>NC_073256.2:66856250-67197500 GCF_029289425.2 Pan paniscus | reverse complement strand
ACTCTATACCCATTAAACAACTCTCCATTTCCGTCTCTCTGCAGCCCCTGGCAACCACTATTCTACTTTCTGTCATTACGAGTTTACTACTCTATCTTCTTCATACAAGAGGAATCATATAGTATTTGTCTTCTTGTGACCGGTTTACTTTACTTAGTTTAATGTCCTCAATGTTAATCCATTTTGTAGCATGCGTCAGAATTTCCTTCGTTTTTTAAAAAAAAAATTAATTCAAAATTTTTTTAGTAGAGATGAGATCTTGCTATCTCATCTTTCCAAACTGGTCTTGAACTCCTGGGCTCAAGTGATCCTTCTGCCTTGGCTTCCTGAAATGCTGAGGCTGAATAATATACCATTGTATGTATATACCACATTTTGTTTTTCTATTCACTCGCCAATGGACACTTGGGTTGAATCCACCTCTTGGCTATGTGAGTAGTGCTGGTGTGGAACATGTGTGTGCAGATATCTCTACTTTCAATTCTTTCAGATATATGCCCAGAAGTATATTTGCCTAGGAATTGCTGGATGGTAATTGAATTTTTTATTTTTGAGGACTCTCCATACAGTTTTTCATAGTGGCTGTACCAATTTACATTCCTACCAACAGTGTACAGGATTCTTATTTCTCCACATCCTCACAAATGCTTATTTTATCTTTTTGAAAGTAGCCATCCTAACATGTGAGGTGATAGCTCATTGTGGTTTTGATTTGCATTTCACTAATGATTAGTGAATTCTTGTTGGTCACTTGTATATTTTCTTTGACGAACTGTCTATTAAAGTCCTTTACCCATTTTTAAATGGTTTTTTTTTTTGGTTGTTGTTGAGTTGTAGAAGGTCTTTGTATATTCTGGATATTAACTCCTTATCAGATACATGATTTGCAAATATTTTCGTCCATTCTGCAGGTTGCCTTTTCACCTTGCTGACTGCATTCTTTGACATACCAAACTTTTAAATCTTGGTGTAGTCCAGTTTACCTATTTTTACTTTTGTTGCCTTTGCTTTTGGTGTCACATTTAAGAAATATTTGCCAAACCCAAGGTCATGGAGCTTTCTCTGTATGTTTCCTTCTAACAGTTTTAGGTCTTCGCTTCATTTTGAGTTAATTTTTGTATATGGTATAAGGTTCCAGTTTTGTTCTTTTCCATGTGGAGAGCTAGTTTTCCCAACACTATTTATTGAACAGATTTTCCTTTCCTCATTGTGTATTCTTGGTAGTCTTGTAAATAATCATTTGACCATATATGGGAGGGCTTATTTGTGGACTTCCTATTGGTCTGTATATCTGTTTCTATGCCAGTACCATGCTGTTTTGATTACTATACATTTGTTATAAGTTTTGAAATCAGAAAGTGTAAAATCTTCAACTATGTTATTCTTTCTCAAGATTGTTTTAACTGTTCAGGGCCTCTTGAAATGTCACATAGATTTTAGGATGAGATTCCCTATTTCTGCAAAAAAAAAAAATGCCATTGAAATGCTGATAGGGATTGTATTAAATTTTTAGATCACTTTGAGTAGTATGGACATTTTAATGATATTAAATCTTTAAGGCCATGAGTATGGGAAATCTTCCAATTCATTCACATTCTCTTTAATTTCTTACAGTAATGTTTTGTATCTTTCAGTGTAGAAGTCTTTAACCCACTTGGTTAAGTTTATTCCTAGGTAGCTTATTATTTATAAGCTATTGTGAATGAAATAGTTGAGAAATATCTTTTTGATTTTTTATTTAGATTTTGATCAAAATTTCTATTTCTAGGTTTTCTATTTCTATAAAATTTAGTATCAGATTTGTTTTTCTTAATTTTCCTTTAGTATTTACAGGTAATTTTCCTTACAGTGATTATCTTGGTACACAATAATCTTGATTTTTAAAATCCTAGTCCTAATTTATTTTACCTTTGACTTCTTGCTTTCTTCTTTCCTGTTAATACCAATTCTCCACAAGTTACCCCATGCTAGCAAAGTGCTTTCTCCCACTCATTTTCCAAGCCCTTTCTTTCAATTCCTTAGGAGCCAGAATTCTAATTTCCTCAATCTTAAGTTCTCATCAGGATGGTACTCTCACCCTTTGTTGTTCTACCCCTTCTGCCACAGTCCCTTCATCTGTAAAAAGTGGGGATTCCCACTTGACTCTGCTGAGGGTGGACTCTAGAGATGCTTTAGTGTTTTCACCACTTACATGTAAACTGAAGTTGCTAATGCTCTCTTTCTCTGGTTTTGTGGTAGCTTGTGCTCTGGGTGATGTGTTTTTCTTCTTTCGTTGAACTGTGTGGTTTTCAGAGGTGTGTGGAGAGATTTGAATTTAGCTGAATACCATTATCCTATGGGAAACTGGAAGCTGTGTGACTGGTGTTAATGAAACTGTCCCTATAAACTTTATAAAATTAATCAGGAAAGAAGGTGGGGGGGGGGTGGGAAGAAACAAAAATAAGCCAAACTTTCAGCACATCAGCATTCATCATGAGATCAGCTGCTCTCTGACCCCTTCCTCATAGCTGTTTGGTGCCTATTGTCCTAAAATCACATAGACCCATGAAGATTATAGTTCGCCTTAACTGCTCTGTAGATAACAACTTGAGAATTATAAAATGTTAAGTTTTCCATTTGAGATATCCTTTTAGGTCCTGCACACCAATAAGGTCTGAAGGACCTCATGAGGAGCTGACTCACCAAAGAATGCAGTTTCCACATCCAAATAATATCCCCCTTATTCCAGCCAATCAACAACCCCAATTTTCTAACCTCTTTCCCTCTACTAATCCATTAAAAACCCCAGCCCAGAACTCATTGGGGGGAAGAATTAGAGGGTCCTTTCTGTCTCTTTATTTGGCTGCCCGTTGATAATTAAACTCTTTCTCTGCTGCAAACTCTGCTATCTCAGTGTATTGGTCTGTTACTCTTCAGCGAGCATACAAACCTGTTGGTCCTATAACTTGAATATAGGTAGTAACATATCTGGAATTCATACTTTACTGATTTAATCAATTTGTGCAGATCTGATTGCAGAAGTTCTATTCTTTTCCCCCTACTTTGTGCTTATTTTTCCTGAACCATTTTCTACAATATAACAGTCTAAAGTGAATCTGTGTATCTGAGATAAAATATTATGGGAAACCTTTAGTTTTAAGTTTTGAAACTCCTTCATGAATATTTTATGATTTCATTTTATCTTTATGAAACAACCCCTCATTATTTAAAATTGACGATAATAATAAAAACCAAGTATAGTGTTTGTATGCCTCTCAGTAGAAGTCAACTTCTTTATGCTCAAGACATGACACCCTTGAAGTCATGTGGCTCTCAACATTCTAATAGTCTAAGGGCCTTTACCAGGAGGTAGTTCTGAATCCAGTGGGGTACATTTACAGAATACTTTCACCTGTTCTGTACCTAGTAACAGTAGCTTTCAACCTTGCTGCATATTATTATCTCCTGTGGAGCTATGAAGAATCTCAATGTCTAGTCTGTACCCTGGACCCATCATTAAATCAGAATTTGTGGAGGCAGGGACCCAGACATTACTATAAGGCTTGGGTAGAACTCAAAATGAGGCCTTACAAATACTACTGACTCACGTACCTACACTATGATTTGCATACATCCACACTTGAGAACCACTAGTGAGTTTTGAGACGACTTCTCAATGCTTCTTATAAACTGTTTGAAGAAACATGGTTCTAGAATATTGTATTTCTTGAATTCTAACACATAGCTATATTTTTGAGATTTGGAGTAAAAGCAAAATCTTCTGAAGTATCAATTAATGCTGAGGAAAAACAATATCTAGTTAGATGTAAATCCACACTGGTCACTGCTACTTTTAGAAACTGACTGGAGTCCTAAACTGGGGGAAAAGAAACTGGTTTGGAACCTTCAAAGCTTAACTAAGCAAATTATAGAAAATCAGTCCCTTCTTTATTTTTAGGCAGAACTGTGATTTTGATGGCCTTTAAGGCAGGACTGCAGATGAGCTGCAATTGAATTATCTAGAAAATATCCTGAGAGAGTCCGATTGAGTAGGTTTGTGGGTGAACTTTAGAACTGGTGCGTTTAACAAACCACCAGGTGATTCTGATGCACTGACAATATGCAAGAGCACATTCCGAAGACACTTGATGGAAGGTTTCAGGCATTCTGATTGTCTCAAACCCTGAGAGGCACAAGTAGAAAAGATCCAGGGCTTCATTTTCATGACATTAACAAAGAGTGTGGAGAAGAAATCACCTTACTAACCTACGGTTGAAGAAAAACGATGGAGAAAGTGCTCATATGTCACATAAATTGTTTTCTTTAAACCCTTTGGTAAAGATTAGTTGTATCATCGTATTTATAAATCCATTTGTAGTATTCTTCCCTGCAGATTTTCAACAGCAGCCACAGGAGGATCAAAATTCATCTTATGCATCTCTAAGATGCTTTTATCCCCTTAAGATGAATCCCATGGTGGTATTTGCCAGCTTTATAACTACCAGTTGAATATATTCAGTGTCATAAAATAAATTTTAAAAAATTGTTTATAGTCAAACATATTTTTCTTAGAGAAGTTGTTACTCAGTATATATGACTCCATTAGTCAGAATTTCTCCACAAATACTCTATGTTTCTTAATATTTTGAACCAAGGATCCATTTGAGAATTTGATGAGAGGCTTAGAACTCTTACCAATTGAACACATTTAAGTGAAATAACAGTTTCTATATATTGTTAGAGAATCTATGGACATCCCACAAAGCTCCTAAGGTCCACAGCTTATAGTTTAAAAAGTTTGTATCTAAGACATGTGGTATCTCTACTAATTTATAATTTAATGACATTCTATATATTTTCCAGGTACCTGTATAAGAATGAAATCCATGCACTAGATAAGCAAACATTTAAAGGACTCATATCTTTGGAACATCTGTAAGTAATAGAAACTTTTTTATTAAATCACTTATGGTGACAGTTCAAATAGACAGCTTTTTAAATGCCATTATGTGATAGTTGAACAATTATTTTAAGCTTCTCCATGTGGCTTGAATGATTGAATATCTGTCATCAGTTGGATAAAAATCAGAATGTATGATTGAGTTGGCATAAGGATAGGAAGACAGACAGAACTCAGCTGGAATTCCAGCACTGCATTTATTACCTGTGTGACATTGGGCAACTTACCCTCCGTGAACCTTTGTTTCCAAATCCTGAAATGCACATATTTCCGTGGTGCATGTTAAGGTACTGCATGCAAAGAGAAAAAATGTTTATTAAGCAAAAATGTTTATTACTTGACTTAAAATAGGCATTTTATAGAAGGTAATTTATAGCTGTGACTATAATTTATGAAACAAGTTCAAGCTTTTAACTGACATTAGAACTTCCAAAACATGGGATTATACCTCTCATTTTACAGATAATAAAATTAACTTCAATGTTAGTTAACTGATTTGCCCCAAATTAAGAGTCTGTATTATTATTGTTATTATCATTATTATTATTTTTGAGGCAGAGTCTCTCTCTGTTGCCCAGACTGGAGTGCAGTTGTCCCATCACAGCTCATTCGCCTCCTGGGTTCAAGTGATTCTTGTGCCTCAGCCTCCCAAGTAGCTGGGATTACAGGTATGCCCCACAATGCCCGGCTAATTTCTATGTTTTTAGTAGAGACAGGGTTTCACCACATTGGCCAGGCTGCTCTTGAACTTTTGGCCTCAAGAGGTCTGCCCGCCTCGGATTCCCAAAGTGCTGAGATTATAGTCATGAGCCTCCATGCCCTGTAGCATTATTATTACAACTCAAACTGACTGCTATCTTAGTGTACTTTTTAGCATTTGATACTTTATGAAAACCTCAGATTCACCATCGTAATTTCAGTGTGAAATATGAATTCTTCAATATCAAAAAGTCATATTGTACACTAATACTGCTACTAAACTGCAATTTGATGTTTTATTCATAGATTTCTCTCAATTACAAGTGTTTGAAACACAAATACTAATTAGATAATTAAAAAGATTTTTCCCATTGATGACAACCTATGGGATAGTTCTGAAACTCGGATATGTAGAATGCAGACTGGTTTTTAAGTATTGGCAGGATTTCTGTATATCAGGAGCTTTTGATCCTGAAATTTGTTTCCATATTCAATGTGGTTTCTTAATTTCAAAACATGACTTTATTTCTATAATAAAGATGGTTAGAAGAAATCTAAATTTCTTTTTCATAGAAGGCCGAACTATTAGGTTATAGTATTAAAACACAGTCAACCAACCAAAAAAATTTTTTTAAATTGTCTTTGCTCTACTTTTGTCTCTTATTAATTTCCTTTTACGTGACTGCTATGGTTTGAAACTCATGCTGAAATTTAATTGCCATTGTAGCAGCATTAAGAAGTGGGAACTTTAAGGGGTGATTAGACCATGAAAGGTAATGAATAGATTAATGTTGTTATTGTGGAAGTGAGTTTCTTATTGTGGGAGCAAGCTCTTTATCATGGGAGTGGGTTCCTTATAAAAGGACAAACTTGGTTTCTTCTTGCTCTCTCTCTCTTGCCCTCACTTGCCCTTTTGCCATGGGATTATACTGCAGGAAGGCCCTTAAAGGATGCTGGCCCTTCAATCTTGGAATTCCCATCCTCTAGAATTGTGAGCCAACGAATTTCTGTTCATTATGAATTACTCCATCTGTGGTACTCTGTTATAGCAGCATAAAATGACTCAGAAAGAGAATTGGTACCAAAGAGTAGGGTGTTACTGTGACAGACACCTGAATATTTGGAAGTGACTTTGGAACTGGATAATGGGTACAAATGGGAAGAATCTGGAGAACCAGGATAGAAAAAGCTTGTATTGCCATGAACAGATCATTAAGGGCAGTTCTGGCGAGGGCTCAAAAGAAAAGGAGAGCTGTAGGGAAAGTGTAAAACTTCTTAGAGGTTGCTTAAGTAGCTATGATCAGAAAGCTGGTATAAATATGGACAGTAAGGCAATTCTGATGGGGTCTTGGACAGAAATGAGGAACAAGGTAATGGAAACTGAAATAAAGGTCATTATTTTCTAACGTGGCAAATAACTTGGCTGAATTGTGTCCACACCAGAGGGCTTTATGTAAGGCTGAATTTAAGAGAATGAACTGGGACATCTGGTGGAATAAATATCTAAGCAAAACGTTGAAGGAGCTGCACAGCTTCTATTAAATGCCTAGAGTACAAAGTAGGAAGAGATGAATGATTTAAAGATGACATTTATAATTAAAAGGGAAGTGGAACATAAAGATTTAGAAAATTCACAGCCTAGCCAAGTAAAGAACAAAAAAAGTGCAAGGTTGCAGCCAATTGATCCTTTGATAAAGGGATTAGCATAGATAAAATAAGCCAGGTGCCATTCATCAAGACAGTGGGAGAATGACACCCAATTCATTTCAGAGATCTTTGAGGCAGCCTCAAGAGAGCAGCTCAGCATGCCTGAAAAAAATCAGCATTCACTACCCTGCACCACCTTAAGTCTCTGCCCCCCGAATTCCCAAACAGTGCTCCTTGGTCACCTCAGCTGTCACTCAAGTGGGCTTAGGTGTGGATTGTGCCCCTAATTTGAGGAATGGAAGTGGTAAGCCTTGGCAGCAGATTTATGTTTTAGTATGTATTTGTAAACCTCACACGATGTCTTTAAACTTATTGGTAAAGAACATCTTTAAAAACATTTTATATGCTTGTTTACAGAATTCACAGAATGGTAAATAGTCCAATTCACTGTAATAAGTCAGCTCACAATACATCTTTGAAGTAACATACTTCGATTCATCTTTTAAATGTGGATGTATAAACTCCTCACATTATGGCTTAGAACACAAGGGCAAGGGACATCTTTAAAGAGCATGTCTTAAACATGTGGTTAAAAAGTTCACTGTGTTAAACATTTCAATTCATTTTAATAAAGTGCTTCACAATGCATCTTTGAAGTAACATGCCCAGATTTACATTTTCAGTGTGTATATATATATATATAAAATCCCTCACAATAAGGCAATAAACTGAATGATAAGGAACATCTTTTAAATGTGTATTTGTACATTTGTTGAGAGAGTTCATTGTTTGGGAAGCGGTTCAATTCACTGTAATAAAGGAGCTCACAATGCATCTTTGAAGTAACACACTCATTTCATGTTTTCAATGTGCATATATAAACTTCTCACAGCAAGGCATTGAACTAACTGATGAAGAACATCTTTAAAAAGCATATTTTATACACTTACTTACAGAGTCCGTAGTTTGGTATTAATTCTGCAGATGCACAGAATGAGTGGGCTATGGGGTCAAAAATGGTCTCCACCTAGATTTCAAAGGATGTTTTGGACAGCCTGAGGCCCCAGGCAGTGCCTTTTCACAGGAGCAAAGCCATTGCAGACAGTCCATACGAGTACAATGCCTAGTGGAGTAATGGGAGTGGGACTGCCACCAAGATCCCAGAACTATTGAGCTGCCAGTGTGCAATGTCAGCCTGGGAGAGCTTGCAGCACAAGACTTCAACCCATAAGAGCTTTGGGTGTGCTGAGCCATAGGGCTTGGGCTGCTAGAGGCCTTGGGGGCCCAACCCCTACCCCACCTTGTCCAGGAGGCAGGACACAGAGTCAAGGAAGATAATTTGAGAGCCTTAGGATTTAATGTTATTCACCCTGTTGGATTGTGGACTTACTTGGGAACAGTTGCTCCTTTTTTCTTGCCTGTTTTTCCCTTTTGTAATTGGAATGTCTATTCTACGTATGTCCCACATTGCATTTTGGAAGCATGTAACTGGTTTTGATTTCACAGGCTCACAGCTGTGGGGAAATTTGCCTCAGGATGAATCATGCCTTGAGTCTCACCCATATCTGATTTATTTAATTTTTTGTCTATCTTTTATTATTGTTACTATTAATTATTTCAATAGTTTTGGGGGGAACACCTGGCGTTTGGTTACATGAATAAATTCTTTAGTGGTAATTTTTGAGATTTTGGTGCACCCAACACCTGAGCAGTGTACACTGCACCCAATGTGTAGTCTTTGATCCCTCACCCCTGCTTCCATCCTTACTCCGAGTACCTAGAGTCCCTTATATAATTCTAATGCCTTTGCATCCTCATAGCTTAGTTCGCACTTATGAGAACCTATGATATTTGGCTTTCCATTTCTGAGTTACTGCACTTAGAATAATGGTCTCCAGTTCCATCCACGTTGCTGCAAGTGCCATTATTTCATTCATTTTTATGGCTGAGTAGTATTTCATGGTATATATATACCACATTTTCGTTTTCCACTTGTTGCTTGATGGGCATTCAAGCTGGTTCCATATTTTTGCAATTGCAAATTGTGCTGCTATAAACATAGTTGTGCATGTGTCTGTTTTATATAATAACTTCTTTTTCTGTGGGTAGATACCCAGTAGTGGGATTGCTGGATCAAATGGTAGTTCTACTTTTAGTTCTTTAAGAATCTCCATACTGTTTTCCATAGTGGTTGTATTAGTGGTTGCCCCACCAGCATTGTAAAAGTGTTCCTTTTTAACCACATCCACACCAACATCTGATATTTTTTGGTTTTTTAATTACGTTATGGCCATTCTTGCAGGAGTAAGGTGTATCGCATTGTGGTTTTGATTTGCATTTTCCTGATAATGAGTGATGTTGAGCATTTTTTCATATATTTGTTGGCCATTTGTATACCTTCTTTTCAGCATTGTCTATTCATGTCCTTAGCTCACTTTTTGATGGGATTACTTGCATTTTTCTGACTGATTTGTTTTAGTTCCCTTATAGATTCTGGATGTTAGTCCTTTGTCAGATGCATAGTTTGCAAATATTTTCTCCCACTCTGTGGGCTGTCTTTTACTTTGCTGATTGCTTCTTTTGCTGTGCAGAGGCTTTTTAGTTTAATTAAGTCCCATCTATTTATCTTTGTTTTTGTTGCATTTGCTTTTGGGTTCTTGGTCATGAAGTCTTTGCCTAGGCCAATGTCTAGAAGAGTTTTTACAATGTTATCTTCTAGAATTTTTATGGTTTCAGGTCTTAGATTTACATCTTTGACCCTTCTTGAGTTGATTTTTGTATTAGATGAGAAAAGGATCCAGTTTGATTCTTCTGCATGTGGCTTTCCAATTATCCCAACACCATTTGTTAAATAGGGTCTCCTTTCCCCACTTTATGTTTTTATTTGCTTTGCCAAAGATCAGTTGGCTCTAAGTATTTGGCTTTATTTCTGAGTTCTCTATTTCATTCCATTGTTCTACTTGCCTGTTTTTATACCAGTAGTACCATGCTGTTTTGGTATTTATAGCCTTGTAGTATAGTTTATAGTCAGATAATGTGATGCCTCCAGATTTGTTCTTTTTGCTTAGTCTTGCTTTTGTGGGCTCTTTTTTGGTTCCATATGAATTTTAGGATTGTTTTTCATAGTTCTATGAAGGATTATAGTGATATTTTGGTGGAAATTGTATTGAATTTATAGATTGCTTTTGGCAGTATGGTCATTTTCATAATACTGATTCTACCCATCTGTGAACATAGGACGTGTTTCCATTTGTTTGTGTCATCTATGATTTCTTTCAGCAGCATTTTTTAGTTTCTGTTTTAGAGATCTTTTACCTCTTTGGTTAGGTATATTCATAAGGTTTTTGTTTGTTTTTTGTTTGTTTGTTTGTTGTTTTTCAGCTGTTGTAAAAGGGGCTGAGTTCTTGATTTGGTTCTCAGCTTGGTCACTGTTGGTTTATAGCAGTGCTACTGATTTCTGTACATTGATTTTGTATTTTGAAAGTTTACTGAATTCATTTATCAGATCTAAGAGCTTTTTGGATGAGCCTTTAGGGTTTTCTGGTACAATCATATCATTGGTGAACAATGACAGTTTGACTTCCTCTTTACTGATTAGGATGCCCTTTCTTTCTTTCTCTTGTCTGATTGCTCTGGCTAGGACTTCCAGTACCATGCTGAATAAAAGTGGTGAAAGTGAGCCTCCTCAGGGGTAGCGCTTTCAGTATAATGTTGGCTGTGGGTTTGTCATAGATGGCTTTTATTACCTTAGGGTATGTCCCTTCTATGCAAATTTCACTGAGGGTTTTAATCATAAAGGATGCTGAGTTTTGTCAAATGCTTTTCCTGCATCTACTGAGATAATAATACGATTTTTTTGTTTTAATTCTGTTTATGTGGTGTATCACATTTATTGACTAGTGTATGTTAAACCAACCCTACATCCATGGTATGAAACCCACTTGATCATTGTATATTATCTTTTTGATATGCTGTTGGATTTGGTTAGCTAGGTTTTTGTTGAGGATTTTTGCATCATGTTCATCAGGGACATTGGTCTGTAGTTTTCTTTTTTTGTTACATCATCTCCTTGTTTTGGTATTATGGTAGTGGCTTCATAGACTGATTTACGGAGGATTCCCTCTTTCTTTATCTTTTGGAATAGTTTCAGTAGGATTGGAATCAATTCTTATTTGGATGTCTGATAGAATTCAGCTGTGAATCCATCTGGTCCTGGACTTTTTGTTGTTGTTGTTGGCAATTTTTTATTACTGGTTCAATCTCACTACTTGTTATTGGTCTGTTCAGAGTTTCTATTTCTTCCAGGTTTAATCTAGGAGGTTTGTATATTTCCAGGAATTTATTCATCTCCTCTAGGTTTTCTAGTCTGTGCACACGAATGTGCTCATAGTAGCCTCAAGTGATATTTTGTATTTCTGTGGTATTGGTTTTAATATCTCCCATTTCATTTCTGATTGAGCTTATTTGGATCTTCTCCCTTCTTTTCTTGGTTAATCTCACTAATGGTCTATTGATTTTGTTTATCTTTTCAAAGAACCAGCTTTTTGTTTTATGTATCTTTTGTATTGTATTGTTTGTTTCCATTTCATTTAGTTCTGCTCTGATCATTGTTATTTCTTTTCTTCTGCTGGTTTTGGGTTTGGCTTGTTTTTGTTTCTCTAGTTCCTTGAGATGTGAGCCTAGATTGTCTGTTTGTGCTCTTTTAGATTTTTTGATTTATGCATTTAATGCTATGAACTTTCCTCTTAGAACTGCTTTTTCTCTATCCCAGAGGTTTTGATAAGTTGTGTCACTATCATCATTCAGTTTGAACAATTTTTCAATTTCCATCTTGATTTAATTTTGACCCAAAGATCATTCAGGGGCAGATTTTTTAATTTCCGTGTATTTGTATATTTTTGAGAGTTCCTTTTAGAGTGAATTTCCAATTTTATTCACCTGTGATCTGAGAGAATACTTGATATAATTTCAGTTTTCTTAAATTTCTTGAGACTTGTTTTGTGGCGTGTCATAATGTTCTATCTTGGAGAATGTTCCATGTTCTGATGAAAAAAATATATCTGTTCTTCAGTTATTGGGTAGAATGCTCTGTAAATATCTGTTAAGTCCATTTTTCCTAGGGTATAGTTTAAGTCCATTGCTTCTTTGTGGACTTTCCATCTTGGTGACTGGTCCAGTGCTGTCAGTGGAGTACTGAAGTCCCCATTATGATTGTGTTGCCATCTATCTCATTTCTTAGGTCTAGTAATAATTGTTTTATAAATTTTGGAGCTCCAGTGTTATGTGCATATGTATTTAAAATTGTGATATTTTTCTATTGGGCTAATCCTTTTAGCATTATATAATGTCTCTTTTTGTCCTTTTAAACTGTTATTGCTTTATAGTGTGTTTTGGCTGATGTAAGAATAGCTATTCCTGCTTGCTTTTGGTTTCCATTTGCATGAAATCCCTTTTCCCACCCCTTTGCCTTAAGTTTATGTGAGTCCTTATGTGTTAGGTGGATCTCTTGAAGACAGCAAGACTTGGCTGTTGGATTTTTGTGCATTCTGCCATTCCATATCTTTTAAATGGATCCTTCAGGCCATTTACATTCAATGCTAGTATTGAGATGTGAAGTGCTGTCCTATTTATTGTGCTAGTTATTGCCTGAATACCTTGTTTTTTTTCCACTGTGTTATGTTTTATAGGTCCTATGAGATTTGTGCTTTACAGAGGTTCTATTTTGGTGTACTTTGAGGGTTTGTTTCAAGAGTTAGCATTTTTTTGTAGTGCTGGGTTGATAGAGGTGAATTCTCTCAGCATTTGTTTGTCTGAATTATACTTTATCTCTCCTTCATTTATGAAGCTTAGTTTTGCTGGATACAAAATTCTTTACTAACAATTATTTTGTTTAAGGAGGCTAAAGATAGAACCTCAATCCTGGCTTGTAAGGTTTCTGCTGAAAAATCTGCTGCTAATCTGATAAGTTTTCCTTTATAGACTACCTGGTACTTTTGCCTCACAACTCTTAAGATTTTTCCCTTCATCTTGAATTTAGATAACATGATAACTATGTGGCTAGGTGATGATCTTTTTGTGTTAAATTTCCTGAGTATTCTTTGAGCTTCTTGTATTTGGATGTCTAGACCTCTAGAAAGATCAGGGAAGATTTCCTTGATTATTCCCTCAAAAAAGTTTTCAAAAGTTTTAGATTTCTCTTCTTCAGGAACACCAATTATTCTAATGTTTGGTTGTTTAACATAATCCCAAATTTCTGGGAAGCTTTGTTCATTTTTAAAATTCTTTTTTCTTTGTCTTTGTCAGGTTGGGTTAATCAAAAGCCTTTTTTTTTTTTTTGAATTCTGAAGTTGTTTCTTCTACTTGTATGATTTTATTGTTCAAAACTTTCCAGTGTATTTATATTTCTCTAAGTGTGTCTTTCATTTCTAGAAGTTGTGATTGTGTTTTCTTTATGCTACCTATTTCTCTGCAGACTTTTTCATTCATATTCTGTATTTTTAAAAAATATCTTCTTCACCTTTCTCTGATGCTTCCCTGAGTAGCTTAATAATCAACTTTCTGAATTCTTTATCTGGCAATTCAGAGATTTCTTCTTTGTTTGGATCCATTGCTAGAGAGCTAGTGTGAGCTTTTGGGGATGTTGTAGAACGTTGTTTTGTCATACTTTCAGAATTACTTTTCTGGTTCCTTCTCATTTGGGTAGACTGTTTCAGTGGAAAGATCTGGGACTCAAGGGCTGCTGTTCAGATTCTCTTGTCCCATGGGGTGATCCCTTGATGTGGTTTTCTCCCCTTTTCCCTAGGGATAGGGTTTTCTGAGAGCCAGACTTCGGTAACCATTATTGCCCTTCTGGGTCTAGCCACCCAGCAGGGCTACTGGGCTGTAGGCTGGTGCTGGAGAATGTCTGCAAAGAGTCTTGTGATGTGATCTGTCTTTAGGTCTCCCAGCCATGGATACCAGTATCTGCTCTAGTGGAAGTTGTGGGGAAGTGAAGTGGACTCTTTTGGAGTCCATTGTTGGAGTTTTATTTAGTGTGCTGGTTTTCTTGAATGCTGATTATGCTAGTGGTGAAGCTGTCACATGGCCAGAGTCAGGATCTGTGGTTAGCCAGGGTGTTGCAGCTGGTGAAATTTGCTGTTGTTTGCTCCTTCTTTGGAGCAGGGTTGTTCTGTTATGAGTTGAAATAATAGCTTGAGTTGGTGGCCTCCAGCCAGGAGGTGGTACTTTCTAGAGAGTACCAGCTGTGGCAATAGGAGGGGGATATGGGTTTGCCCTACATTGGTCAGGATAGGTACTCAGGTTTCTCAGGTGATGGGCGGGGCCATAGAGCTCCCAAAAGTTTATGTCTTTTGCCTTTGGCTATAAGGGCAGGTAGAGAAAACCATCAGGTGGGGGCAGGGTTGGGCAGTACCGAGCTCAGACTCTTCTTTGGTGGGGCTTGCTGTGGCCACTGTGGGGGATTGAGCGGATGATTCTTTGGCCAATGGAGTTATGTTCCAAGGGGGATTATGAATGCCTCTGCTGCTTCATTCAGGTTTTCAGAGAACTGGGGGAAGCCAGCAGTGACAGGCCTTACCCTGTTCCCATGGAGTCAGCAAGGCCAGTCTCACTCCTGCTGTGCCCCGCCCATCTGCACTGAGTTTATATCCATGCAGCCTCTGTGCAGGGCTGAGATCTTGCCCCAGGCTACAAGCCTCCTGACTGAGAAAGCAAGTAGGGCTCTCAGGCCTCGCCCCTCCCTGCCTACCTGCACCATCCGCTGGAGCTTCTGTGCTCATTTCTGCACTTCATGTTCACCCTCCACCCCAGATTTTGTTCAGGAAAGTTCATGCTCAGTTGCAATTATTACCAAGTTCAACTAGGAGCTTCCTTTACCCTGTGGCCCCTCCCCAATTCTGCTAGCTGCCTTCCCTTCCCCAAGGACCTCTGTGAGGTAAGGCTAGGAATGGCTTCCCTGGACTCAAGCTGGTGACCAGGAGTGCCTACAGGGCTCTTTCTGCTGCTTTATCTACTTTTATATTTCACTCAGCTCCCTAAATCCCATCCAAGTACTAACCAGGCTGGATCTTGCTTAGCTTTTGAGATCAAACAAGATCAGGCACTTTGAGGGTGATATGGCTATAGACTCAGCTCCTTAAATCCATTTCAGCTATAGGTAAGGTTAAATCCTTCTCTTGTGATCTGGATTTTTAGGTTCCCCAGTGGGAATGCATGTTCAGAGGCTGAATTTTTCCCCTCTAACAATTTAGGAACTCACAGTTTTCTGGCTGTCTCACGGCACTTGTAGCAGCAAGCAGCTGCTATAAAGGGTCTGTGAATTCTTTTGGTTTTCCTCATATGTTCATATAGTGGTTATTGAAGCAAGAGTTCACAATGTAAGTCTTCAGATGCTGTTCTGTCTGTCCAAATGGGAGCTGCATGTTAGTCCTGTCTTCTGTCCATCATCCTCCCTACCCACCCATGTCTGATTTAAATGAGACTTTGGACTTTAGACTTTTCAGTTGATGCTGGAATGAGTTAAGATTTTGAGGCTATAGAGATGAAAATAACATATTTTGTATGTAAGACAGACTAAGTTTGAATGTTTGTTTCCTCTGAATATCAGATTGAAATTTAATTGCCTTGTAGCAATATTAAGAGGTTGGACTTTTAAGAGGTGATTAGACCAAGAAGGCTGTACCCTCATGAATAGATTAATGCCATTACTGTGGGGGTGAGTTCCACATCTTGGGATTGGGTTCCTTATGAAAGGATGTGCTTTTTTCCCTTTTGGCTCTCTCTCACCCTCTCTTTGCCCTTCTGCCATGGGATGACATAAGGCCATGGGATGCCCTTCTGCCATGGGATGACATGGGATTGAGGGGATGATTGGCCTGTCAATCTTGGACTTCCCAGCCTTCAGAGCCATGAGCCAATATGTTTCTATTCATTATAAATTACCCAGTCTGTGATAATTTTTTTAAGAGCAGTACAAAACAAACTAAGACAATGACTACTAAACTATCACTGTGATAAAATGTGTGCCTTCGTCTTTTTAAAAAATAATTTTAAATTGTGTAATGCTTTGGGTAATTTTTACTATATTGCTGAATCATCACATTAACCAATCAAGTATACATTTTTAAATAAAGACAAAATGGAAAGCCCTTATCACTGTGATGTTTTTCATCAAATATATTTACAGATGGCTTATAAAAATTAGCATATGAAAAGTTCTAATTCCCATTTAAAATGCACATAATTCTCAGCAGTAAGTGCTTTATATTCTGATAATAATTACTGGTCTTACTAATATTGAGTAATCTTACTATTTAAAGCCAAGAAAACAGACATTTTTGCTTTCTGTTTTAAAACTGATTCCATGCTGTTGTGAATCACTATTCAAAGAGAATTTTTGGTTTCCAAACATGTAATCTATAATCCTTAAAATTTATCATAATTTTAATCATAAGTCTGAAATTCAATTTTATTTCAGTGTATCTTGGCAAAACAATGATAGATCTTAAGGTGCCAGAGATGTTTGTTTTTTATACTGCCTTTATTTTAATGTTTCTTATTGTACATCATCCATTTTAAATTAAATTTATTTTTGAGGAAGGAAGAGATAAATAATAGATCTTTTCAGAGGTCTTGACAGTAGCGCAGTATAGAAATGCCAATCCTGCTACAGATATAAATATTCACAATTAGTATAAAAATACACTTTTTGATTTTCCTGTTGGCTTCATGACATAGCCTTTGACCCTAAAAAGTAGGTTGTGGGGGGTGAGGAAGGGATATTGAAGAAGGATTTGTTAGCCTTATTCTTTTCTTGATTGTTTGCTGATTGAAAATTTGCCAAAGTACATTTGCTTCAAGTATAAATGTTCTCTTTATGTTGCATTAGGTTATTTTCTATGTGTTGGCTACATCAGGAGAAATTTGGTAAACACAACAATGTCATAGAATAAACAAAAATGTTACTTTAAGCATCAGTGAGGGCTAGATAGTTCCGAAGAATAACCTGATGTTATATTGATTGTGTCAGTGCAGAAGATAGCATAGGGAGGAGTAATCATCTTGTAAGAATTATAATCATCGAATTTTTATGAAAGAAAATGAATGATAATTTATTATCAGGCCTCACCCCTCCCCACCTGCCTGCACCATCTGCTGGAGCTTCTGTGCTCATATCTGCACTTCCTGTTCACCCCCCACCCCAGATTTTGTTCAGAAAAGTTCATGTTCAGTTGCATAAAGCATATCATACTTTAAAATGATCAGACTTGAGAGGATATAATGAACTTTTACCAAAGGTAAAGACCTTTTGATTAGGTATTATTTTCTCCTTTTACATACACATCCTGTTAGCTGGATGTTTCTGCTCTACAAATGGCACAGAGGACTCTTTAATCACTCCACTTTTCAGAACAAGAGTAATCGGTATGTTCTTAGAAAGCACTGTTTAATAATGCTGATGTTAATCAATCATCCTGCTTTCAGTTATTCCTCATCTACAATTTCTGCCTTTATTTCACTGATAGAGCTGACATATTTTCATATTTTTATTGATTATCCTTGCCAATAAATTTTTCTTTTTTCTTGCCTCCTTAGTAGGCACCAAATATCTCTTTTGTAAAAATTGTATCTTCTAGCCATGTTCCTCATATGACCCTTGAACTAGAAGTGTTATAATCCACTTTGACTGGTCATTATTTCTTTCTTTTTTTTTTTTTTTTTTTTTTTTGATATGGAGTCTCGCTCTGTCACCAGGCTGGAGTGCAATGGCGTGATCTCGACTCACTGCGACCTCCACCTCCCGGATTCAAATGATTCTTCTCCCTCAGCCTCCCAAGTATCTGGGATTACAAGTGCACACCACCATGCCCGGCAAATTTTTTGTATTTTTAGTAGAGAAGGGGTTTCACCATGTTAGCCAGGATTGTCTCAATCTCCTGACCTTGTGATCTGCCCATAGTCATTGTTTTTTAACTTACATTTCCTCTTCAGTATATAGCCTTATATTTATTACCTCTTCTTTTCTTTACCTGTTTACTTATTTCTAAGTGGGATATTTTACTAGAGTACCTTTTTTAGACAACAGCAGGCTTCTACACCTGTATAAAACTGCTACATATTGCATCATGTATTAAATATAAACTTTTTATCTTATCATCTACTAAATTTATGGAAAGAGACAGAGTAGTATCACTGGGCATAAAGTCTTGGAAATCAAACAGACCTGAGTTTGAACTGAGTGAAAGTTTGGCACTTAGCTCTTTGATCTTGAGAATTCCGCTTTAAAATTCTAAATCTTAGAGTTCCTTGGTATTGCTTATAAAATGAGAATAATTACAGTGATTTGACAGGCTGGTTCTGAAATCTAGAGGTAATGTATGAAACACTTGGTAAGAGCAGATTCTGAAATAATAATACCTATTTTCTTTGTTACCATATTAATTATTTTATTATTATTTCAGCAATTACTTTCTGACAGAGCTAACTTTAAATGGTGTATTTTTAAATACATAATTAAATTTAGCCAGTGATATAAAGTATCATTAACTTAATTCTTTTGGCCTTTCTTGATCTGTCTAGTTTATTTTAAAGGAGTTTCTCATTTTCTTTCTTTTTTTTTTTTTTGAGATGGAGTCTCGCTTTGTCACCTGGGCTGGAGTGCAATGATGCAATCTTGGCTTACTGCAACCTCTGCCTTCTGGGTTCAAGCGATTCTCCTGCCTCAGCCTCCTGAGTAGCTGGGATTACAGGCGCCTCCCACCATCCCAGCCTAACTTTTGTATTTTTTAGTACAGACAGAGTTTCACCATATTGGTCCGGCTGGTCTCAAACTGCTGACCTCATGTGATTCATCTGCTTCGGCCTCCAAAATTGCTGAGATTACAGAAATGAGCCACAGCACCTGGTCGACTTCTCTCTCTCTCTCTCTCTTTTTTTTTTATAAGGGCATTAATTCCATCACAAGGACCCTACCCTCGTGATCTAATCTAATTCTATTACCTCTCAAAGGCCCTATCTCCAAATACTATTATATTTGGGGTTAAGATTTCAACATATGAATTATATGGAACATAAACATTCAGTCCATAATATTCAATAAACTTGCTTTTGTCCATGCTGAGACAAAATTATAAAGTAGGATTGCTTTGGCCCATTTTATCATGGTCTCAGGGTAACCTTGTCTGAGGTTGTGTTCTGTTAGGTAATATTTAATAGGAGAATACCATGGACTGCCCTTGAGTGTGAAACCAGTTTTTAAATGTTGAGGATACTCTTTTTTTTCCCCCTTTCTCAAAATAAATTAAAGCCTGAAATTCAGAATAAAACATAGACTATTGTGGTGGTAAATGTTCTTTACAAAAGACTTTATTTACTGTAATTTTTTTCCATCATGATGACTAGCAACTTATTAGTACAAAAAGCACCTTTGATATATAATATCTGGGAGAGTTTTCACTGAATTATAAAACAGAGACAAGTTTCTGCTTTTAACCATGATGGAATAGGAGAGACCAGATTAATATTCTGCTTAAAAAAACTCGTAGAAAACCAGAAAACATGAAACGGCAGTGTTGGAGAACTGGAGAGCAGGCTGCGAGGGGCTGTGGTCCATGAGGGAAGGGACACACGGGGTGATCTCTGTGAGTTTTCTCTGGTGTTTTCCAGAGGTGGTTTCCGTGCTGAAGTACAGAGAAGGGTTCCCAACCTGAGACCAGCAGGCTTGCCAAGTTGAGGATACAGAGACTGGGGCTCAGGAAGCCTAGTGTGAAAATTAGTGGTGTAGGAGACCAGTGAGCAGGGAGCTACACAGAGAGCCCTAGAGACCTGCAGAGGCTTCCCCTAAAATCTTTGGCCAGACAATGATCTGCACGTGTTGGAGGAAACTACTTGTGGCTAGAAAAGAACCAGTAAAAATTCCTGGGCCAAAAACTTCCCAGAAATCACTCAGGGTGGGGAATACTTTGTGTTACTACCAGCTAGTGTGGAAAGACCTTGCTGCATAGCATTGGATGGAGCCCTCAGAAAGGTGTCACCTTAGTAGAAAGGCTATATGAGCCCTATTATGAAGATCATTCTGGGCTTGCTTTATAAAGCACAAAAGTAAACCTGAAAGGATCAAACCGATCCCAAGAAATGTAACTGTGTGGCAGAAGAAAGTCCAATATTCTTTTTTTTTGATGGAGTCTCACTCTGTCGCCAGGCCAGAGTGCAGTGGTGCCATCTTGGCTCACTGCAACCTCTGCCTCCCGGGTTCAAGTGATCCTCCTGCCTCAGCCTCCTGAGTAGCTGGGACTATAGGCACATGCCACCACGCCCAGCTAATTTTTGTATTTTTAGTAGAGACGAGATTTCACCATGTTGGTCAGGCTGGTCTCGATCTATTGACCTTGTGATCCGCATGCCTTGGTCCCCCAAAATGCTGGGATTATAGGCATAAGCCACTGCGACCAGCTGAAAGTCCAATATTCTTGAAAAAAAAATAACAATATCTGCATCCAAGAAACTAAAAATCACAGTTTCAATCATCCAGTCAAAAATTACCAGGCAAGCACATCATACAAGAGTTACAAAATACAAGGTGCCAAAACGTGATACAACTGAAAAAAGAAATAAACAAATTCCACGCTCCTCTTTTAGTAACTGATAGAACAAGTAAACAGAAAGTAAGTATAAAGAAGACCTGAATAACAAAATCAACCAACTTGACCTAACTGATATTAATAGAGCACTACACCCAAAGCCAGAAGAATACACAACTTTTCCAACCACATAAGTATCATTCCCCGAGATAGATTATATTGTGTATTACATAATAAAGCTCAATAAATTTTAAAGGATTGAAGTCATATAAAATACATTTTCCTATCAAAACAGGATTAAACTAGAACACAATAGTAGATGTCATAAAAATTCTCAAATATTTAGACCTATTAAGTAATCAATGTGTCAAAGAAGACATTATAAGGAAAGTTAATTATCTCAAACAGAATAAGAACGAAAACTCAATATTCAGAAATTTTGGGGATATATCTAAAGCAAAAGTAGAAGTTAGATAGAAACTTATAAAATTAAATGGTGATATTTGGAATTAATAAAGACCTAAATCAGTGATGCAATCTTCTACCTTAAGAATCAGGACAAAAAATGGAGAATTGTATTCAAAGTAAGCAAAAGAAAGGAAACAATAGAGATAAGAGTTAAACCATAGAGAGAGAAACCAGAGAGATAACTGGTCCAGACTCAGTGGCTCACACCAGTAACCCCAGCACTTTGGGAGGCTGAGGTGTATGGATCACTTGAGGCCAGGAGTTCGAGACCAGCCTGGCCAACATGGAGAAATCCCGTCTCTACAAAAAATACAAAATTTAGATGTCATGGTGGTGTGCACCTGTAGTCCCAGTACTCAGAAGACCTGAGAGGCGGAGGTTGAGATTGCGCCACTGCACTCCAGCCTGATTGACAGAGTGAGACTCTTTCTAAAAAAAAAAAAAAGGTAGTAGATAACTGAACAACAATAGAGAGAAGTCAATAGAACAAATTATAGCTGCGAAGAGTAATAATATTGATAGACCTCAAGCTAAACTACCATAAAAAAGGGAGAAGATACATAATATCAAGAAGGGAGGCATCTCATTACAGATAATATGCATATTAAATGGATAAAGAGGAAGCATCCTGAAGAGTTTTATATTAGTAAATTTGACAACTTAATGAAATGAAAATATTTGTGAAAAATACAACTTATAAAGTTAACTCAAGAAAGGATAAACTGCATAACTAAATCTTTTAAAGAAATCACATTTGAAGTTAAAACTTTTCCAATTAAAAAAACAAAACAAAACAAAACTCTACACCCAAATGTCTTCACTGTTAAATTCTAACAAATATTTAAGAGACAAACAAATTCAATTCTGTACAAATTCTTACAGTGGGATAATTCTCGACTCATTTTATGAGTTAGAATTATTTTATGACACCAAAATCACAGACATAAGAAAAACCTTCAACATAACTATATTTCTCATTAAAATAAAGCAAAATCCCTTAATCAAATATTAGAAAATTGAGTTCAGCAATGTAAGAAAAAGATAAAAATATATCATGCATAAGTAAGTTTAATTTTAGGAATGCAAGTTAGTTTATCATTCGAAAAACAAAAATGTAATTTATTATATTAACAGATTAAAAAAGAAAAATAATAAAAACATCTCAATATATGCAGAAAAAGCATATGGAAAAATTTAATGTCCATTCATGACAGAAAACCTCTATCAAATTAAGAACAAATGAGAACTTCCTTAACCTGGTAAAAGACATCTAGGAAAGACCCTTGGTGAATTTCATACTCAGTGGTGAAAGACTGAATAACTCTTAAGGTGAAGAACAAGGTAAAGATGTCTGCTTACACGATTTCAACTCAGTATTTTACTGGAGATTCTAATGATTCTAATAAGGAAAGGAAAATAAATGGAAGGAATTCAGATTGGGAAGGAAGAAACATAAAACAAAAAGCAAAGACAAATACATTATTATTATTCACCACATAATTGCATGATTTTCCCCTTATTTTTGTTTAGTGGTTTATAGCAAGTCTTAAAATCAGACAGTAAAGTGTCTCCAACTTTGATTTATTTATTTATTTATTTATTTATTTATTTATTTGAGATCGAGTTTCGCTCTTGTTGCCCAGACTGTAGTGTACTGGCACGATCTCGGCTCATGCAACCTCCGCTTCCCAGATTCAAGTGATTCTCCTGCCTCAGCCTCCTGAGTAGCTGGGATTACAGACACTCACCACCAGACTCGCCTAATTTTTTGTATTTTTAGTAGAGATGAGGTTTCATCATGTTGGCCAGCCTGGTCTCAAACTCTTGACCTCAGGTGATCCACCCGCCTCAGCCTCCCAAAGTGCTGGGATTACAGGCGTGAGCCACTGCACCCGGCCGATTTATTTTTAAAAATTGTTCACATTCTCAGATGTATTTTAGAATTAGATTGTCTATTTCTAATCATCCCCTCAGTCTGAAAAAAAAAAAAAGCCCTCTGAATTCTGATTGAAACTATATTGAATCTATGGATCAGTTTGTTGGAATTTCTATCACCAAACACACTATAAATGTACAGACAAATGAAACGTGTTATTTTTTGGTAGAATTATACCAGAGCAAAAATTTTAGTTATCTAAATTGTTTGGAAAAATCAAAGTGCATATTTGGCTGGAAACAGCATCCTGTGTATCTTGGGTAGAATCACTGGTGTCTCTTTCACAGAACCTCGGGGATACGAGGGCTGGAGAGCAGTTTTGGGCATTGCAATTTCACCGTATTCCCTGCACATCAGTAAAAGTCTATTTGTAAGTACCTCTCTAGGAATAGCTCTATTCTGCATTATGCAATTCTTTGTAACAAGTTTGAGATACATTTGATGAGAAAATAGTAATACAATATTCTCTATTGTTAAGTTGTGAGAGCATCCTTTTCTGGGGCAGGATTGGCTGCATGTCATGCTAGCTGGAAGTGGTGTGGCTTTTCCGATCTATTCCATTCTGATTCCTCATTGATATTCCTTCTCATGAGTCTAACACTGGTAAAACCTCTTTTTTGGGCACCGCATGAAAAAAATAGGGTTTGAAGACCTTTCCCTCTTCTGTGCAATTCTAGATAAAACCCGTATGATGTAAAGAGCATAACTTACTTTGAAAATGCCCAAGTTTGTTCTTCAATAGGAAGCACATGTTAAAAACAGAGAAGTTCTCTGATATCCTTTGGGGGCTCTTCAAGGTTTCCAAGGAAAAGGCCCAGACACTCACACTGAGAAATAGGTCAGTGGAGGGGGTGGAACTGAACGTCCCTCTTCCCCCCTGTTGCTCTTTGCTTGCTCACAGTTACTTGTGACTGACTGGGATCACAGGGAGTTAGGGGACTCATGTCCAGCTTCAAGCAGTGCAGTTTTTAAAATGGCTAGAGGGGAGAATAAAATTTATAGGTCTGAATATGTTTTGAAGTGACTATGTAAGCAACTGCTGCCAATTTATATGTCTGAGTTTCTGATTAAGTTTCCTTTTCTAAGTCATGTTTTAAGAGGATAGGTGGAGATTAGTGAAAACTTTTCTGTCTTATCATGGTGCTCAGTAGTGTCCCCAGCCAAAGGGTGTCCAGCCTGCAGCATGTTAGAATCACCTGGGCACTGCCTGCCCACACTCACGGTGAATCAGAATCTCAGGAGGAGGGTGCTGGCATCAGTGGTTTTTTTCAAAGTTCCCCAAGAGACTCTAATGTGTGGTCAGGGTTAGGAATCATTATCTCTACCTTAAAGGTATTACATGTCCTAGAGATACTATCTGAGTCTTATCTGGGATTTATGTTTCCTTTTCTGTCTACAAACCTTGCCTAACAATCATCACCAGTATTTTATAAGCCCCATTATCTAAAGTCTGCCTTTATCTGGCATAAAAGCTGTGCCAGGCACCAGTCAATAAGCACGTTAGGTTTGGGCTTTAAATGGATTTTTATAAACACTGAGTTCAGGTACCTAAGAAATAGAAGTCGTGAAAATGTCATCTTCTTAACTTACTTTTCTGCACCTCAGAGCACGTTTGTTGCAAAAATCACTTTCTCAGACATTCATTTTTTATGTAATTGTGTGAAAACTGTTGGGGACCAGACCTCTTCAGTTCCATTTAGTGTTGTAGCAAATATTCATGTTTGCCAAGCATAAACCTTTGAAAATTGAATGAAATTTGTGGTATATTATGAAGAAAGAAGAATCCAAAAGCTTAAAGAATAAATGCATTAAAAAAAAAAAAAAACTGAAAGACTTGGGATACTGAAGAAATTCGGTGCCACCCTGTCCTGGGCACTGTTGCGCCTGTTCCCTGGACGGTGTCATGCACACTCTCTGGGTCCTCCCCATTCTCTTTTGCTTTTCCCCTCCATGCCTTCATTACCTTTTTCATTTCAGCCTAGGCTCAAGTTTTTCTTACCAAGAAAGCCCATTCTTGAGCCAACATTCCCGTTTAGCTACTGTTCTTTTTCTTCCCTTTATGTATATAATTAAACATACATTACACTGTAAGTGATAGAGTACTCAACCTCAACTTGCTTAAGCAAAAAACAAGGCCTCATAGTCTAGATGCAGATGTAGTACAAGGTTTTTTTCTCTCCATTTCCAGTTCCTGTGTCCTTGGTGTCAGCTTTATTCTCAAGCTCTATAACTGTATAAAAAGGTTGCTTCGGCTCTAGCCTCCTCGTTTTATCTCCATTCTTGTTCGTTAAGATAGAACTTGGTACTCAAATATCCAGGAAAATTTCAAGGCCCAAGAGGGTGTGGCCCTGAGTGGACTGACTGGGATTGTCAGGTGCCTTTTGCTGGCCCGATCACCATGGCCAGGGGTCCACATGCTCTGGTTGCACTGAACTTAATCACTTGTTCCATCCCCCAAGTCCAGGGCTGGGGTCAGCTTTACACAGATCACAGAAGCTGGAAACGTAGTAAGAACTGCAGTCACAGTAAAAGAGAGCGAATGCAGGGAGGGGGCAAGAGAAAATCTCCACTATACCTGTCTTGTGAGACTCTATAAGGACTAAAGAATATTTTTTTCTTTTTAAGGAAAATAAGAGAGGAAAGATGGGAGAAAGGAGAAAAAGAAAGAAGAAAAGAGAAGTCCATACCAGTTCTTCTCAAACTTTAAACAGCATATGAGGCTGGGCACAGTGGCTCATGACTGTAATCCCAACACTTTGGGAGGCCGAAGCAGGTGGATCACCTGAGGTCAGGAGTTCAAGACCAGCCTGGCCAACATGGTGAAACCCTGTCTCTACTAAATATACAAAAATTAGCCGGGCGTGGTGGTGCGTGCCTGTGATCCTAGCTACTCTGGAGGCTAAGGCAGGAGAATCACTTGAACCCAGGAGGCAGAAGTTGCAGTGAGCTGAGATCGCGCCACTGCGCTCCAGCCTGGGTGACAGGGCGAGACTCTGCCTCAAAAAATAAAAAAGTAAATAAATATAATAAATAAACAGCATATGAATACTTGGTGATATTTTTTAAAAGAAGATTCTGATTCAGAAGTTGTAGTATGGGGCCATGTTTCTGCTTCTTGAATCAGCTTCTGGAGATGCTGCTGTGGCTGTCAGGCCACACTTTTTTTTCTTTTCCTTTTTTTCCTACTTGATTCAATTAGAATTGCATTCAATTTCACATTAAGCCAGAGTTGTGGCTTAATCAAAAAAGCGGTTCATTTATTTAATTCAACAAGATGTTTGGGTATAGGCATTTGGGAGTTAGTATGGTACCTCAAAGATTACATCTGAGAACAAAGCTTATTCTATCATTTGTTTTAATATCTTTAGTGAAGGCTGCTCTGCATCCATGTTCCAGGGTAGTGAAAGGAGAAAATAGAAGAGACAGCACCAGAAGACTATGGCTAATATCTCGTTGGGGAGACTTTGTCAAAGAAACCACACTTTGAATTAGCAATCTGTCTGAAGCCTTTACATTCTGCTTACATCTTTTCAATTGAACCTGCACCAACGACTTACCAAAGGAGAAGTTAAAAACCAAAAAGCAAACAAACAAACAAACAAACTCAGAGATGCTACTCTCAGTTCTACTGAAATAGCAATAATAGTAATAACATCACACACTGTGTCAGGCATCCTTGTTAGCAGTGTTTTTGTACACATTGTGGCATTAATGCTGTAGTAACTGTGAGGTAACCATTGCTGTCAGAAAGGTTGTAGAAGCAGCAGAGTCTCAGAGAGTTTCACCCACTCACACATTGTTGCACAGTGGGTGAATGGTACTGCCAAATACAAACTGAAGTCTTTTGCTTTTGAGTTCTGGGTCTTCATGAGAATATCACTATATAATACTGTGAAAAATAACAGGCTTTGCTGTTTTAGCAATCTTTTTTTTTTTCTTAATTCTGGCCACTGATTCTCAAGTGGTAAGTATAAAAGTTGTTTCTAGTGTCAGTGCCTCTAATGCGAAGGCTATTACTAAGCCAGCTTAAGAGAAGCATGCCTTGCATTAGTCATACTTACCTGCATTCTGCACCGTAGACAGACCAGACCCCGCAACCTCAATTTATAATCTTGATCTACACAAGAAGCCATCACCAGGATTTGCAAGCTGTTGTAGCAAAGTTTAGTGAAGAGAAGGTATACATTAAACCGTGTTTGGGGAGTGTTCTTGCTTCTTGGGATGTCTGCAACTGAATGTGGATGATGACGGTGGGGGGAGCACTTCACCATTACTTTATGATTGGAGTTTGGCAATGGCCAAATCCTGTTTCTATACTTGAACTTGTGTGTTGTCTACTGTGGTGTGTGATGACAATCCACATCCTTTCTTTGAATGCCTTCCCTCTTCTATCACCTCCAAGACTTTTCAGATTCTCTCCACCATTCCTCACATCTCATCCCTATCTTCTTCACTTGACTTAAGCTCCTTCTTGCCCATAGATCTGTATAAGTTAGGGTTTATATACAACACAGCAGCAAAAAGCCCACCTCACAGTGTCTCATGCTCCATCTCTCTGCTGACCCAACAGAGCTCTGTGTTCATGCCTTACTTGCTATAGAATGCACCTACTTTCTCCCTGGGGACCAGCCTGAGCCCATCTCATTCAGGTCAGCAGCTGAGTGCCTGAGATCTCTGCACCATGCCATTCTCCACAGCTGCTCCAGATGTGGCCCTCAGGGGCTGATGGCTGGCAGACAGGTTATCCACTCCCCGGCTTCAGTATATGCTATGGGCGGTGGGGCGGAGGGAGGAATAGAACAGGTTTAATAAGAGCAAGCAAGCAAGCAAAGACTCATTAGAGAACATGGAGATTTTGAAGGACACAGTCATCACTGGTCTACAATGCATGGCACATCCTGATGGGCAAAATTATAACTCCTTCCACTGGAATCAATTCCTTGGTTAAGCAATTTGGTAGCTCTAGACGGCTTTAGCTAACACTTTTGGGGGCATTTGTTGGGGAGATTTTTCTGCCTGTAGACCTGGAAGTTTTAGCTGCCCTCTTCCTGTTAGTGTCAGATGAGAGGCTCATAGACTGCTTTAAAGTTTAAAAGTCACAGACAGTAACTTTCCGTATTTGGACTTTCTTGTGTTTACAATTCATTCATTTACTCACTCATTTATTCTTGTGCACATTCAAAATATTTACTGAGCATCTATTTTGTGCTAGGCATTTTCTTTCTAGGCACTGGAAATCAATCAGTGAATAAAAAACAAAGTACTGCCCTCAGGGTTCTTCCTTTTTAGGCAGGAGAGAGAAATAAAGGAACACATTAATACGTGCAGTAGCAGAAAGAGAGTTGTAGCTACTGGGAAATGGTGCAAGGGTGGGGTGTGGTGTTAAATCGGGTGTAGGGAAGCCCTCACAGCAGAACTGAGGCCTGGAGGGAGGGAAGGAGCCTCAGGAACCGAGCACTACAAGCAGAGTGTGAGGGCAGAGGCCACAGGTCGGAGCTAACTAGGCACTGTGTGTTTAAGGAAAAGCAGGGAGCTGGTTGGGCAGATGTGCTATACTGGGGTGAGTGGAGAGCCGCAGAGACACCTGAGCAGCAGTGGGCAGTCCGGGTGGTCATGGCAGCAACGTTGGCTCTACTTTGAGCAGGAGAAATATACTGGGGATTTCCAGCTGAGCAATGACAGATCTGATTTATGTTTGAAAGGATCATTCTGGCTGCTTTGATCTATTTAGAAGAGAGAAGGAGGAAGACTAGAGGCCAGGGACCTGGATGAGCAGGGGAGAACTGTTTCTACTGTGGATTTAGGTTGAAGGTAAGGAAGACAGATGTCATGAACAAATGGATTTATAAGGTGAGCAAAAAGGAGAAGAGAAGAACTTAGAAATCACTCGCTAAATCCCTTTTTGCCGCTAGGTATACTCTCCCTAATCCATCTCATCCATCTTTTGAATTTAAATTGTATCCATACAATGATGACTCTCAAATATTGATCTCCCAACTAGACCTTTACCGTGAACTCCAGATGCACACACCCAGCTGCCAACCCCACATCTCCCCTTGATCATCTGATAGTCTATCTGCTTTATCTTCAACCTATATCCACAAGAACTCCAAAGCTCTTGGCCTAGACGAGTGCTTCCTCACAGGAGAGTTGAGGAAGTTGCCTCCCTAGGGATCATTTAACAATGTTGATGTATTTTTGGTTGTACAGCTGGGGAAGGGGGATTGCTATAGGCATCTTGTGAGTAGAGGCCAGGGATGCTGCTACACTTCCTACCAAGCATGGGACAGCCCCTCACAAACATCCATAGTGCCTGGCCTAGAAGAAGAGTTTTCATGTACCAAGATGTGGAAGAATGGAAGGGGTGTGGTTGTGGGGAGAGATTGGGAACTCAGGTTGGACAGGTTAGACTGCAGGTGGCTATCAGATGTTTAGGGGCAGGTAGCTGGCTGTGTGCATCTGGAGTTCACAGTAGAAGTCTTCTTGGGAGATCAATATTTGGGAGTCATCATTGTGTGGATACAATTTAAATTCAAAGGATGGATGAGATGGGTTAGGGAGAGTGTACCCAGTGGCAGAAAGAGATCTAATGTTTGAATCCCAATTCACCCAGACATCTGGAGATCGAGAGGTAAGAACGAAACAGCAAAAGAGACTTAGAAAAGGCAAATGAAATTACAAGGTCCTAGGGGAGGCTTCCCAGAGCCCAACAAGCAACACTTTTAGGTCTTCAGGAGTAATAACCTGTGGGCAATGCTGTTGATAAGTCAAGTAAGATGATAGTGGAAGCAGCATTCGACTTTGCAAACTAGTTACCCATTACTATTGCTCCAGGTGCAAACACGGAGGCAGAAGCCCAGTTGGATTAGCATCCAGAAAGACAGTGAGTGGGAGAAGGGATAAGAGGGAGTGACGATGGGTAACATATCCAGAGGAAATGAAAATGCCCATAATCCCCAAACTCTGACGAATATTTTTGTGTACTTCTTTTTCATCTTGCTTGTGTATATACAACTGGGATGTAATTGACGTTAAAGTATCTACGTAGTGCTGATGCTGGGCTTTTTAAAAAACCTGACATCGTCCATAATGTTTATAACTGTATAACAATATACAGATTTGTAACTATATTCGTTCCCATAACAAATCACCACAACCATAGCATCTTAAACAATACAAATTAGTTGTTTTACATTTCCATGGGTCAGAATTTCCATGTGGGTCTTGCCTGGCTAAATCTAAGTGTCAGCATGGGTGTGCTCCTTTCTGGATGCTTTAGGGGATAATTCGCTTCCTACTCACTTGCGTTGTGGGCAGAATTCAGTTTCTTGCGGTTGTGGAAGCTGTAAAAACCCAATTTCTAGAGGTTGCCTGCAGTCGTGGGCCTACAGTCCCATTTCCAGCTTCAAAACCAGCAAGAGTAAAGTGAGTCCCTCCCACGATCTGAGTCTCTGCTCTTTTCCTCTGCCACATCTCCCTGATGGGCTCTTCTGCCCCCTTTTCCACTTTTAAGAACTGGTGTGATTAGATTGGACCTACCCAGATAATCCAAGATAATCTCTCATTTCAAATCTCTTAATCTTAATCACGTCTGCAAAGTCCCTTTTGTCATGGAATGTAACAAAATCAGGTTTGGAGATTAATGCATTTACATCTTTGAGGGGCTGTCTATAACAACATTAAACATGTAACACAATTTAATGGCTGTATATTTTATTAACTATATGAATGTACTATAATTCATTTTAAACATTTATAATTCATATAAAACATTTTAAACATTTAAACATTTTAAACATATATTGGGCATCTGCGTATTTTTTAATTTTGCAATTAGCACTATGGTGAACACACTTTTTGTCTTCAGTTTTTGTTATATCCTTAAGTGAGATTATTTGCATCTTTATGACACTAGCTGGTAGAACTTGTTTCTTGATTTTCTGCATCCCTGAGTCACCTTCTCAGCTGCTAGGAGAAGCGGGGTCTGTTGTTTTCAGTCTCATGGTAATTGTATAAATAACTTAAGGGTGAGTCAAGTGACCATTTTTATTAATATTTGAATCCTCTCCTGGTTGTAATATTGCAATGGCCCTCTGATTAATTCTGATACCTTTGGTTTCTTCTTTTTCCAAATTATCTCACACACAAACTACTAGATTAGACAGATGAGGAAACTGGGGCATATTGAGGTTAAACTCCTTGGCCAAGCACAAACAGCCAGTAAGTGTTGGAGCCAGGACTGGAACCCAGGAGCTGGGCCCCAGATCCACACTCCTAACCTCCAAGCAAGCTTCCTTTTCTCCATATTTTCCCTGACTGATTCTCTCTTCAAGGCTAAGTACAAGTAACCTCTGTCTCTCCATCATGGATTCCCACTGTTGCACCCTCTGCACAATTTCATGATGGCAACTCTAGCCTTCCTTCACACTCCTGCAGATGGTTCTCTCTCCTACATGTAGGTTATAAGGATTATGAGATCCAGACCTGTGTTGGCAATCACCACCATGACTGCCTGCAGCTCACTTTAAGTATTTACACTTAGAAAAGTCATACCACTTAGACAGCTGTTCTGAGCCCTGGGCCATAACATCTCCTGTGGATAATAATACTCACCTCACAGGGTTGTTGTAGAACAAATCGGATACTTCATATAAAGCAGCTGGAACAGTGTTTGGCAACCATGAAATGCCACAACCTGTTTGCTCTCCTTGTCATTCTGGTGGAGGTCTACAATGAGGAGTGAATATTTACCAGGTGTGGATTGGAATTTGAGGGTAGAAGGCAGGTAAAATGAGCCTATCAAGCAAATGGAAATATGAGGTGGCAGGGAGCAAACGTGCTAAATCATGTAAACACGGCAGGTAGGGAACTGAAACAACATCCTCGCAGGAGGTAGGAAGGGGGTGTGTGAAGGCAAGAACCCATGTAGGTAGGTCCCAGCTCACTGTGGGTCTTCTATGGCAAGCTCAGGTGTCTGGCTGATCAGGAGGACAGACTTTAATTTTGGGAAGATATTCTGGCAACTCTTCAAGAAATAGGCTGCATGCATCCAAACTGAGAGGCAGGAAAAGTAAAAGCTTTTTAAAAATGAGTCAAATTGAAGACCCTTGCAGTGGGGAAGGGAAAGAGGTATATGAAGAAGGTAGAAGCCACAGAAGCAGATGGCTGAGTGGGAAGGAGGGTAAAGAGAGGCTCATGGTTGACCAGGTGAATGATGGTTATTCCCAGGGCGGAGCACAGAGGGGGCTGGCAGGAGGAAGCATTGCTGTGCCAATGTGAAGGTGCCTGCAGGACACCCAGGTGGAGATGTCTGGTAGGCAGCAGGAGACGCAGGGCTGACCTGGAAGAATAAATGGAAAGTCATCAGGATAGAGAGGTAATGGTGGTCCAGGCACTCTCTGAGGTGACCTGGTCATTATTAGCAACAGCATCTTTAAATTCCCACACCACGCCAAATGCCCCTCACATCACATCACATGTTAGGAAAGAACATATTCGATCAGAGGGATGTGTTGTGTGCCTGGGAATGCAGAGCTTCAGTGACAGGAAGAACAATTATTTAGTGACAGAAATACAGAGGCAGGAGGAGGTTGGATGGAGAAACGATAAAATAGCTCTCCTTAGCTTTTATACCCCAAATGGAAGCTTTCCTTAACTGCTGGACATTTTTTCTCACATCCCTTCTAGATGGATGTATAACCTCAGCTACCATCTGTCACATAACCTTTAGACACTATTGGCTTCATATGTTGAATATCAACATTGGCACTGACCTCGTAGGCTGTCTCACAAAATGAAATTAAAAAAGAAAGAAAGAAAGAAAAAACAGATCAGCTACTTAGTGGTACGGGAAGATTTCTCATTCTGAAACAGAGCTGTTTCTGTTGCTGATATGCTCTGTTATGCCGTCTGTGCCCTGAAGGTGGCACTGTTAACTCGCAGTACCTGCCTCGCCAGCCCCATGCCCAGCTGCAGAGACCAAGAATGCGTCCACCTGTCTGTCCTGGATGATCCAGGACTCCTGTGATTGACACACACACATTGGGAACATTCTGAGGACAGATTATAGTAAAATGATGGCATTTCAGTGACATTTTCATTTCGGTGAGGGGAAAAAAACTATACATGCAAAAAATTTCAGATGGAAAAATTTCTGCAGTTTCAGCAGCATTTCCCCCTAACAAGAACTGTATGAGTGAGCATGCCATTTGAATCACAGCACAGTATTCTGGGTTGGGTTTTCCTCTTTCTTATTTGCCACAACTCCGTTTAACCAGTGTTTGTGTCTTTAGGGCAAATATGTGGGAAGGTTCACAATGGAGTTCTGGCCTGCACATTTCCTGGGTGACGAGCTGTCCCCTGGCCCTGCTATCTGCTTGCCATCATCGCGACCACTGACCACGGACATGCTCTGGTTCCTTCAGTGCTCAGGGGTTGCTCTGCTAAGAGGACAGACAGGCTGCCAGAATCTTCCCTGAGCCAGGATCATTGGTTTTAGGGTTTTTTATTTTTATTTTTATTTATAGCATCAGACTCACCACACTAGAATGTTTTTTATTTTGTCCAGCATTTTGGACTAGGCTGATGCTTTTAGCTGGGACTTGATTTTCCTTCTGTCTCCATGTTAGAACTTTGTTTACCAAAATGGAGGAGGGAAAAGAGATGTTATATTAAGTTGGAGACACGTTTCTGAATGTGTGTGATTACAGATAGAGAGCGAAGCAGACCGAGGGGCAGTGACAAATGTTACATGTGGTAATTACTGGACAGTTGGGTTTTTAGGGTTTGTTAATGCACTTTTCTGTATCGTTTGAATTTTTCTTAACCCATTTATCATTTTAACAGCTTTGTTGAACAGCTATAATTTACATACCATAAAATCTACCCATTTAAAGAATATGTAATCTTCACAAAAATGACAATGCCATTAGAAATCATGAGCGGGTCAGAGGAAAAGTAAATAAGGCTTTGCAGAGCTTTCCTGCACTTTTCCTGTTGTGGGGAAAGTGATGTGTGAAGATTTTAAAGAGATTTTTTTTTTTTTATAAAGGTGACACATAAACTTAGCTAGCAATTTTTAAAAATGGAGAAGCAGTGTTTGCTTTAAAATTGTTCTTCCTTCCTGTTAGTTCTCAGTCTTCTGGGATGGCGCATCATCAGGAAGAGTTCAACACGCCCCTGTTCCAGCAAGGCGAGGGTGTATGAGTCAACAGTTTTAGTGTTTTCTAGGTTGGTTTGGAACTTTTGCATTTCTAACCTTAAGCTTGCTCAAAGATTCCAGAAATCTCAAGATTGCAGTATTGGGTTGGAAAACTCCCAAGAGCAATTTCCTCTGAAATTGTGCTGTTTCTATTTCAGTAGAACAGTGACCACAGAAGAGAATTTGATGATTTCCCATTCTGTAACTAGGCACACACAAAAAGTAAAAGATGCATTTTCCTGACACATTCAAACTGTTCAAAAGATACCTTTTGAAAGATAAGTAAAAAATTAATTGAGAAGTACTTATTTTATAGAAATCTTTTTTTTTAGTTAATGGTGGCGTCATAAGAAAAGTTTCACATCTAAAATAAAAACTGAATTGTATACATTTATGTTTTGTGCTTCACTCCATATTAGGTGGAAAGATTTGCCTAAACTTTGAGATTTGTGATGGTATTTCACAAAGCTTAGAGAAAGAGATTTAGGAAGTGGTTTTTGAAAGCTGTTATAACTGTTTAAATGTATTGCCCTTTTAGAGAAAAAGGAGGCTACCAAGCCAATTGCCAATGACATGCCAGCCATAAAAAATTTATTTCCAAGTTCTACAACATGTTTCTCAGCAAGAACTTTAATTTTTAACTTTAATTTAATAAGATCTACTATTTATTGTATACCTATTATGTGCTTTGAAGTTATCTGTTTTCATTACAAGAAAACAGCTTTTCAGAGGATGAAAACAACTAGATGTCATGTTAGGGAGCATATGTAACAATGTGTCATAACAGGATTGTATTTAAAACTAGGTCATATATCAATTGGTATGACTCCATCATAATCCCTTGGGTGCCATGAGGAACCGAGGTGGCAAATCCCTGTGGATAAGCCCATCGTATGGGTGGTGCCACACAGGCAGTGGGGTGCCCAGATCCTGCTGCAGAGGCCCCGGTTACATGCTTAAAGCATTTATTAAAGGGATTGATCTTGACACAGTTGAGACATGATTCTAACTTTTTTCCCCATCGGTCTCTTTAAACATCATGGAGATTTTCCTTTTCCAGCCCTGATTTCATCTCTGAAAGATCAGAGAATTCTCTGATTTCTTTCAGGGATTAAAAAAGAAATCTTGCCTGGTCTAGTTCAATTTTGAATCAATTAATATTCTTCTGTCATTGCTCAGGCTCACCCCTGGGCCTGAGGGGCCTCCTGTACAAAGGGGAAGATCATGCTTGCCAACCTTAAAGTAAAAGTATGGGAGCCTCCATGATAGCAACTGCAAAAGCAGGTGCAGTTTGCAGTAATACTGGGTTCCTGGGATGATGTTAACTTTCATTTTCCTGAAAGCATTTTCATATCATGCTGGAAGGGACATTGGGCATCATCTAGCTGAATTCTTCTGTGTTTTCTTTGTTTTGTTTTTCAGTTGATACACTTAAGAGCTAAATGTTGAAAAAGAACTAGATACTTGAGAAAGAACTGAATTTCTCAAAATCACAAGATAAGTTAGTAGCAGAACACAATTAGAATTCAGGTTTTTAGACCACAAGTCAGTGATTTTCCCATATGCCACAGATTGTTGGCTATGTTGATGGGATACACAACTTGCATAGAGAGAAAATTTTATTTTCCAAATGTAGTTTACAGCTGCTATTACCAAAAGCATATTAGTAAATAATAGAAGTGGAAAAATCTTATAGATGTTTTACAACATTATATCATAAGTGAGAATATTTTTATATCTATATCACTCAAAAATCTTACTGTCTTAATCGACTTTTCATATAGTATTTCTTTAGACACATCATAGATATTTAACTGTGCTCCTCTTACGCTCTGTTTTTCTTAAACTGCAGGATACTTGGCTGGTTTTTTAATGATAGGTTAAAATAGAATATATACAATTTTAAACTATCATTAAAATAGTTATCTTTCTCTTTTGGTGAAGCTTGATTTCATAAAAAGATATCACTGTTGTAGGTAATTCCATCTCTAGGTAAAGAAACTATATCAGTTAATGGTCTTAAGTTTCCCACAAAGATAAACTATTTTATTAAATGAAAAGAGACTTCTATTATATTCTCTGTTTTTTTGTTTGTTTGTTTGTTTTTTGTTTTTGTTTTTTTTGAGATGGATTTCACTCCTGTTGCCCAGGCTAGAGTTCAATGGCACGATCTTGGCTCACTGCAACCTCTGCCTCCTGAGTTCAAGCGATTCTCCTGCCTCAGCCTCCCTAGTAGCTGGGATTACAGGCATGCACCACAATGCCCAGCTAATTTTTGTAGTTTTAGTAGAGATGGGGTTTCATCATGTTGGCCAGGCTGGTCTTGACCTCCTGACCTCAGGTGATCCACCCACTTCGGCCCCCCAAAGTGCTGGGATTACAGGCGAGAGCCACCGCGCCGGCCTTACATTATCTTATAAGGCCAATTACAATAGAAGAAAATGGACGTATTATATTTTCAATGAAAAATGAACTTCTCTGGTAGTTTGTTCTAGTTTCCTCTACTCTACTATAAGTTTTTCAACGAGTCCTTTAATGCTGGAGCTCAGCGTGCCAGTCTGCCTGTGGGGCGTGGTCATCTTCTCATTTAGACCCATGCTCATTTCATAACTCATTCCACAGACCTGACCCGACGGCAGTTAAAACAGAGAACCCAGAACAAGAGGGACTACAAATACCTTTTTACAGATTTACTAAATAGTTTCTCTTATTTTTGATGATCTTTTTCTGAAAAACATCACTTAGAATATATTATTCCTTCCTATTTGATTCCCATTCCATATAGTCCAGGTTCAATCAACTTGTTAGTTTTAAAGTTTGCACTGTATTTCCTTTTCTCATTAGAATTTTAGAGAACTTAGCAATAAGAAAAATAAAAGATTATTCTCTCAATTTTTTGTATGATGCTCATTCCTTGTTTGTATAGATCCCAGTTTCTGACCTATTTCATTTCTTTCTGCTGGAAGAATTTTCTTAGTTATGTTTATTTTGCCTCAGTTTTTGTTTGTCTGAGAAAGTCTATTTCTCTTTCACCTTTGAAGTCAACTTCACTGGGTGTAGAATTCTAGATTGGCAGTTTTTCCCTTTTAGTATTTTAAATAATTCACTCTGTTTTCTTTCTGCTTGCATGGTTTCTAATGAGAAGTTCAGTGTAATTCTTATCCTTGTTCCTCTGTAGATAAGTTTATCTTTTTTTCTTTTTTCTTTCCTTTTGACTGACTTCAAGGATATCTCTGTCTTTGTTTTTCTGCAGTTTGAATATGTCATGCATAGATGCAGTTTTTGGTATTTATCTTGCTTGGTGTTTCTAAGCTCCTCGGAGTTTTAGCTTGATATTTGAATTTTGGAAACTTTTATTTCCTTTATTGCTTCTATAAAAAAGCCATTGTTTGTTTCTTTAAATATTTATTCTGCCAGTTTCTGTTTTTAACTAGGTACACATCACAACTTTTGCCATTTTCCCACATTTCTTGGATATCTGTTTATTATTATTATTTTAGTTCAGTTCTCTTTGAGTCAACTTTTGTTGACTTTTTTCAAGTTAGCTACTCCTTACTCAACTATGTCAAATATGCTAATGAGGCTGGAGCATTTTTGTTGCTATTGTTTTTGAGTTAAAATATTTTCTTTTTTTTATAGTTTCCATCTCTCTGAGATTATCTATCTAGTCTTATAAGTCATTTACTTTTTCCAGTAAAGACTTTTTTATTTTTATATTTTTAGAGACAGAGTCTCACTCTGTCACTCAGACTACAGTGCAGTGATGCAATCACAGCACACTGTAGCCTCATACTCCTGGGCTCAAGCGATATTTCCACCTCATCCTCCCGGGTAGCTGGGACTGCAGGCAGGAATGCAATGCCTGGCTAATATTTTAATTTTTTTTGCAGAAACAGGGTCATGCTATGTGCTCTGTTGCCCGGGCTGGTGTCAAACTCCTGGCGTCTAGCAATCCTCCCAACTCCGCCTCCTCCCACCCAGCCGAAGTGCTGGGATTACAATCATGAGCCACTGCACCTGGCCTAGTTATAGTTTTTTTAAATTCCCTGTATGATAAATGTCAACATCTTGGTCATGTTGGGTCTGGTTCTGGTGATTGCTTTGTTTCTTCGGAATGTTTGCGTTTTTATGACTTTTGGTATGCCTCTAAGTTTTTTTTTGTTCGAGGGCCAGGAGTGTTGAGCAAGGCAGCAGGTGCTGAGGTATGCAGGCTTCAGTGTGAGGATTTGCATTGCTCTGCAGGAGCTGGGCAGTGTGAAGTTTGTTGGCTGTGAGGGCAGGAGAGTCTCCCGTTTCTTCTGGTGCACCTTGTTTCGCCTCCCCTTTCGGGTTTGGCCTTTGTGATGCTCCTTAGAGCTTTTCTCACTCTGACCCATAGTTCCTGTTCCTGGAGCTTTATTAGCATAGGTGGGAGGACATGGTGGGTGGCCGTCCTCGGATCTTCCGATGAGATGTGGGTCCTCTGGGTGCATGGCGGGCCTGTGTCTCCAGGGTGTGGCTCTCCCGCGTGTTTCCGTCCCTCCTCCTGGTGCGGCGTGGAGTGATTGGCCCCAGTCACTTCCCTGCCCCAGTCCCTTCCCTGTAGCCAGGTTCCAGTCCACATATTCAAAGCGCTCGCCCCTTCTAGAGGGATGGTTTCTTTTCTTTGTTTTACTTATTTTTCTGAGGGAAAACAGAAGGTAGAGTTGGGTTGAAGAGGGGCAGATAGGGCGGGATTTCACTATTGCCCTCTGGCCGTGTTCTTCCCAAGGTTGAGACTTTAATTCTGTGAGGGAGCAGGGCCTGGGCAGACAGCACTGTGATAATTCTTTCCCTTTCCCTGCCGCGTGGGAGGGAAGCTCCCACAGATTCCCCGGCATTCTTTCTGTGGGTCTCAGTGAACTCTTTCTTGGAGGAAAAGCCGGCAGATACCCACAACCGCAGTCCACACTTGGACGCCAGCAACTCCTCCAAATGCCCACCTTGCTGTTCCCCCTAGACTGTTGCATCCTGCGGTGTTCTGCTCTAGGTAAGCAAATCTCAGGTGGTTTTTTTCTGCCTGAAGGTGCCTGTCTTTTCAGATTTAGGGATGACTCACTGCTCTGAGACCTCAGTTCTCTGGTGGGTCCAAAAAAAGTAGTTATTTTCGTTTCGTTGAACTTGTTTTTATTGTAAGGACAGGAATCCTGACTTCCAGTCTCTTGGGATGCCCCAATCTCTCATTATTGTTTACCCCTTGAGAGAATTCACCCTTTCGGCACTTACACAACCATTGCAGTTTTTGTTGTTGATGAACTCTCTTGCTTTATTTTTTGATGAACTCAGTCTTGAGATGTGTGTAACCATTCCAGCTTGAGCCCTTCCATATGATAAGCAATTTATCTTTCCTCCTCTTTCTCCTCTTCCTTGTTTTCTTTTTCTCCATTTTCTTCAGGAAACTTTGTGTTTTTTTTAGATGGCGTCTCACTCTGTTGCCCAGGCCGGAGTGGGCAGTGGCGCAATGTCTGCTCCCTGCAACCTCTACCTCCCAGGTTCAAGCAATTCTCCTGTCTCAGTCTCCCAAGTACCTGGGATTATAGGCGCACACCACCACGCCTGGCTAATTTTTAGTAGAGATGGGGTTTCATCATGTTGGCCAGGCTGGTCTTGAACTTCTGACCTTAGGTGATCTGCCTGCCTCAGCCTCCCAAGTTCTGGGATTACAGGGGTGAGCCACCGCACCCGGCCTTCTTCAGGAAATTCTTGATCACTCTTGTACTTAGATATTATTTATATGTTAGTTTTGTTCTACATATCCAATCTAGATTTTTATCTTACTTTAATTTTTTATCCTACCATCACAGAATTAAAATTACCAATGACAATTTTTACTTGTATTTCTTCTCAAATTCTCAAAATAAGAAAAATCCATCTTATGTCAGTACTTTCACTTTCCTAATGGCCAAATCCATTTCCTATCCCAAAGTTTCCACTTCTGTTTTAAAAAATTTCTGACCAAAATCCTGGAGTCCTTGTTTATTTCCTGTCCCTTTTGTCTTTCATATTAGCCTTTAATTATTTCCTTCCTCCCACCCCTTCTTCCTTCACTTGTGCCTCTCTTCATTAGGTGACATCTGCAATTATCACCTCCCAGGTTTTTCTGCTACCATCATTTCTCCTATCGAGCCCATTCTTTGTGTCTCTGTTAGACTCATCCTCAGCCACTTTCTTTCTCATTAATATGTAATTGCTGCATGTCTCCTACAGTGATGAAATCAGATTCTCTCCCTCTCATTCTCAGGGTGCAGTGTAATCTAACCTGTCAGTCACCTCCTCCTTTTTCTGCAGTGCAGTGAATCCTCTAGTGAGGTTAGTATTATTTTCTGCTATGATTTATGCTATTTTCCCATCACTGACCTCATTCTCATGTTCCTGCCTCTGTAAGAGTTTCTCAGGACACAAATCAAGATTACATTAACATCTTACCTGACAACTTCAGTCCATAGTGATCTCTACCAATGAAAACCCTCAGCTGTATTCCACAGTTTTGAGCATATTATATGTTCTATGCTTGTATGCATATGTATATATATATATATATATGTATATGTTTTATGCTGTGATTGTTTAATGTGCATAGGTTTGATGTGCATAGAAACACTTGATTCTCCCAAGTATTGTGTGCTCCTTGAGAACAGGGACTCTGGCAGTCTTGGCCCAAGAATCAGTGACATGTGCCCAGATGGAGCTCCAGGGCTCTCATAGGCCAGTTGGAAATTCAGCATTGGAATCCGTCTGTGGGTTTACAGAAGTCCTCACAGAAGTTCTTATTCAGGAGGTATGAGAGTTAGCCATTTCCTTTTTATTTGTGCTTCGAAAAGATTAACATGTTAAAGAAGTCTATGATAAAAACAAAACAAGATACACTGACCCTGACGTTAGGAAGAACACTGTGAAGAAACAGTAGCCTTAAAGAGGTTTGTTAGAGACACAGCCTTGCTATTATATGAAGATAAATTAAGGAACTAACTACACCAAACAGAAGCAATCTGTTAAAGTCAACATTAATCACACCGAAAAGTACGTTTCATTTGATTTTACACCCAACTATAAAGAAATAGAGTGGAGAACAAAAACAACTCTTTGCCTTTAGCTGTTAATTTAGAAGGGCTAAAAAAATAGTCATTAATATTTTATTGATTAGATGCTGATCTTCACAAACAGGAAGCAACAGTTACAATGTACTAGATTGCAATTAATCTCGGCTCTCCCTCTGAAGCTAGTTGAAAGCTTGTCACCAGTTAGGAAAAAGAACAAGATCATATAAAATTATCCCTTGATAAAACATATAAGAGGCAATTACACATATAATAGTGTTATCATTCATCTTTGATGTGCCATAGAATGCTAGTATGTTACATTTTATTTTGCACTGGCATTTTAGAAATAACAAACCTACTGCTCTGGCAAAGAAGCTAGACCAAGTCTTAGAAAGCATGAGCAAGACATAGTCAATTGTGTCTACAATGGATAGGAAAAGGTTCTATTACTATTTTAGCACCCTGAGCGTTATTATATATACCATTATTATTGGTTTTAAACTTGAGTACAGTAAAAGCACTTTGCACAGTATACACTAATATTTTCTTCAGAAAGTACTTCAATATATTTTAGTATATTTTGATTATGATATGGCATCTATATTTCATTGCTATAAAACAATGGTTTTCTATTAGAGTTTTATGTAAGAATCACCTGGAGAATTTCTGAAAAATAACACTGCCTGGGTATCACCCAGCCCAATGAAATCAGAATCTCTCAGGGTGGATACTTGATAAAAAATCTAAAAAATCTAGATTTTTTAAAAAAGTTATCCAGGCAAATATAATATTCAATCAGAGCTGAGCATCAGTAGTGAAAGGTTACAATGAATTGAAATAAATCATTACTAGTGTTCTACTTATTTGTTTTATAGTTTTCCTGAAAAGAAAGTAAAAGGAAGAATATACAGAACATGCTAAAATGAAATAAAAGGTGGATAATTAGAACTTCTGATAATTGGGGTTAATAATAAATAGGAATTAATAGTGTCAAGCTCTATGGCTTGCTAGCTTCTAATTCTTTTATTTATCAGGCTTTGGTGTTGAAGTAGGACCTCAGAGGCATTTTAACTCTTTTAGGCAGGGAGCATCTATTAAATGCATAATTTATACATCTTAATTGGTCCCTAGTGTCAGGAAACAGTTAAAGGGGCCCTGGCAGCATTTTACTACCAAGGAATGATTTACGATGTAGCCAATGGCAAGAACAGAAAGGACTGTGTGACTTGAGGCAAGTTATATCATTTCTTTGTATGTCTCATCTCATTCTGGCAGATGAGAATAATATAGCACTCTCTAGAAAATGCTAATATTGTAAAACTAATTTTGTCTAGAAATATACTGGGATAGAATGTCGATTTAAAGTAAAATAAAGCGCCATGAACAAACCCTAATTACTTATCATGGTGGATTTTCTGACTATCAATCCTCTTACTTTGAAGGAGAAATACAAATGAAAGTATATTCTTGGAAAGGCTGTAATTTGTGTCTGTCAAAGCCAAGATACTCACAGAGGCTCAGGCTTAAATACCAGTTTATCTGCTCTACAGGCCAAGTGAAAATTCTTTCTAGAGTTGACTTGAATTTGTGTTTCTAATCAAAAGTGGCTGTGCTATATTTTCACAATCAGGGCTCTGCTTTTCACCATGCATATTTTACATAAATTGAATAGAAGAAATATAACATGTTTCTTTGATTTAAATTATAGGATGTTGTTACTCATCTCAGAATGATCTTTGTAAATATAAAATTTGTTTTTGAAAGTTACATAATTTTATTTCAACAGAGGCTTTAATAATATCCTTTAAAAGTCAGAAACACAGAAAAAAATCCACCCAAAGCTGAAGCTATATCCTTTCAATTGTTTTATTATTGAAAATATGTCTTCTTATACCTCAGTTATGATTCGAAATTGAAATTTCACCCCCCAGAGGCTTATAAAGTTACTTAGAGGGTTTTAAAAACTACTATATATCTTTATTAATATAAAAACTTGAACCAGATGAGTACTTTAAAATCTTGTAAAACATGAAATTAGGAAAGAGGAAAAAACTAATAGAAATCTGATATCAAAATGATCACAATTATTGTGACAATCTGTACTTTGTGCTTTGTATGTCTATATATGAGAATATTTCACTCACACCCATGAAACTTCCAAAAGATTGTTATTTCCACTTGTGACAAGTAAGAACATTAGCTCTCAGGGAGTTCTGATTACTTTCCAGAGATCAGACAAATCAAGCCAAGAGCTTATTCTCTCCCCTGTGGGAGGAGACTGACAGTCCATCAATCCCGTGAGATGTTCACGAGGGAGGACAAGAGGAAGAGAAAATGAAGGCAAGGAATGTGTTTTCCTCACAGCTCCCAAGGACTTTTGCCATGGACAGGGAAGAGAAACATCTAAAGAAGCATCCGCAGTGCGCTTGGGTACATGTTTAGTGGTGTGTGTCAAGAGTGCCTGGAGAACATGGATGCCGGGCACTTTGTTTCCAAGTCAGCTTCCCAGAACTATCAGGTATGTGTTCACAGTGGGTTCCTTCTCCACCTCTCGACAATGCCTCCACCCCTGGAGCCTCACAGCAGCACAGACCAGCTAGGGTGTGACCTGCCCCCTGGAACCCTAGCGTCTGTGGATGATCTCCCCCTGCTCTTCCATCTAAGCTCTCTTCCACTGAGCCCCTGAAGAGCCTGCAAGTCCATGACCAGGGTGCTTCCATATCACCCCGATTGTCCCTCACTGTCCTTGCCCCCTTCCCTCCTCAGCAGGCATCCACCTGGGGGCTTCAACACTGAGGTTCTCACACCCCTGTAAGGTGAGGCTAAGCTCTGGCGAGGACGCAGCCTCCTCCTGGCTTCACGCTGCTGTTTGCATCTAGTGTAACTTTAGGTCTAATTCTCTTTATTCTTTACTATGTATTTCTCTGCTTAAGACAATGTCATGATGCTTCAGACCAAAGTTTCTCCAAGTATGTTTCTCCAATGTGTATGTTATGAAATGGGAATTTTGCACAGAGCAACAATGATTGTGGGGATGAAAAGGACATTGGCTTGTCTCAAATGCCTCTTTTCTTCAATACTTTGGTTTCTGGAGGTCAGTGTGGGGATGCAACTTTCTCCCATTTCCAGGGCTGTATTTATTATGTCTCTGGGATTTCCATCAAGCCCCAGAGGGTCTTGCTCAGTTGCTTGGACTTTGTGGAGTGGCATAGTGGATGTGGGCATGGACATACTTAAGTGGTGTCATTTGCTCAAAGTATTGAACAGGGGGTTCAGGAGCACCAACTGATTTATATTCTGCCTTCCTTTGTCAGTCCTATGTATTGGAAGGCATTTAGATTGTACTATTGGAAGATGCTACCTGAAGGATTGGTGCATTACAGATAATTATATCATAAACATTTGAATTATCAAAACATGTGAATTTTCATAATATAGTATTGAGTCTGCTGCCCTGCGTCTTAAATGTTGCATTTGGAAAGCTTCATCCAGGGATGGTTCCGTATATAGCAACCTGACACTTTCTATTACATCTGAAATTAATGATTTAAAAGGAAAGAAATAAGGATTGCAATTTGGAAATATGTTTGCTGACTGAAACAATTGAGTCTTTTTTGCAATTTTATTCATTAACTATTTCATACAACTATCATTATGGTTTTGTCCTAGTATCTTTCCCTTCCCTATTATCCTCTAAATGTTAAAAGCCTACTGTTAGTTTATTTCTCATGGCTCCAGCTGAGATAAAAGCCATTTATTCTCAATGCAATGCAAATATGCTCAGGATTTCAAGCATCAACCAACTTCCTCAGTGAGGAATAGAGCTCCGCGTTCTTCTTCAATAACTGTAAGGGGTTCTATTCATGGCAGAATGTCCTCCTCTAATTTGTATATGGCTTACATCCAGAAGTGAAATGTAAAACAAAACCATTGTTATGGAAATAGAGGAGAAACAATATTCATTTATGGTCAGGTTTGGTTAAAGCTGTGTCTAGTTCTCTCTGAGGTGTAAATCCCCAGGTGACAATCAACTACGTCTACGTCTGGAAACTGGTTTTATGGGTTTAATTGGGAGAGTCTTCCAGGCCAGAATATTTAGAACATTGTAGAATTTTATAGTTGGTTAGACTCTTGTGGAGCAAACTTAAATATAACTTTTTACAGTAGATGCATTTACAAAAGTGAATTTGAGTTTCTAAAGCCGATTTAGAATAAAGGAGGAAGGCATGCATGCATGCCAATACTAATCTATAGTGTGTTGTTCTCTGTCACTATTGTGAGAAAATATATTTATAGAAAATGTTTCAATATTGTGCATCAGTGACCAATGCTAATTTTTCTGTAACTTTCATTATAGCTTCATTCTCTTTCTTATTTAAAAGTTTCTGTTGTTGTAGTAATCAAATGCCATGCTTGTCTGAAGTCACAAAAAGAATGCAGTAAGGTTGCATTGGTGTGCGAGCTGAGGCTTCTTCTGGTCCCTTGCACAGTGTGACTCATCTTCCCCTGCTACTAAGATGTGGGCCCACCACCTTCATGCTCGGGGTGGCCCTGAAGCAACTTTCACAAGGCACAGTGCAGGGCATGTCAGTGCTGACCTCTTGTACTTCCCTTTCCTCACTGCTTCCATCCTCAGACTGTTTATGCCCAGGCCCTGCCTGCAAGTGCACAGCCTCACCTGGAGAGCAGCACAGCCTCACCTGTGGGCATCAGCCTGCATCATGACTCCTCCACCCCACCCACCACTTGTTCATCTCCCCTCTGCAACCAGGTCTTCAACACTGCTGCTAGCTAGAGTCCTGTTTTGTTTGAACGAATCTTAGCTTCCTGATGGTTATGTACAATTGATTTTGTTTGTATGAAAACTCAAGAAGCAGAGGGAAAGGTGGATCTTTCCACAGCATGCAGGCACAGACCCTTCCAGGATGCCTTCCTTGCCTTATAATTGGAACAGAACCTAGGTTGGGCTGCTTGCCTCTTGAGAGTTGGTGGGAGGAAAAGCAGCTTTATTCAAGAGCCAGCAAACTGAGAAGATGGCAGACTAGTGTACTAAGTAACCATCTTAAGTCAGTATAGATTTCAGACTCTTTTTTATGTTAAGGGAAGCAGGGTGGGGAGGAGGGAATTGAGATCAAGAGTCACGTGATTGTGACTGCAGCCATCTGGGCACCAGCGAGGGTCCAAGAAGGTTGGAAACTTTGTCCTTGGCCAGGTCATAGTGCTTTTGTAAATCTTCAACAAAACATCATTAGTTGTTTACATACTTCCCCTTTAATCCCAGAGTTAGCTTCAAAAACTACATGTGGCTGTTTCTGCATTTTATCTCAGTGCTCTAAAGTTATCCTAGCCTACATGCAGGATTGGGTAAAGACCCCTTAAACAAAAATGGAGTGTGTTATATTCATTCATTTCCCTGTTACAGAATCAATGCCGCCATCTCCCTTTTTCTATATTACTCTTCCAAAGAGATCTTCACTTTATGGCTGAGAGGGGGACGTATTGGAATATCTCCTCCTTTGTGATCAGGTCCTTCTTCTCTGATTTCTTTCTGTGCTTCTCTCACTTCTTAGAAATCCCACCATCCGTGTCATGTCAGGTCTACTACTTACCCCTGTCCTCATATCTCAGGAGGCTCAGTCTTTGCTCCTCTTCACACATTTATTTCCTCCCCTGGATCTAACTTTGTTGCTCTCTTTTCTTCATGGCAAGAGTTCTGAAATTTCTACATTATGCTGCCCTTCTCTGAAATACCCTATACTTGTTCCGTTTTCAAAATGTCAGTAGGTGTATAAATTGTGCACACCTGCCCACTTGAGTTTTTTTTTTATGGGAATGGTTTCAGAGGGAGCGGTCTGATCTGACGAGCATTGTTCACGGCCACAGTGCCATAAAATCATGGCGCATGAAGGAGATGTCAGAGCAGGCAGCCATTCCTTTGCTTTTAAAAATTCAACTGAAATCTTTTAGCCAGTAACTTGGCTGGATGATGGGGGCATTCAGGTTCAGGGCTGAGAAGAAATATAGCAGATACAGTATACTGGGGAAGGGGGCTTTACCTTCTCCTTTTCTTGTGTTTTTCTCACATTTCTTCTCAAGCCTACTGTACCCATGAGAGGGAGCATTGCACTCTTCATCCTGGGCGTTTATCCCCCTTCTCGGGCACTTCTCCCTAGAAAGGGGGGAGTGCATTTGATTGGTTGGTGATTGATATCCCTGGATCAGGGTGGCTCTGCGGTGACCTCAGTCATCCTTTTTCTGCCCTGCCTGCCTGAATCTGGCCTGCAGCCCCCTCCTTGCAACTGGTCAGTGAGTGCCTTTGGAGTACATACTCCAGGCCCTGCATATCTCTGTACATAAGCTTGGGAAGGGGACCCGATGATTTTAATTTGGAAGCAGGAAGTAAGAGTCCCTGTGCTGACCTCAGCACCAACCTAGTTGTCCATTCCAGTGTTTCACAAAGAGGCCTGCATTGGGAGTCACTTCTCCATCAGCAACCAGCCCCTCTATTATTATATTGCTCTATTGTATGCTCTATTAACTCTGGAGGGAAGGAGGCCAAATACTGCTAGCCCCTGTCTAAAGTTCTAAGCCATAAGGATTTTCTCAACCTCCTCTGTTCTCTAGATGCCTTGGACTTCTGCTATGTATCAGGAAGGTGCTAGGTGATTTTTACAGATGATCTGCAATCTTCCACTGCCCTGGCATGAAGTATCATCAGCCACAGCATCACAGAATGATTGAGGGGTCAAATAAGAAGATGAGTGCAGGCCTGCATGTGTCCAGTGCTGAAGCTTCTCTTGCCCCATCCTGCCCCTGTAAAAGCCTCTGGGATCCATTTCTGCATTTTCTCTTGGGATTATCTCTGCTTCACATGAGACCCGCTGCCTCATTTCTTCTTTCCTAGACCACGATAGCATCCTCATAGCTAACACATCCCTTGATCTGTTCCATTGTACCACCTTTGACCGAATTGTGACCCTAAATTGCAGCACTGACAACATCAATTTCCTGAGCCTGAAACCCTTTAATTAGTGCTTAAAAAAATACAGACCAGCCCCTACATATCTCAGTGTTCACAGGCAAACACAGTAATGTTTTTGCCTATGTTGGCTAAGCTGGTCACAAACTCCTGACCTCAGATGATCCACCCGCTTTGGCCTCCCGAAGTGCTGAGATTACAGGCGTGAACCATAGTGGCCAGCCCCAGGAATCTTAAATTCCAAAATATCACCCGATGAGCCTCAGGTCTCCTGTGCTTCTTAGGTCATGTTTCAGGCCTGCCCTCATGGGATGGTTTTATCTCATCTAAAATCTATCCATGCCTTCCAGATTTAAGTCCCTCTGCATGTGGCCTATAGTTCCTTTCCTTTGTGTGCTTTGTCCTATGCTCCTGCTGTACTTTAGATTCAAATATGAGCCAACCTCAGTGTCTATTTCTTTATTTCTGCTTTCTACTCCACTGTGTTGGAGGAAACCACAAAATCACAAGGCTGTACTATTTTGAGTCACAACAAACCCATCTCGAATTTCAAGTAGATCCTCAAATAATTCAATTTTTCCAGAAACTCATGTTTGGTAAGAGGAAGTCTTAGCATGATCTTCTAGAACTAGGTGAGATGAGTTTCTCAGTAAGATCATGCTCTCGATGCGTCAATAAAGGTGAAAACTAAAACTTGACCATGGTGTAGCAATGACAAGGAGCACAATGGAACTCCTTCTCTCGCTGGCTCTGTGGACTCTTCCCAATGTGCCTTTCTTGCCTTAGATCCAATACTCCCCCTACGTTTCATAGGTGACTTGGCCTTCTGCCTTTCTAGAACCTTGTGCTAAGGGTCTGTTGGGCATTATCTCTGATCTTGCAGCAGCCCTGCAATATAGATAATATTGTCATTTTTCAGTTTTAATGGGTGTCTTTTGCATGCCAAAACTCTTTTAGTATCTGGGCTGTGGCACTAAACAAAACATAAAATCCCTGACCTTGAGGGACCTGCTAACATTCTAGCAGGGAAGGCAAGCTTTAAAACTAATAAATGAACAAGCATATTGCATAGTACAATGCAAGTTTTTGGCAAATATTTAAATCGGTATATACACACACACATATATATGTATATATATACATATACGTGTGCGTGTATGTGTGTGTGTGTGTATATTTATGTGTGTGTGTGTGTGTGTGTATATATATATGCAGAACCAGGGGAGGGAGGGGTTGAGAAGTGCCAGGACGTGGGAATGTGGTTGTAATTTGAAAAAGGAAGGGTCACAGTTGGGCTCATTGAGTGGGTGGCATTTGAGCAAAGGCTTGGTGGGCAGGGAAGGAGACACATGCATGCCAGGGAGGCACAGCGCAGGCAGAAAGGCAACCGCTGCTAACACCCTAAGTTAGGAGTGAGCCTGGCATGCGAGAGCAACAGCTTGAATGCTGATGTGGCTGGAGCAGAGAGACAGGCCCAGTTAGCAAAGAACTGTGTAGATCAGAGGAACAGATTTGATTTGTATCACTGTGAGCGATGTGCATTTTATTCTGAGTGAGCACTGGAGGGTTTTGAAGGACAGTTGTCATGCCTGATCCAACAGGCCTTATAATGGTCACTCTGATTTCTGTGTTTCTTGCATTCTTCTTTATAAAAATGTATTTGACAAATAAATGTTGTATATATTTATAATGTACGACATGATGCTTAGATACATGTATACATTGTGAAATGGCCAAGTCAAGCTAATTAACCTATGTCTTACCTCATACGCTTATTGTTTTGTGTGTGTGGTGAGAGCATCTAAAATCTCCTATCTCAACAAGGACGGCTATGTAGACAATAGGCTATGGCCTGGCAAGGGTGGGGGACCAGTTGGTTGCTTTGCTGTACACTAGGCCAGAAGTGGTGTGGCTTCAGAGTAAGGAGGCAGTAGGGTAGGTTTGGGATGGGTGCAGCATCTGGATCTCTTTTACAACCAACCACTTAGATGTAGGATGTTGGAGAAAGAAAGAAGTCAAAGGAATTACCGAGATTCTTGCCCTAAACAACTAGAAGGAAGTGTGGTCCTCAGCTGAGATGGACATGCTGGGAAGTGGGCATGAAGACTAATCAGGACTGCAGATTTGCACACACCAAGTTTGAGTTGTCTACTAGGCAGCCACATGGGCATGGGGCTGGCAGTAGGGCATGGGTCTCCAATGTAAGGCGGCGGTGAGGGCTGGCTGTGCAATGTGGGTATCTTTGGCACCTGAAAGTGCTCATGTTCCTGGTACTGGATGCTGTTGAGTTTGGCTGGAAAAAAGGAGAAGCCTCAGGACTCAGCCCCAGGCACTCCAGTCCAGGAGGCTGGGGAAAGAGAAGGAAGCAGTGAAGGGCCCTGAGCAGGAGGTCCCTTGAGGTGGGAGAGGATCTGGGAGGATGGCATCCTGGAAGCCAGGGAAGAACATGGCAGGGAGAGGGACTAACCGACGCATTCCAATGCTGCTGAAAATCCACTAGGGAAAGGACTAAGAAGTCAGTCCCAGCTTTAGCAGCAATGATCAAAAGGAGCTGAGCTCCTTGTCCTGCATGACGTAGCCACAATTCAAAATTCACACCCCTATTTTTCTTTTCTACATTTCTCTTACATTTCACAGTTGACTTTGCCTTTTACCTTAAGGGGAAAATTGAGGGCAAAGCTAATAGACCTCTCACTAGCTTTCCTTGTGACAAGAGACAATTGTGAGTTAGTGCCCATTTCCTTTGTTCCAGCCTGTTTCACTGGGACACATTCCTGCCTCCTTTTTACAGTCACATTTTCCAATAGCCCTTTCGGTGCCATCGAGTACCATTGGTCCTGTGCAGGGTCTTCCTCACTTTGCTTCTATTAATTCTTTCCCCTTCTTATTTGGCACCCCTTTAATAGTTTGCTATCATTTCATTTTTCTAGGATCCTTTGAAAAAGCTCTTGCAGCCTTCAATTGAGGCTCCACATGGCAGGCATCGTCACCACCACTCCTTCCTGCTCAGAAAATAAAGCAGGCTGTAGCTCAGGTGTTTCTCAACCTGGCACTGTTGACATTTTGGGCTTAGTAATGTTGTGGGGCTGGCCCAGGTCATGTAGGATAGGACGTTGAGCAACACCCTGGTCCCTACCCACTGGAGGCTAGTAGCACCACCACCTCCAGCTGCGACAACTAAAAGCATCTCCAGACATTGCCAGATATTCCCTGGGAGGATGGAGGGGGACAAAACAAAATCATCCTAAGCTGAAAACCACTGCAAACCATTGCTCTAGCTGGAGTCTCTCTCTAGCTAACTTCCAGTCCTTTGTTTGCATAGCTGCTGGCAATGTTGTAAAATAAAAATTTCACTTAGAAATTTCATTTCTTTAAATCTTGTCATGTGTCCTTATATCTTTAAGGTAAAGTTCAAATCACCTTGTTGAGCACAAAGGAAATGTGTGATTCAGTTCCTGCCCAAGTCCATCTTTCCAGAGTTCTGCAGGCACCCAGTGCTTCTGTCCCGCTCAGCTCCTTACTGTTCTGTGCAAGAGTCCTGCATTTTCATGTCTCTGCACTTCACATACATTTGTCTCCCCACTTTCTACACTGTCTTTTCTCTTTTGCACCTAGGTCAGTACTGTTTGTCCACAAAAGTTAGGTAGAGAATCCTTTTCTTTGTATAACCTTTCTTTATCTTTAAATCTAATGTAGATATTTGGATTCTCATGGTATTCCTTGCATCCCATTATTATAATAAGTATTCTACAAGACTGTGGTCATTGATTCCTTGTATTTTACCACTCACCTAATTCCAGTCTCTGAGAAGGTCAAGGATCTTGTCTCACACTTCACAGGCACTCAATAAGTACTTATTAACGTTTTAATATACTAAAGGAGCCAGAGGAATGAAGTTACATCTGACACAAGCAGTCACTAAGTCCTTAATGGAAAAAAAAGTACTGTTGAGCTTAAATGGGTGAGAAAACACTTTAACTGTTAGACACTATGAAAAAAATCGGAGAGATTCCAGAGATAATGAATTTGGTTAGAGGGTGCTCAGACTTATGAGGGAGGGAAAAGTCACAGGTTGGCACTGAATCTTGAAATGCCTTGAATTCCTGCTAAAGACAGTGAGAAGACATTGATGATCCTTAATAAAGGGGATGGTCTAATCTGCATTTTTTCAGGAAGAACCACCAAATAATTCAACCTAGTGTAGATTGGAAAGAAGAGACTGGATTTACATGGAACATTTATAGCTATTAGTTCAGGCAAAAAGAGGCAGAGATTGAAAAAGAGTGAGAAAGATTTTTCATAACTCTCAACCATACTGTATCTAAACTATTGTAGAAACATGGCTTTTTCTGTAACTAGTCTTTTTTTTTTTTTTTTTTTTTTGAGACAGAGTCTCACTCTGTCACCCAGGCTGGAGTGCAGTGGTGCAGTCTCGGCTCACTGCAACCTCCGAATCCCTGGTTCAAGCGATTCTCCTGCCTCAGCCTCCCGAGTAGCTGGGATTACAGGCACGCGCCACCATGCCCAGCTAATTTTTGTATTTTTAGTAGAGACGGGGTTTCACCATGTTGGCCAGGATGGTCTCAATCTCCTGATCTCGTGATCCGCCCGCCTTGGCCTCCCAAAGTGCTGGGATTATAGGCGTGAGCCACTGTGCCCAGCCTTTTTCTGTAACTATTCTAATTTAGGATTGAAATAACTTCCCAAAGAGTGAAGCTTGTGCAGTATGATTTTTAACTGGTTTTAACTCTTTAAGAATAAATATAATTCTCTTTATAATGAATTTTGGTAGAATACACTGTTATTGACTTTAGCACAGCATGCAAATGAGATGCTGGAAAGCTTTTCTCTGGAAACTAACAGATTATGATAATTCAGTCAATTTTTCCTTTAAAATCAGTTGAAATAATTTACCATGCTCTGAAACAAGGATCTTCATTCAGATGTTTAATTAATTCCTGAATGGTATGAATAATTTGTTGGTGTAATAGATAATTCTTGCTTGCTATTGTGCAATGAAGCTAAAGCGTGCCTATTTTAATCTTAGCTGAGATTATTATACAGAAAGTTTGTGTCATCTCAATGCACCCAGCCTGTGGATGTGAGGCAGGACATGGTGGATCTCCAAGCCAGCTGTCAGCAAACTGCTTTTCCTCTGAGCTCTTTTTCATGTGCTAGGATTGTTGACATCTTATATTCAATATCCCCTGTATTGCAGGCTTCAGATTCAGATGTCCTTAGCTTATGTTACACACATATAGACACATGCAAAATTACATACACAGACACACAGAGACACTCTGGTGTGCAGCCTCCTTCTACCAACAGTACTCCTTTTTTCTTTACAATCTCATGGATTTTGAGAAAATAAAAAGCAGCCACTTTGTACAAAAAGGTTGAGAACATTGACCGTATATGCTATTTTGATTGTGCAGTTAGATACAGATAAATATAGTGTTTTTCTCCCCATCTCTGCTCTTGCCTTAGATCGGGGTTGCCAAGGTGATCATACGGCACAGAACATTTGTTTTTATGTGGCTCAGTGAGTTCACGCTGAAAGCTAAAGCGATACCAGCAACTTCTCACACTGAGAATCATTCTCTCTCTATTATTTTTGTTGTCATTCTCTGACCACATGTTCTCGCTCTGCATGTTTTAAAGATCATAGGAAGATTTTTGTCCTCACTTTGGTGGCCTGATACCTCGGGGTGGTTGTGTAAATAAATATTTATTCAGATAAGAGATGTCAAATGTGTTGTCAGTGCTCACAAAAATGTGTGATTCAAACATGTCCCTTTGGAGTGAGATGGATTCTCTTGGAGAAGCCCCAGGAAGACTTTGCTAGATGCCCTCTAGGTTCATTAGTGCTCAAGGATTCTACAAAGTTTTAGGAGATACAATTAAACATACATTATGACAGAGCTTACTAAAGTCAGACTTGTGTAAATGTTTGGGACGGTTCTTCCCCAAGGAAATGTAATGCCATTATAGATTGTTGAGCTGATATTAACTCAGAAAGCTTTTATTAGGGTTCATACTCCCATCTTTTGCTTTATACCATAGAACATATGAAAAGTTCAATGTCTTATCCTCACGTTTGCAAAGACAATGCTCATGCAAAAATACTGGCTGGTCATTCATTCTTTCAGTGATCAACTATGTACTGACTATCTATTTGTCAAACTCTGCTAAGAAACTAGGGATGTGAATATTACTTTAAATCAGATATGATTTCTGTCTTCATGGATCTTAGAGTTTAGTTAGGGCAGACAGACATGGATTACATAATCACTCAAATATTACATTGCAACAGTACAATGCTGGGTAAGCCCATAACAGGGGGATTTGACCAGGAGCTCAAGGAAGGCTTTCCAAGGAAAGAGCACAGTAAGATCTGAAAACAGGTCCAGAATTACCAGGCAAGAAGGGTGGGAAGGTTTACTGGGCTACAAAGACAATCATTCAGAGACTGCTGTAGGCAGGAGTATGGCAGGTATGTGGCTGGGAGGAGGCCAGAGCACTGGGATTGAGGTAGAGCAAGAAGGGGATAAAGTGGATACTGGAAGGGCATTTACAGGCAAGACCAGGCTGGAACTTGGGCTCTGTTAAAAAAATTCTGTCTTTATTTCTATAGAAATTAAAAGCCATTTAAGGGTCTTATATTTCTATTGAGGGTAGACCAGATAGATGTAGGCAGACCAGTTTGTTCTTGTATTTTAGTAACTGAGGGTATAGTTTGCTCTAGTGTGGAAGTAGTGGGTAAGAGGAGAATGGAATACATTCAAGAGATATTTAGGAGGCAAAATGAAAAACGCAGAATTGGGTAAGATACAGGGAGTGAGGGAGACAGAGGGATCATTGCTAGTTTTCTGAGTTGTGCAAATAGATACACAGCAGTGCCATAAATTGAGACAAGCAAAAATGGAGGACAGCCAGTATGGTGAAGGAGGATCCTGGGCTGGGTTTCAGACATGTTGGATTTGAGGTTCCTTGAGACATCTAGATGATATTTTAAGAAGACATTGGGTGCATGAATTTAGGTCCTAGAGGTAAATTTGGGTTGGATATGTAATTTGTAGGTCTTCTGCATAGAGATAATAATTGAAGCCATGGATGTTGATGAAATCATCTGGGGAAGCTAAGTATGAATCAACATGACATGACAATGGCAATAATTTCCTGCCTGCTTTAAATAAAGGGATAACTAGTAATTCATTTACATATAAACTTTATGAAGTGACTTAAACAGATTTAAAATCCTCTCAAGTAATCATTCATATTTATCTACCTGCAATAGATATCCAAAAATGGCAGGGTTATCCACAGCCTAGAAAAATAAGATGTAGGAGAGGATAGTCTTGCTATCTTATCAAGGCACAGAAGGGAGTGGAGATCAAAGCTGACTCCCTCCTTATTTGAATCTGCTAAAGCCATCACATAAATCAAACACATATAACCTAAAACATCCTACTGCTTTAAATTGGCTTAAAGTTTTAAAAATTTTTGAAAAAGATTTTGTTAGAAAATTTGTCAAATCATATGGACACAAAACTTAAATATGCTTGCACTATAATCAACAGAACTCTCTGGGTTGTTTTACTTTCCTGCAAGGAACAAAGTCTACTTACATGCGTTTTTCTCATTCATTAGTAGTGAATTCCAATACCAGTTGCTTACCCTACTGTGTATTAGATTGAAGTCCAGCAGAAAACATTTGTCCTTCAGGGCATCTCTGGGTGGGTCTAAGATTGCAGTGATTTATTCTAGGGAAGCATGGCTGGAATGGGGAATAGACAGGGCTCTGTGATTAGTGGGCTCTCAGTGGGTGCATTGTGGAAAAGGAGATTATGCATTTCCCATGAATTATGAGCAATTCATAGTAAATATGAATTACTACCTGTGAAATATTTAAATATTCAATCGATAATTATTAATTACTGTGGATAATAAAACACATAGTAGCTATGTGATATTGGATAAGCTTTTGTATGTTATTCTACCCCTTAGATTGTCTCTTTGCTCCAATTTTAGGTGGCTCAGTATGTAAGATGCCCTCCCAAGTGAAAGCTGTCTTTCTACTTCTAGCAATGCAGACACCTGTGCAAACTATGGAGGATGCACATTTGATCAATGATGGCAGGAATACTAGTGCTACTTAAAAATTCTTTTGCTGAACTCAAGTTTTCTTTATAATAAATTGTTTCAAAGCATTAAAAAGTTGAAAGGAAAAAAAAACACTTCTGCTGGGCTTATACATAAGCTAGAATACTCCCTTTGAAAATCTGGGAGTTGTTAGGTTGGCTAAACCACAGACCCGGCTCGTGACTCCTTTCCTGTGACCTATTAGGTTGTTTTATGACTGGAATGTGATGCTTGCCTCCAGTTAAGAACCCCACAGCTTCACATTTAAAAAGCCACTAATGTAGGCAAACTGAGAACAGGAGTGTAGAGAGGATGGGTTTTGCTGGGTTTGTGACTTGGATTTACCATTGATTGGCTTTGTGGCCTTGGGCACTTTCCTTCTCCCTGTGGAGTATCTGTTTCCATACCCAAGAAAGGCTCTGCTCCGGGATTCTTGGATCAGGTTTCCATAGCTCATCTCTGGGTGATCTGTGTCAGCTGAGCCTGTGCATGGCCGCCCCCCACTTGCTGCTAGAGAGGCTGGCTGCGTGAAATTGAACAAATTACTTTATCTCTGTACCACATTTTTCCTAAGTAAATAATGGTGTATTTATAGAACCTACCACACAGTGTAGTTGCAAAAATTAAAAATGACTAAATACATGTAAAGCACTTAGGACAATAAATTTTTTTTTGCTGTTGCTCTTATTTACTTTATGCTAAGTTTGATGCCCTCATCAGCACTTATTCCTAGTCTTCATAAAATGTCTATTTGTACTCTACAGGCCTGGGCCTGTCCAGTATACACAGAGATTGGAATCCAACCATGCGATACATTTCACTTGGGAAGAGAAACCTTGTAATGGACCCTCCTTCTAACTCTTTCTTCGCTGCAGTCACAGAGACTTCTCTCTCTTCCCTGCTTTCAGCAGCCAGTCTCTGCCTAACACTCCTCCCCTACATCCTCTTTCACTCTCCCAGCCCCTACCTCCTTTTTAATGTGCTAGACCAATGACACAGGTAATGATTTTGTGGGGGACAGTGTGTGAGTGTGTGGGAGTGAGTATGTGTGTGTGACTGTGTTAGTGTATGTGAGCATATATGTGAATACATGTGTCAGTGCGTGAAAGTGTGTTAGTGTACATGAGACAGTGTGAGTGTGAGCATGACAGTGTGAGTGTGTGAGATTAGGTGAGTGTGTGTGTGTAGATGTGTATCTGAGTGTGATGGTGTGTGTTAGTGTATGTGAGAGTATATGTGAACAAGTGTGAGTGTGCACGAGTGTCCGTGTGTGTGTGTTAGTGTAAGTGTGGTAGTGCATATGAGTATATGTGAGTAAGTGTGTGAGTGTGAGCATGTGTGGGTATGAGGGAGTCTGAGCATGTGAGGGTGTGTTCATGTAGGTGTGTCAGAGTGTGTCAGTGTGAGACAATGTGAGAGTGTGTGTCTGTCAGTATGAAAGTATGTGTGAAGCTGAGAGTGTCTGTGTGTGTGAGAGTCTGTTAGTGAGTGTGAGTGTGTGTATAATTCAAGGCAACCAAGGTAAAGTTGTTTCATGCTAACCCAAAGGCAATTATTGCCAGGTCTTATACAATGTCACCACGGTAAAATGTCACCACTTTTAAAATGGGCAGAACTCCTGGGAGGAATGCATGGGATACGGGCCAGGATGCTGAATTTCAGAGAGTAGTACAGTGTAGCACTGATTCTGGATCCAACCTAAGGCAGTCTGAAACAATCATACCTTTCCAGTGACATGGTTTTCATTCTCTTGTGATTATTATACTTTTTCATTAGGTGTCTGAAGTACTCTTACTATAATAATGATTTATAAGAAGGAAGCCTAGGAATGAAGTAAAAGTATTTCTTTTTCTTAAACATTTTTCTTTTCTCCTTTCAAAAATATTTCTAACTGTGATGAAATAAATACATTTTATGCAAACGTGGGTTGTAAAGCTTTCTTTTTACTTGCCTGCCATTACTTCAAGTCAGAGAGCTTCCCCTTGACAAAATCAAGTACTATTCACTGTGTCTTCCCACATAAATGTACAATATCCTCTTTTCCAATTTGGTGTGAAAGTTTGTTACTTTTCATGGAAACTTTGTATCTGCAGTGCTTTCTTCAGCAGTTCACTATAGACTGCTGTATATCACTGTTGGTTTCACTGAGATTATTTGAAAAAGCTGTGTTCAGAAGTCAGGTGCAGGGAATACACTTAAATTTTCTAAGAGGAGTGTGCAGCCTTCCCCATGGATCTTTCTGTCTGTTGGGAAGATTTGCTTCACAAAGGTCTGCTCAGCTGTCTGCTTTGGAAACATGCTTCTCCATTTCATCACAGGATTTCTGAAGGAAATGCAAGCCTTTCTGTCTTCAGTTGCCCTGCTTTAAGAGAAGCCTTTCTGAAATGGAAGCTTAGGAAATAACTCCTGGATCAGTTGCACAGAGGGGATACCAAGGTCTGAAAAAGTCTAATTCCTAATTCCAAAAGGATTAAAACAAGACACATTACTTCTCATCCATCCCCCAGGGTTAAGATTAATTCATTTCAAGTATGATGATCATATGACATCAAATATGCCATCCTTTGACTCCGTCAGACAGGACACTTCTCCCTGTTCTGAAATGTAAATAAGCATGTGGTCACTTGTAATGTATCTTATTATGTTTGTAATCTTAATTATTACCCTAACTTTGCTTACTTTAAACATTTTAATGAGTAAAAGAGTAATTTCAACAACCAGTTAGCATCGACTCAAGAGGCTCCCTGGGAAAAGGGGGCAGCATCATGCTCCTTTCTGGGTGGGCTTCGGATTCCCCTTTGGAACATCAGGTTTTTAGACCCAGGACTGTGACGAACAGAAGAGACAAAATATCTCAGAGTTTCTGATTTTTGTATGTGATATATAGTGGTTGGGGCCAGTGAAATTCATAATTTCAGCTGAAGCAATTGCTAATTCTTCAAACATTTTATTTTACTCACCAGCGCAAGGAATAACCAACTTGATTTTTTGCCTTCCAGGTATATTCATTTCAACCAACTAGAAATGCTACAGCCAGAGACCTTTGGAGACCTTCTGAGATTAGAGCGACTGTAAGTGATGACCCTTTAGATGTCCTTTGCTTCTGCTTTACATTTTCCATTTATACAACCCATCTGACTGCCGTGGAGATCAGGCCACTTTGCTGTAAGCTTTAGAGGCATAGCCTGTACGTTGGCACTATAAAACAGACTTAATATAAAGCTTTCTATAGTTTAAGATCAATGGAGAAAAGGTGAAATAGCCAATGAAAAACAGGGCAAAAGAGAGGAAGAAGCACTTCACGAATGAGAGAAAGCTATTTAAAAAACTTACATCAGGGGTCGGGCAAGGTGGCTCACACCTGTAATCCCAGTACTTTGGGAGGCCGAGGTGGGCAGATCACCTGAGTTCAGGAGTTTGATACCAGCTTGGCCAAGATAGTGAAACCCTGCCTCTGCTAAAAATACAAAAAAGTAGCTGGACCTGGTGGCGCACTCCTGTAATCCCAGCTACTCAGGAGGCTGAGGCATGAGAATCACTTGAGTCCGGGAGGCGTAGGTTGCAGTGAGCCGAGATCGTGCCACTGCACTCCAGCCTGGGTGACAGAGTGAGACTCCATCTCAAAAACAAACAAACAAACAAACAAACAAACATAACCTTACAGCAGAATCTAGTATAGTTGAGCATATACATCCCCTATGACCTAGCAGTTTCACTTTCAGGAACATGCACAGCAGAAATTCACATATGTACATACCAGAAAATGTGTTCTTGTATTTGCAGCAGCATTGTTTCTGGTAGCTCCACACTGAGAACTACTCAAGTCTCCAACAACAAAAGAGTAGAGAAATAAGCTGTTGTATATTCATAAAATATAATACTATACTGCAACACAGATGGATGTCAGAAACATTCTGAGAAGAATAATCTAAACGCTGAAACTTGCATAGTTCTATTTTATTCTCAAAAGAAATTTTAAAAGAGATAGCAGAAATATATGTGGTATTGAGAAGTTGAATGGTGCTTACCTTTAGTAGGAGAGAGGCCGTTGGAAATGGCAGGAGGAGCCTCCGTAGGCCTGGCAATGTTTTGTATTCCTTGTTTTTCCTGGGTGGTAATTACACAGCTCTGTTCACTTTCAGGCAAGGCATTGTACTCTACATCACGATGTCTACACTTTTCCAGATGAATGTTGTATTTCAATAAAGGCTTATTAAATAAACAATGACAAACCACAAGGGCACTTGGATATCCTTCTTCTGTTTTGTCTTTTATCAAATGAAGTTACTCTGCTACTTCAGTTTTTCTAATACCTTATATTAATAAATTTATTTATTTATTTAATTTTTTTATTATACTTTAAGTTTTAGGGTACATGTGCACAACGTGCAGGTTAGTTACATATGTATACATGTGCCATGTTGGTGTGCTGCACCCGTTAAGTCATTATTTAACATTAGGTGTATCTCCTAATGCTATCCCTCCCCCCTCCCCCGACACCACAACAGGCCCCGGTGTGTGATGTTCCCCTTCCTGTGTCCATGTGTTCTCATTGTTCAATTCCCACCTATGAGTGACAACATGTGGTGTTTCGTTTTCTGTCCTTGTGATAGTTTGCTGAGAATGATGGTTTCCAGTTTCATCCATGTCCCTACAAAGGACATGAACTCATCCTTTTTTATGGCTGCATAGTATTCCATGGTGTATATGTGCCACATTTTCTTAATCCAGTCTATCATTGTTGGACATTTGGGTTGGTTCCAAGTCTTTGCTATTGTGAATAGTGCCGCAATAAACATACGTGTGCATGTGTCTTTATAGCAGCATGATTTACAGTCCTTTGGGTATGTACCCAGTAATGGGATGGCTGGGTCAAATGATATTTCTAGTTCTAGATCCCTGAGGAATCACCACACTGACTTCCACAATGGTTGAACTAGTTTAGAGTCCCACCCACAGTGTAAAAGTGTTCCTATTTCTCCACATCCTCTCCAGCACCTGATGTTTCCTGACTTCTTAATGATCGTCATTCTAACTGGTGTGAGATGGTATCTCATTGTGGTTTTGATTTGCATTTCTCTGATGGCCAATGATGATGAGCATTTTTTAAGTGTCTGTTGGCTGCATAAATGTCTTCTTTTGAGAAGTGTCTGTTCATATCCTTTGCCCACTTTTTGACGGGGTTGTTTGCTTTTTTCTTGTAAATTTGAGTTCATTGTAGATTCTGGATATTAGCCCTTTGTCAGATGAGTAGATTGCAAAAATTTTCTCCTAGTCTGTAGGTTGCCTGTTCACTCTGATGGTAGTTTCTTTTGCTGTGCAGAAGCTCTGTAGTTTAATTAGATCCTGTTTGTCAATTTTGGCTTTTGTAGCCATTGCTTTCGGTGTTTTAGACATGAAGTCCTTGCCCATGCCTATGTCCTGAATGGTATTGCCTAGGTTTTCTTCTAGGGTTTTTATGGTTTTGGGTCTAACATTTAAGTCTTTAATCCATCTCGAGTTAATTTTTGTATAAGGTGTAAGGAAGGGATACAGTTTCAGCTTTCTACATATGGCTAGCCAGTTTTCCCAGCACCATTTATTAAATAGGGAATCCTTTCCCTATTTCTTGTTTTCGTCAGGTTTGTCAAAGATCAGATGGTTGTAGATATGTGGCATTATTTCTGAGGGCTCTGTTCTGTTCCATCGGTCTCTATCTCTGTTTTGGTACCAGTACCATGCTGTTTTGGTTACTGTAGCCTTGTAGTATAGTTTGAAGTCAGGTAGCATGATGCCTCCAGCTTTGTTCTTTTGGCTTAGGATTGACTTGGCAATGCGGGCTCTTTTTTGGTTCCATATGAACTTTAAAGTAGTTTTTTCCAATTCTGTGAAGAAAGTCATTGGTAGCTTGATGGGGATGGCATTGAATCTATAAATTACCTTGGGCAGTTGGCCATTTTCATGATATTGATTCTTCCTACCCATGAGCATGGAATGTTCTTACATTTGTTTGTATCCTCTTTTATTTCATTGAGCAGTGGTTTGTAGTTCTCCTTGAAGAGGTCCTTCACGTCCCTTGCAAGTTGGATTCCTAGGTATTTTATTCTCTTTGAAGCAATTGTGAATGGGAGTTCACTCATGATTTGGCTCTCTGTATGTCTGTTATTGGTGTATAAGAATGCTTGTGATTTTTGCCCATTGATTTTGTATCCTGTATCTTGAGACTTTGCTGAAGTTGCCTATCAGCTTAAGAAGATTTTGGGCTGAGATGACGGGGTTTTCTAAATATACAATCATGTCATCTGCAAACAGGGACAATTTGACTTCCTCTTTTCCTGTTTGAATACCCTTTATTTCCTTCTCCTGCCTAATTGCCCTGGCCACAACTTCCAACACTATGTTGAATAGGAGTGGTGAGAGAGGGCATCCCTGTCTTGTGCCCATTTTCAAAGGGAATGCTTCCAGTTTTTGCCCATTCAGTATGATATTGGCTGTGGGTTTGTCATAGATAGATCTTATTATTTTGTGATACATCCCATCAATACCTAATTTATTGAGAGTTTTTAGCATGAAGGTTGTTGAATTTTGTCAAAGGCCTTTTCTGCATCTATTGAGATAATCATATGGTTTTTGTCATTGGTTCTGTTTATATGCTGGATTACATTTATTGATTTCCATATGCTGAACCAGCCTTGCATCCCAGGGATGAAGCCCACTTGCTCATGGTGGATAAGCTTTTTGATGTGCTGCTGGATTCAGTTTGCCAGTATTTTATTGAGGATTTTTGTATTGATGTTCATCAGGGTCATTGGTCTAAAATTCCCTTTTTTTGTTGTGTCTCTGCCAGGCTTTGGTATCAGGATGATGCCAGCCTCATAAAATGAGTTAGAGAGGATTCTCTCTTTTTCTGTTGATTGGAATAGTTTCAGAAGGAATGGTACCAGCTCCTCCTGGTGCCTCTAGTAGAATTTGGCTGTGACTCCTTCTGGTCCTGGCCTTTTTTTGGTTGGTAAGCTATTAATTATTGCCTCACTTTCAGAGCCTGTTATTTATCTATTCAGAGATTCAACTTCTTCCTGGTTTAGTCTTGGGAGGGTGTATGTGTCGAGGAATTTATCCGTTTCTTCTAGATTTTCTAGCTTATTTGCATAGAGGTGTTTATAGTATTCTCTGATGGTAGTTTGTATGTCTGTGGGATCGGTGGTGATATCCCCTTTATCATTTTTTATTGCATCTATTTGATTCTTCTCTCTTTTCTTCTTTATTAGTCTTGCTAGCGGTCTATCAATTTTGTTGATCTTTTCAAAAAACCAGCTCCTGGATTCATTGATTTTTTGAAGGGTTTTTTGTGTCTCTATTTCCTTTAGTACTGCTCTGATCTTAGTTATTTCTTGCCTTCTGCTAGCTTTTGAATGTGTTTTCTCTTGCTTCTCTAGTTCTTTTAATTGTGATGTTAGGGTGTCAATTTTAGATCTTTCTTGCTTTCTCTTGTGGGCATTTAGTGCTATAAATTTCCCTCTACACACTGCTTTGAATGCATCCCAGAGATTCTGGTATGTTGTGTCTTTGTTCTCGTTGGTTTCAAAGAACATCTTTATTTCTGCCTTCATTTCGTTATGTACCCAGTAGTCATTCAGGAGCAGGTTGTTCAGTCTCCATGTAGTTGAGTGGTTTTGAGTGAGTTTCTTAGTCCTGAGTTCTAGTTTGATTGCACTGTGGTCTGAGAGACAGTTTGTTGTAATTTCTGTTCTTTTACATTTGCTGAGGGGTGCTTTACTTCCAACTATGTGGTCAATTTTGGAATAGGTGTGGTGTGGTGCTGAAAAGAATGTATATTCTGTTGATTTGGGTTGGAGAGTTCTGTAGATGTCTATTAGTTAGGTCCGCTTGGTACAGAGCCGAGTTCAATTCCTGGATATACTTGTTAACTTTCTGTCTCGTTGATCTATGTTGACAGACGGGTGTTAAAGTCTCCCATTATTATTGTGTGGGAGTCTAAGTCTCTTTCTAGGTCTCTAAGTACTTGCTTTATGAATCTGGGTGCTCCTGTATTGGGTGCATATATATTTAGGGTAGTTAGCTCTTCTTGTTGAATTGATCCCTTCACCATTATGTAATGGCCTTGTCTCTTTTGATATTTGTTGGTTTAAATTCTGTTTCATCAGAGACTAGGATTGCAACCCCTGCCTTTTGTTGTTTTCTATTTGCTTGGTAGATCTTCCTCCATCCCTTTATTTTGAGCCTATGTGTGTCTCTGCACGTGAGATGGGTTTCCTGAATACAGCACACTGATGGGTCTTGACTCTTTATCCAATTTGCCAGTCTGTGTCTTTTAATTGGAGCATTTAGTCCATTTACATTTAAGGTTAATATTGTTATGTGTGAATCTGATCCTGTCATTATGATGTTAGCTGGTTATTTTGCTCGTTAGTTGGTGCAGTTACTTCCTAGTCTCGATGGTCTTTACAATTTGGAATGTTTTTGCAGTGGCTGGTGCCGGTTGTTCCTTTCCATGTTTAGTGCTTCCTTCAGGAGCTCTTTTAGGGCAGGCCTGGTGGTGACAAAGTCTCTCAGCATTTGTTTGTCTGTAAAGTATTTTATTTCTCCTTCAGTTATGAAGCTTAGTTTGGCTGGATATGAAATTCTGGGTTGAAAATTCTTTTCTTTAAGAATGTTGAATATTGGCTCCCACTCTCTTCTGGCTTGTAGAGTTTCTGCTGAGAGATCAGCTGTTAGTCTGATGGGCTTCCCTTTGTGGGTAACCTGACCTTTCTCTCTGGCTGCCCTTAACATTTTTTCCTTCATTTCAACTTTGGTGAATCTGACAATTATGTGTCTTGGAGTTGCTCTTCTCGAGGAGTATCTTTGTGGTGTTCTCTGTATTTCCTGAATTTGAATGTTGGCCTGCCTTGCTGGATTGGGAAGTTCTCCTGGATAATATCCTGCAGAGTGTTTTCCAACTTGGTTCCATTCTCCCTGTCACTTTCAGGTGCAACAGTCAGATGTAGATTTGGTCTTTTCACACAGTCCCATATTTCTTGGAGGCTTTGTTCGTTTCTTTTTATTCTTTTTTCTCTAAACTTCTCTTCTTGCTTCATTTCATTCATTTGATCTTCCATCACTGATACCGTTTCTTCCAGTTGATCAAATCGGCTACTGAGGCTTGTGCATTCGTCATGTAGTTCTCGTGCCTTGGTTTTCAGCTCCATCAGGTCCTTTAAGGACTTCTCTGCATTGGTTATTCTAGTTAGCCATTCGTCTAATTTTTTTTCAAGGTTTTTAACTTCTTTGCCATGGGTTCGAACTTCCTACTTTAGCTTGTAGTAGTTTAATCATCTGAAGGCTTCTTCTCTCAATTCGTCAAAAGTCATTCTCCATCCAGCTTTGTTCCGTTGCTGGTGAGGAGCTGCCTTCCTTTGGAGGAGGAGAGGCGCTCTGATTTTTAGAGTTTCCAGTTTTTGTGCTCTGTTTTTTCCCCATGTTTGTGGTTTTATCTACTTTTGGTCTTTGATGATGGTGACGTACAGATGGGGTTTTGGTGTAGATGTCCTTTCTGTTTGTTAGTTTTCCTTCTAACAGTCAGGACCCTCAGCTGCAGGTCTGTTGGAGTTTGCTGGAGGTCCACTCCAGATCCTGTTTGCTTGGGTATCAGCAGCGCAGTCTGCAGAACAGTGGATATTGGTGAGCAGCAAATGTTGCTGCCTGATCGTTCCTCTGGAAGTTTTGTCTCAGAGGAGTACCTGGCCGTGTGAGTTGTCAGTCTGCCCCTACTAGGGGGTGCCTCCCAGTTAGGCTACTCAGGGTTCAGGGACCCACTTGAGGAGGCAGTCTGTCTGTTCTCAGATCTCCAGCTGGGTGCTGGGAGAACCACTACTCTCTTCAAAGCTGTCAGACAGGGACATTTAAGTCTGCAGAGGATTCTGCTGCCTTTTGTTTGGCTATGCCCTGCCCCCAGAGGTGGAGTCTACAAAGGCAGGCAGGCCTCCTTGCGCTGCGGTGGGCTCCACCCAGTTCGAGCTTCCTGGCTGCTTTGTTTATGTACTCAAGCCTGGACAATTGCAGGCGCCCCTCCCCCAGCCTCGCTGCTGCCTTGCAGTTTGATCTGAGACTGCTGTGCTAGCAATGAGAGAGGCTCCGTGGGCATAAGACCCTCCGAGCCAGGTGCAGGATATAATCTCCTGGTGTGCCATTTGCTAAGACCATTGGAAAAGCACAATATTAGGGTGGGAGTGGCCTGATTTTCCAGGTGCCATCTGTCACCCCTTTCTTTGACTAGGAAAGGGAATTCCCTGACCCCTTGAGCTTCCCGGGTGAGGCGATGCCTTGCCCAGCTTTGGCTCATGCTCGGTGTGCTGCACCCACTGTCCTGCACCCACTTTCTGACACTCTCCAGTGAGATTAACCTGGTACCTCAGTTGGAAATGCAGAAATCACCTGTCTTCTGCATCGCTCATGCTGGGAACTGTAGACTGGAGCTGTTCCTATTCTGCCATCTTGGCTCCACCCCAATAAATTTATTGTATCTAGCTGATGATATGCTATTTCTCTCTGAAAAGAAAGAAAATGCAGAATTACATAGCTAACCTTAAGCAGAAAAATGTTTTCCCTTAAAGAAAATTTGAATTAAAAATTTATGTTTAAAAAAGAATGCCCTTAATTAATATACAAAGTAAATTAGTAAAATTAAAGGCTAAGAAGAGCCAGTCAACCACTTTCTTATGCAGTTACTGCAACCTCATTTGCCTATAGTAGTATAGCAGTTGCAAGGCATAAAATCACATGGTTTGCTTTTGTTTGCTTTGTGCTGGAGACGTGATCATGAATATGAAATGAGGTAGGAAAGTGTGTTATACTACTCCTTTTCTGCTCTAACCTGTGTGTGAGCAGGGAGCCAGCCCCATGCAGGACAGCCCTGGTGCAAGACAGATGTATTGTTCAAGATTTAGCATCACAATAGTTAATAACTTCAAAAGACATGGGACACCAACTTTAATTTGGGGGAAATTTTTTTGTCACATTGTTAACCTTGTGTTCCTGTGGTGTAGCAATAAACCACCAAGCCTTGTATTTTTGTTGTGTAGCCAATAAACCACCAAGACTCAAAATCCTCACCAACAGCAGCCCTGAAAACTGCGAAGATGGGAAGGGGAGAGTCCTGCTGCCTGGGGAGGTGTGGAAGCCCTGGCAGGCAGGCCCATGGCAGTGGTGGTGGGCTTGCATTTATAGAAGGGACTTCTTAGCTTGGGATCCATGAATGGGCTTGGAAGGCAGGGAATGGACTAACTAAAAAAGTTTTAGCTTCTGGTTTCTTTCCTATTGTCTAAATATATTTGCTCTATTTTAACCTTGTAGTACAGACATGTGATATCAAATCATATCATAAAATAGAGCTCCTGAAAGAAAACTCAAGCCTGGACCCTCTCTCCAGAGGCAGCTTCTTTTAGGTATTTCTCTTTTATATTCTTTGGTTGTTGCCATCATAATTGTCTATTGTATTAGGGTTCTCTAGAGGGACAGAACTAATAGGATAGATAGATGTACAAAAAAGGGAGTTTATTAAGGAGTATTAACTTACATTATCACAGGGTCCCACAATAGACCATTTGCAAGCTGAGGAGCAAGGAAGCCAGTCCAAGTCCCAGACCTGAAGAATTTGGAGTCTGATGTTTGAGGGCAAGAAGAATGCAGCTCAGTAGAAAAATGTAGTCTGGGAGGCTAAGCCAGTCTAGTCTTTTTACGTTCTTCTGCCTGCTTTTTATTCTGGCCATGCTGGCAGCTGATTAGATGGTGCCTACTCAGATTAAGGGTGGGTCTGCCTTTCCCAGTTCACTGACTCAAATGTTAATCTCCTTTGGCAACACCCTCACAAGCACACCAAGGATCAATATTTTGCAGCCTTCAATCCAATCAAATTAACACTCAGTATTAACCATCACAGCTAGGTAATAGATTTTTATTTCATTCATTTTCAACTATAGAAGATATCAATTTTCACTCTGAAGATGAGGATTTATCTTGCTTATGCTATCCCTGTGTGATACACACACACACACACACACACACACACACACACGCACGCACACTAGAAGGTCAATTACATACTGATGAGTGAACTATATGTGTGTGTGTGTGTGTGTGTATATATATATGTGACTCATAAATAAAGTCCACTAAATATATATATACATACACATATTTAGTCCATTCATTGGTATGTAATTGACCTTCTAATTCTTGTGGCATTAATTTTGATAGCCTGTCTTCTTTATTTAAAGTTTTGAAACTACTACCCAATCCCATACTTACTTGCATTTTCTTCACCTTTTACATCTTCTCTCTGTTAGCTATGTTATTATCTTTATATTACTCAGATATTCAACATGTTTATCTTGCAACTACAATGAAATTTCTTGCTGTTGACCATAAATTACCTTGAACAATTAAAAGTATATATCATTTTAACTAAATTATTGTAGGGTCAGGAAACATGCTCAGATTTTATTTCTTTCTCTATGTGTAAATATTGTAAATCTGGCCACTTCAAAAATAATTGTCTTAATAAAAGGGCTATTTTCTTGTGTGATTTAAATTATTTAAAATAATGTCATGTCTTTGGTTCATATTTGAACTGTTATTTTCTTATATAATTTTTGCTTTTCCTGGACATTCTAAATGCATTACATGTCTTTGCAATATCTTCACATTTTTTATACAATCAAATTATATAAACCATGTCATTTCTCTTTTACACCAGAGACCCCTGTCTTCTAATTTGAACTGGCTTTTCATTAGGATTAGTGTCACCTGCCATCAACCTGGGATTTCCCTTCACTAATTGCTTGAGTGAAGTCCATGGTTTCTGGTCTCCATTCTTCCTTTTTCTTGTGTTACTTCTTTGTTCTGCTGGAATACACGTTGAAGAACTTACTATGAAAAGGCTTAAGGGAGATAGTTTTGATAATCCTTGAATGCCTGAAATTGTATGTATTATTTCCTCATAATTAGTTGATAGGTCGTCTGTTATAAAATTATAAGTTCAAGAAGTTTCCCTTGATCTTTGAAGAATCCATTCTATTTCTTCTAGCCTATTATGATTCTACTTTATAGGAAATCAATTTTATTTTCACAGAGAGGTTTAAAATTTTATGATTGTTCTTTATTTTTAAAAATCTTACAGGCCAAATGTAATGGCCTGCACTTTGAGAGGCTGAAGTGGGAGGATTGCTTGAGCGCAGGAGTTCCAGACTAGCCTGGGCAACATAGCAAAACCCACTCTCTACAAAAAATAAAAATAAATTAGCTGAGCATGATGGCAGGCACCTGTAGTCTCAGCTACTTGGGAGGGTGAGGCAGGAGGACTGCTTGAGCCTAGGAGGTTGAGGCTGCAATGAACCATGATTGTGCCACTGTACTCCATCCTGAGTGAAGGGTGAGAACCTGTCTCTAAATAAACATATAGTTAAAATAAAAATAAGATCTTATAAATTTACATCAAGGAATGAGACTTTTCAATTATTGGAGTTTTCAATGTAAAGACAAATCCATCCACAATTTTGAAAGATTCTCTTTAATTATTTATTTGACTATGTTTCCCTTTATTCTTTCTGTCTTCTCTTCTACCGATACCTTAATTGAATATTAGATCATTTGGATCTCTATATTTTTTATCTTTTGTTTCATAATCTGTTATTTCATCATTTTGATTCCTAACCTGGTATGTTTTACTTACTTTTTAACATTTACTACATAAAAACATTTTTTAATCAGAGTTTAATTCCTAAGAGATCTTTCTTGTTTCCGATTTATCTTCTATAGAAACTTATCCTTGTTTTGCAAGTATGATACATATTGCAGTCTCTGAGTACATGTAATAATTGTAATGCTTTCTTACTCTTTTTCTCTAGTTCTTGGAATTTCCCTGTTTCTTCTGGCATTGTTTTCCTTTTTGAAAATCTTGGCCTTTCTTTTTCATGTTCCTAATTAACCTCCCATGCCTTGTGATTCTTCATTGTCTGTTGATATGTGAAATCAATAGCATTTCAATTGGTAGTGTGAGTTTCACCTGCTCTCCTTTAGATAAGTTTATTTTCTTACAAAATTTCCCCTTTGGTGTAAATTTTAGTTTGAACAATTGGATGTAAAATACAGATTTATCTTCCTAAAATTCCAGAATGAGGAAGGCTTTTTCTCTTGAGTTTCAGCTCCACAAAAATTCCGTTACTTTTCTTCTTTCAATTTGTTCAATTTCTTTGGAAAAAAATCTCTATTTCTATGTCTATCTCATCTATCAGTATGTCAATAACATTTTCCTCTTAGCTGTCGGTGTTCTGTATGGATGGTGGCTACTAATTATTGTGTTTCTCCATCCAGGTCTTTGTGAACCCTTGTTTGCAATCTCACTTCTCCCTCCTCTGCCCCTGCCATAACTGTTTGGGGTCTCTGGGTGACACACAGTCAGATTGCTCCTGCCTCATAGGATTCTCTGGGCTGCAGCTTTCTCTCCTATTTCATCTGTCAACATTTTCTCATGTATTTTATTTTTCCAGAATTTGCTGAATACTCTTATCTGTTGGTGACCTTCCACATTCTGCCCTCTTGATGAATATGGATATATTTGTTCTTATTAAGCATCCTGGTAATTATTTCAATGGAGACTCAAAAGAGATTGAGGAAGATTTGCATATCTACTTCACTATTTTGGACTAAAATTCTTTTCCCCGTAACTTTGAAATTTGTTTGCTGAAATAATATTTTTTATTGCTAAAATTATCCTATTAAGGCATTTCTAAATTCAAGCAAATTTACAATGACTTTATCTGCAGACTGCACATAGTCGAGTAATGTGCGTTCAGCAGGAGCAGCACAATGCCTAGAATGGTTCTTTATTGTTATGATTTGACAAAAGCGCCTTTGTGTTACATTCACAAGTACTAACCTCTAACACCTGGGTAGGAATGTTCTTTTCAATGAAGTCATGATCTCAATACAATCAAGAAAGTCCTGCATCTTCCTCTTTTCTATTAAAAGAAGGATTGATTTGAAAATCTTCACTTTACCAAGTTAGGTTTTCTCCAAAAGATAAGTCTTATCTTCAGACACAACTTCTTACTACTACGTTACCAAGCAAAAGAATCCAAGCACATTTAGTGGAGCCATGTGGTTTAAAATGTTCAAGTTACTTTAGAGCTTGGTGCTCAGGCAGAAAATTGAATGAGTGCTTTCGTGAAAGTATGTCAAGCATTACAGAATTTGGACTTTTTGGCTAAAAATTTATGGTTGGTATTAAAGAACATGGAGTCGACCAGACTGGACAATGTTTTCTCTATCTGGTATGCACCTCACTAAAGCTGAGGCCATTTCACGAAGTTTTCTCAAGGAGTAGGAGCTGAATATGACTTTTACTTTACTTCTGAAAAGTCTCCTGGATTTTCAAGGGATACATCTTGAAACATTAACCTAAACCTTAGGCAGAAGATTTACTTTCTTAGAACATTTATGAGGAAAATGCTCATTCATGACTTGACTTTTTTAGATAATATCCAGGTTTCTGTCACAGGAAGGAGACAAGTCTTTGTATAAACTCTGTATAAACTTTGTATAAAAGTAGATACTGCTCAAATATTATTTTTTTGATCAAGCATCCTTGACAGAAGACAGCAGCAGCAAATAATTATATAAACTTTTCGGCCGGGTGCGGTGGCTCCCGCCTGTAATCCCGGCACTTTGGGAAGCCGGGGCGGGCCGATCACGAGGTCAAGAGATGGAGGCCATTCTGGCCAACATGGTGAAACCCCGTCTCTACAAAAATACAAAAAATTAGCTGGGCGGGGTGGCGTGCGCCTGTAGCTACTTGGGAGGCTGAGGCAGGAGAATTGCTTGAACCCAGGAGGCGGAGGTTTCAGTGAGCCAAGATTGTGCCACTGCACTGCAGCCTGGCAAGAGTGAGACTCCGTCTCAAAAAAAAAATATATATATATATATGTGTATATATATATATGTGTATATATATATGTGTATATATATATATAAACTTTTTAACATAGGAAGAAGTGCTTTTTAGCTTCTTGTTGGGAGTAAAGCAATCAAAGTCATCTACAAGCAGAAATCAACAAATACATTGCATAACTGTTTTGAAAATTAATTTCAGGAAAGTTGGAAAGAAGAAAGAAAAAAAGGAAACTACAAGCATACATTTTTGCACCCCAAGCAAATCAGTACTGCTGGAACAGTACTACTGTTTTAATTTACTGAATACTACTGGGATAGTATTCTAGGAGATAACCAATGACAGTTATTATTATCATAATTTTTCCTTTATACATAAAGGGACTGAGACTTAGATTAATCTGCTTGAAAGCAAGTTGTTATAGAAATATCAAGTAGCAGTAATATCTGATTTGGGAATCATATATCATGTTTGATATAAACTGATGTAAAATATCATTAATTTGGATATTTTGTCACCATGTGTACAAAATTAAGAAAAAAATTCAAGAATGATTTTTCAATATTTACATACCTTGCTTCAAAATCTGTGATGATGGAAATGTTTTACTTTTCTTTTGATTTGTTTTGCCTGTTAAGCAATTAATTCTGGTCTGCTTGGATTGGAAAATAGATAATATCTTTCAATATTCAATCATGGATGCAATTTCCAGCCTCTAAAATACGTTTAAAGAAAGAACAACAGTCTTTCTACTGTGGTTATCTTGCAGAACTGCACCACTTATAAAATAATGAAGAAAGCTTTCATTTTACCTAGCAAAAATAAAGCAGGCATAAATTGTCCTGGTAATTTGGCTTTTCCCGAGTTTTAGTGCAATCTACTATAAGCTGTTTCTCCATCATGAAACTCTGTTCCAGTGTTCCTTAAGATAAGGAAATGGCATACGGCTAGGGCTTGTGGTAGAGAATGAGAATTACTGTGTCATCCATCTGCACACTGTTGAAGAAAAGGTTATTCAACAATACTTGTTAAAGCATGGCAAGAAAAATGTTATTCAAGGGGGACCATGGTGATAGGTATAGGGACCAGTGCAATGGAGTTTTGCACTGAGGGAGAAAGATTGGGCTGAACTCCAAATACGCCATGAGCAAGTGGGAGTTGATAGCCCAGGAGCAGGGTGGAGCCAATGGATAGAAAATTACTCAGAGGAAACATTAGGAGAAAGGCTCAGGCTGACCCTATTTAACAGGATAGGGTGATGATCTTGGTGATGATCAAATATCACCTGGGAAATGATGGGGATGAGGAATTTCAGGTATCGAGGGGTGGGAGGTACTGGTTAAACTTAGCAGCAGGGTTCTTGCTAAAATTGGACAATGTAGAGATGGACATGGAAATCCGAAAGTCAGGTCTGGTTGGAAAAGAGCTCAGGAGAACCTGAGTAGAGTTTGGTCAAGAAGAGAGTCTTTGTCAATATCCATCTTCCCATCATCATTTCTTTTCTAGCTACTGCTTCTGAGTTGGGTAAATTAGATGGGGCCGGTAAAGATAAGCACAGGGAATCAAAATAGGAAGGATCAGGAAAACTTTTTATCTTCTCAGATGTGCATCAGTGAAATTCAATTTCCCAAAATAGTAGAAATAGTTTGGCCCCAGCTCACTCCCCCGACCTTAACACTTAATACAGTTAAAATAAAGCCAAAAACATAAAGCCAAAACACTGATAAGAAAATATGGCCACATGATTTTATTTAATTTTGTGACAGAGATACTAGTCATGAAGTACAGCTCATAAAGTGGCTGGATGTAGCTGATTGTTAAGTTTCAGATATAAATTGGTTATTTATGCTCATATCCTTGAGTCTTAAGAAAACTGGTCTCCATCTTTTCTCTATATTGCAGAGACCATCATGTTTTCTCTCTTCACACATAGGCTCTTTGCCGAATATGTATTCAGTAGTCCTGGTGACTAGACAATCCCTGGCTGGTGCTTTTCTTGGTCATAATTTCTCTGGTCATAATGAGGGGAATGGGTATAGCCAAGGCAGCATGGAGGGAGCCAAAGCAAGTGCAAGACTACTCAGGTGGAGGGAGAGGGAGAAGTACTGAGGCCTGGATCTTCTCCTACTCCCACCACCCTCCATCACCTGGCATGGGGCATGACCTCATAAGTGCACCTCTCTGTGATCCAGCTACGGACATGTAGAAATGGCTGGCTGAGCAGTAATCATAGCAGCACCCAATGGGACTCTGGATCAGCAAAACTGTGTTGGCCAGTAAGCGACAGGCAGAGCTTGCACATCTCCATGTGATCCCACATTTGCAGGATTACAACAGTTACTCATGCTACATCTGTAGGCATCTGTTGTCATATATTGTGGTGCCTTTTTTTTTTTTTTTCGAGACAGAGTCTTGCTCTGTCACCCAGGCTGGAGTGTAGGGGTGCAATCTCGGCTCACTAAAACCTCTGCCTCCCAAGTTCAAGCAATTCTCATGCCTCAGCCTCTGGAGTAGCTGGGATTACAGGTACCTGCCACCATGCCTGGCTAATTTTTGTATATTTGGTAGACAGGATTTCACCATGTTGGCCAGGCTGGTCTCGAACTCCTGGCCTCAGGTCATCCGCCCAGCTTGGCCTCCCAAAGTGCTGGGATTACAGGCGTGAGCCACCACGCCTGTATTTTTAAATTTAAAATATTTAAATTTAAAATATTTAGTTCATAAATAAAAATTGTATGCATTCAAGGTGTACAACATGCTGATTTATGTATACATTGCCTGCTGATAATGAATACATTGACTATTTACTTTGATTTCCTCATACTTAAATATTTATTTTTATGTATTTCTCTTTAGCATTTGTAATCTGTAACTAAGTAAACTAAAAAAATCAAAAGTACACAGATGTGAAAAAATACCCATATAGTAGTGGTAGATAGAGATATGTAAATCTTTAAAACAGATGGTTGTATAAATGACACTCTGACTTCTGTTTGCCCTTTCTCACTGAAATATTTCAAAAAAGGTATTGGATTCACAGTTAGGTGAAAGAAAGGTTTTGTTTGTCAAATTCATTATTATTGTATGGTGATTAAAGTTTATCTTTTCTTTTTCAGATTTTTGCATAACAACAAATTATCTAAAATTCCGGCTGGGAGCTTTTCTAATCTGGATTCATTAAAAAGATTGTAAGTGAAAGCAAGTGCATTAACACAAAAACCTTTTATAATTTCCTCCAAAATCCATCCCAAATAATGGTTGGTTGCCTTCTCCTGCTTTTCCTGTGAAAGACATTGCAATTCTAGCATGTTAGGGAGAAAATGGTTTTGTTAACTGCAGAGCAATAGAGAACCCAGATAGTCTTCTGGGCTTTCATGTATTCTCTTAGAAGTGACATTCAAAAGGAGTATTGAAAATAGACGTTTTCCTCGTTTCTCTGTAATATCCTTGCTGGCTAAATCTAAAGGCTCCCAAGACTTCTTTTTCCTTTAACTTTTTCATGAGATAAGAGATGTGAGAAGTTCCAAAGAAAGTCTGACTCCTCGGGCCAGGCTTCAGTTTTCCCTTGTTGTATGGAGTTGTCTTCCTACTCATTTCCTCCTACATTAAGCAAAACAAAACAAAAATCCCCATGCTTGCAAGGTCTGTGTTCTCCACAGCTTCCCTGCTGCCGTCCGTGGGCTGATGTCCATCACTTTTTTCCACCTGTGTCTCCACCCTCCTTCATTCCAGCTGTCTCTTCACTCCCATCTGTGTGTAGCCTTCTACAGTGTTGATGTCTTTATTTTGTGGTTACCCACCCCCTCCACTAATCCTCAACCCCAAACACAAGTATAAGTTCCAGTTATCAGAAAAAGATAGATGCCTGCTTCCCAGGTATCAGTCAGAGAGCACATAGTGGAAAACTCACACAGGTGTATCCATCATGGGCCTTGGAGGCTGTATTAGTCTGTTCTCCTGCTGCTAATAAAGACGTACCCATGACTGGGTACCTTATAAAGAAAAAGAGGTTTAATGGACTCACAGTTCCTCATGGCTGGGGAGGCCTCACAATCATGGCAGAAGATGAAGAGAGAGCAAAGGAATGTCTTACATGGTGGCAGGCAAGAGAGCCTGTGCAGGGAACTCCCATTTATAAAACCATCAGATCTCATGAGACTTATTCACTACCATGAGAACAATATGGGGGAAACTGCCTCTATGATTTAGTCCCCTTGACACATGGGGATTATTACAATTCAAGATGATATTTGGGTGGGGACACAGCCAAACCATATCATTCTGCCCCTGGCCCCTCCCAAATCTCATATCCTCACATTTGAAAACAAATCATGCCTTCCCAACGGTCCCCCAAAGTCTTAGCTCATTTCAGCATTAACTCAAAAGTCCACAGTCCAAAGTTTCATCTAAGACAAGGCAAGTCCCTTCTGCCTATGAGCCTGTAAAATCAAAAGCAAGTTAGTTACTTCCTAGATACAATGGGGGTACAGGTGTTGGGTAAGTACAGTCATTCCAAATGGCAGAAATTGGCCAAAATGAAGGGGCTACAAGTCCCATGCAAGTCCAAAATCCAGTGGGGCAGTCAAATCTTAAAGCTCCAAAATGATCTCCTTTGACTCCATGTCTCACGACCAGGTCACATTGATGGAAGAGATGGGCTCCCATGGTCTTGGGCAGCTCTGCTCCTGTGGCTTTGCAGGGCACAGCTTCCCTCCTGGTTTCTTTCATGGGGTGTGTTGAGTGTATGCAGCTTTTCCAGGTGCACAGTACAAGCTGTCAGTGAATCTACCATTCTGGGATCTGGAGGACGTTGGCCTTCTTCTCACAGCTCCACTAGGCAGGGAGTGCCCCAGTAGGGACCCTGTGTGGGGGCTCCAACCCCACATTTCCCTTCCACACTGCCCTGGCAGAGGTTCTCCATGAGGGCCCCACCCCTGCAGCAAACTTCTGCCTGGACAGTCAGGCATTTCTATACATTCTCTAAAATCTATGTGGAGGTTCCCAAACCTCAATTCTTGACTTCTGTGCACCCACAGGCCCAACACCACATGTAAGCTTCTAAGGCTTTGGACTTGCACCCTCTGAAGCAATGGCCTCAGAAGTATGTTGGCCCCTTTTAGTCATGGATAGAGCTGAAACAGCTGGGATGCAGGGCACCATGTTCAGAAACTGCATAGATCAGGGGGGCCCTAGGCCCAGTCCATGAAACCATTTTTCCCTCCTAGGCCTCCAGGTCAGTGATGGGAGGAGCTGCTGTGAAGGTCTCTGACATACCCTGGAGACATTTTCCCCATTGTCTTGGTGATTAGCCTTTGGTCCCTCATGACTTTTGCATATTTCTGCAGCCAGCTTGAATTTCTTCCCAGAAAATGGGTTTTTATTTTCTACTGCATCATGAGGCTGCAAATTTCCAAAATTTTTATGCCTCGTCACCTCTTGAATTCTTTGCTAACTAGAAATTTCTTCTACCAGATACCTGAAATCATCTCTCTCAAGTTCAAATTTCCACAGATCTCTAGGGCAGGGGCAAAATGCCACCAGTCTCTTTGCATAGGAAGAGTGACCTTCACTCCAGTTCCCAACAAGTTCCTTATCTCCATCTGAGACTCCCTCAGTCTGGATTTTATTGTCCATGTCACTATCAGCATTTTGGTCAAAGCCATTAAACAAGTCTCTAGGAAGTTCCAAGCTTTCCCACATCTGCCTGTCTTCTGAGCCCTCCAAGTCTCTAGGAAGTTCTAAACTTTCAAACATTTTTCTATCTGCTTCTGAGCCCTCTAAACTGTTCCAACATCTGCCTGTTATCCAGTTCCAAAGTCCCTTCCACATTTTTGGGTATCTTTACAGCAGTGCCCCACTCCCAGTACCAATTTATTATATTAGTCTGTTCTTATACTGTTAATAAAGACATACATGAGACTGGGTAATTTATAAAGAAAAAGAGGTTTAATGGACTCACATTTCCACATGGCTAGGGAGGCCTCACAATCATGGCAGAAAATGAAGAAAGAGCAAAGGAATGTCTTACATGGCAGCAGGCAAGAGAGCCTGTGCAGGGGAACTCCCATTTATAAAACCATCAGATCTTGTGAGACTTATTCACTACCATGAGAACAGTATGGGGGAAACCACCCCCATGATTCAATTATCTTCAGCTGGCCCCACCCTTGACATATAGGGATTTTTACAATTCAAGGTGAGATTTGGGTGGGGACACAGCCAAACCATATCAGAGGCTGATATAGTTTGGATGTTCTCCCCTCTAAATCTCATGTGCAATTGTAATCCCTAATGTCAGTCGTGGGGCATGATGGGAGGTTCATGGGGGCAGATCCTTCATGGCTGGGTGCTGTCCTCCCAATATTGAGTGTGTTTTCTTGAGATCTGGTCATTATAAAGTGTGGCACCCTCCACCTTTTCTCCTGCTTTCACTATGTGAAGTGCCTGCTTCTGCGCCTCCTTCCGCCATGAGTAAAAGCTCCCTGAGGCCTCCCCCAGAGCTAATGCTGGCACTATGCTTCCTGTACAGTCTACAGAACCATGAGCCAATTAAATTTCTTTTCTTATAAATTACCCTGTCTTAGGTATTTCTTTATGGCAATGCAAGAATGGCCTAATACAGAGGCCACTTTTGTTGTGGTTGCTCTTCTAATATTGTGTTCCTAGACACAGGTCCCTGAGCAAAAGAATGTTATGATTAAGTAAAAATCAGAGCCCTGAGGAAAATAAATCCAGGCCCAATTTGTGCCCAGAAATAATGCTTATAATCTTTGAGTTTAATCAAGGAGGCATTTCACCCACTCCTAATCCTTTTCTTCAAGTCTTTATTTCCTTCTTTCTTGGTAATTCTCATGTCAGACACACATAATGCTGCTTCCCAGTCTTCTTGGTGTTCTTTGATTGTATCCAAGCCCTCAAAAGTCTTGGATATGGTCATCAACTGACCATATCTATCTGTCTATCTAATCTATCTGTAAAGGGGTACAAGTACAGATTTGTTACATGGATATATAACATAGTGGTGAAGTCTGGGTTTTTAGTGTAACCATCACCTTAATAGTGTGCACTGCACCCATGAGATAATTTCTCATCCCTCACCCCCACCCCACCCTTCCACTTTTTTGAGTCTCCAGTGTCTATTATTTCACTCCCTACGTCCGTGTGCCTGCATTATTTAGCTCCCACTTGTAAGCTTTAAAACATGAGACATTTGACTTCCTCTTTCTGAGTTATTTCACTAAAGATAATGGCTTCCAGTTCCATCCATGATGACTCTGCTTTTTGCCAAAGTTTTCTTACTTGTGAGAACTGCTGCAACAGCCATTTGGAATAACACATCCATTTATTCTTGTTTTTCAACCCTATGTGGGATATGCAAAATGCCAAGACATTTTGTAACAGGGTCATAGGATGTTCCATTTTGGTGGTGGGAGAAATATTGTGTATTATTTTCTACTTGTCTGTTTTCTCTCTTTTTTTGGATTTGTTACATCAGTTATGGTTAGAGTCACTCTCTTTGTATATTTGCAATTATAATTCCTATGCAGTGTTTCTTGTCTACATAAATTTCTATCTGGGTCATTCTTGCCTTCTGTGACTCAGAGAAAGTCTTGAAGTGCCAAATCCCTTAGTCTTTTCTAATCTCTTTTTATTATTCTTTCATGTTAAATCTTAGTAGCAGCTTTTTTATTCTAGCCTCCTCTTACATTTACTGAAACAGCATTCACTCCATTGCTGGAACACACATGCAAAAATAACTGCCAATAAAGAGGCCGAGGGAGTTCTCCTTACAGTGATGTGCCAGTATGCACCTTACATGCATGCACTGTGCTTATTCCAAATGTTTTAAGATGATTTTTTTGGCTTGTTATTTTGACAAACTATCTTTATGTTATAAATTTATTTTATGGGAAACTGATATACAGATGATTTGAGCAACCTGCTCAGGGTCCATGAAATCCCGATGGGTCCAAGACGGGGTGGAAACTGGGCACCTGTTTATTCCAAATCCTCAACTCCTGTCCTATTTTGGCTACAATTTAGATGAGAGCAACAGAATACCGGAGAGCAATAGAGGGCTACACCTACTATTAAATGAATTCCACCTTCAACAATAAAGTTTTTCAACTGAGGAGTGTCCATTCACTGATAGCTTGTGAGGGCAGAGAAACCAGCGGGAATTCTGCCCTTGACTCCGGGCGTGGCACTTTGAAGGATCACCCGACACTGGGTTCTCCATCTGTACCATGCCATTTCTAACTCATGACAACCACACTCCTCACAAGTGGACTGTAAAAATCAATAAAATGTTTTTGATCTTGTTTTGTTTAAAAGTGTTTTTGGATCTTTAAGTGAAAGGGATTGTGTAAGTACAAGTGAGGTGTTACTGTTTTCAAATAGAAAAGATTAATTTACCTAGCACCACTTATTTCCTTTGAAATTTTTCATTGAGCAGAGAATATATTCCAAGTGCGTAATTATTTTAGTGCTGTGGTTCTTGACTGCATACCATCAGAGGGCTTTTATTTATTATACTTGGTATGATATTTGATGTAAGAGTACTTTCAAAATGGAGAACAGTAAAATGATAATGATTTTAAACATAGTGTATTCAATATTTAGTATAGTCTAATAAAGATTCATAAGAACCATCTTTCTTATTGATTTACTCTATTGCTCCTTGGTTTTCAATATTCATGGCTCTAAATTATAGGCAAAATTTTGAAAACGTTTTCTCATGATAAATTTGAAAATTATTTATAAAGATTACTCAGATTATCATATAAAAGTATACTTTTACTACTAGATTATTTTCCGAACATAAAAGGAGTTTTTCAACTGGCAAGTGAAAATCTGTATCCTTTTGTTGTTTTCTTCATGTTTTGCATCCCCACTATTGATATCTTAAGTTGAAAATAATAATTAGAAAGAAATGAAATCTTGTGCTCAGTTATTACCAAAACACATAAGCATGAGGTTGCGTTAAGGGAATGTATGACTGAGGGAAGGTGATGAGCAAACAGTGATGACCTCTGGGAGATGGGGCAATTGCATGGTGAGGCTGCCATGCTCAGGATGCTCCCAGGGGATGTGTATTCACATCCTTGCTTATGTTCAACTCAGAGGAACGTCATGGTGATGCTGAAGTGAGAACTTACTCCTTTATATTTAGAGGAGTAAGTTCTTGCATGTTCCTTTTTGATAAAATTACGAGAAATTAAACTCAAAATATAAATGTGAACTTCAAACACAATACTGTTGAACTAGATCTGTTTTATAGCCACGTAGCTGGTACAATAAGTCAGTCAGTGACAAAGAACAGCTGAGGCCCACTGAACCAACAGCGCTGTCCTGAACAAGGGCTAGTTGACTTTTATGACTTACACCTCACTCCCGACAAGGCTGACAGAATTCCCTACTTTAGCCATGGCTTTATATTCTCACGTTAGTGTGAAGTCTTGTTGGAAACATTAAGCAAATAATATGTATATGGCTAACTAACTTTTCAATAAGTGCAAATGTTTTCCCTTTAGCAATTTAAAGCTACTAAATATAGCTATCATTTTCAGGGTAATATAATAAAATCTAGATACAGTTATAAAAATTAGTCTTATGAATTGGGTATCTACAAAACATTTTACAAAACTGTCAGATAATAAAACTTTCTTAAATTTATTAAAATGTTTACAGTTGTTTTAGGAAGTGTTTTAGTTTCTAAAACACATTACCCTTTTATTGCTGGACTTCCTTGCATAGAGTGTGATCCAACTGCCACCATAGACAGACTTGTGAATTCTACTTAGCAAAAGCTCCCTTTTTAACCCATTGGGAGTAATGAAAAAAAGTATTAATCATTTCTGCGCCTTTTTGCCACGCATCTTTTGGCAAGAATGGAGGTATATACCATAAATCTCTTTGGTGATCTATTTTATTTCATGAGGAAAAATGTGACAGAAAAATTAGTGAAGTATAGTGTAACTTGGCAAAAATGAATAACTTGTGTGCCTATCTTAGGAAACACCATAAAGAAATGAAAAGAGCCATCACCTTCCTGTTACAGTCTACATGTGGCAATTCCAGAGGGGGACCTTCTAACTGGGACTTTGAACATTATAAAAAAGGAAAGCTTGGCTTCTGTCCTTTAGAGCAAGTGGAAAACACAGAGAACACATGCCTATCCATATTGATGCCAAGGAGTTTACAAAAGAAAAAAGCCAACTCCTGGGGGAGCTGCGTGGATCACACGTCACATTTATAAGCCTCCTTTGGGCAGCAAAGCTTCTACCACTCTTTTGAGTAATCCAAAAATATTGAAATACCACCACCACATTACAGCTTCCTTGTTCTGTAACACATAAACAAAGCAAACTAGAACACTTCAGTACTTACAGCTTTTTTGTTTGTTTGTTTGTTTGTTTTTGCTTTTGGGACAGGGTCGCACTCTGTCACCCAGGCTGGAGTGCAGTGGTGCCTTCATAGCTCACTGCAGCCTCCAACTCCTGGGCTCAAGTGATTCTCCCACCTCAGCCTCCCAAGTGGCTGGGACTACAGGTGGGTGCCACCATGCTTGGCTAAATAAAAAATTGTAGACACAGCCATAAAAAAGAATGAAGTAATGAATTAATGCAGGAACAGTAAACCAAACACCATATGTTCTCACTTATAAGTGGGATCTAAATATTGGGTACTCATAGTTAATGAAAATGACAACGATAGACACAGGGGACTACTGGTGAGGGAAGGGAGGGAGGGGGGTGAGGGTTGCAAAACTATTGGGTACTATGTTCAGTACTTTGGTGATGAGATCAATAGGACCACAAACCTCAGCATTATGCAATATACCCAGGTAACAAACTGCATATGTACCCCCTGAATCTAGAATAAAAGTTGAAACTATAAAGAAATTAAAGAAAATTTTTATCTTTGGAGAGGGAGCCTTGCTAGAATGCCCAGGCTGGTCTCAAACTCCTGGCCTCGAGTGATCCTTTTGCCTAGGCCTCCCAAAGCACTTGAATTACAGGCGTGAGCTACTGCACCTGGCCATACTTACAGTTTTAATTCTACATTTCTCTGAAACAAATAAGGATTCATTTCACCTCACAATTATTTATTTATAATAGACATAGTGCACATTAAGGGAAAACCGCTTTTCCAGTTTTAAAGTGGCTTCTCAAAAACATGGTTAATTTGAAAATGTGTCTACTCTGTGCAAGATATGCAATGAGTTAAGTGATTCTTAAAATCTGTTTATTGGTTAATAGAATCCTGGAGTCAAAAATGTAACAGACAAGGTAAATCAGGGGAAATTAAATATTACCACTCAAAAGATTCATCATAGAAATTAATAGTCCCTTTTAACAGTTGTACTTCTTGCCTGCATGCCTAGGCGTCTGGATTCCAACGCCCTGGTTTGTGACTGTGATCTGATGTGGCTGAAGGAGCTTTTACAAGGCTTTGCCCAACATGGCCACACCCAGGCTGCGGCTACCTGCGAATATCCCAGGAGACTCCATGGGCGTGCAGTTGCTTCAGTAACAGTAGAGGAATTCAATTGCCGTACGTAAATTTCAATGTGTACATAAGATAGAACTGTCTTTCATTTGCTCTCTTTTTGTAAATGTTTATTATATAATATTGCATTTTAGAAGAACGTGTTATCAGAAAGTGTTTTTAAGGAATGTGGTAAAAGTATGGCCAATTTCCTTTCCATCATCTGCATTTTCATTTAAAGAAGTTTTTATCAACATAAAATTAAGAGCTGAGAGAGTCTTTGAGGAAGATTTAATCTAATTTCCGTAATTTCAGAGGAGAAATATTGAGAAAACTGATTTTCAACAAGGTCACCAGAAGTGGTGTCCAACATTAAAATCTCCACTTATTCCTTGGTGTGACTTAGTGTTAATAATCAGTAATTTAGGGGTTTCAACTTTAAATCAAATAATTGCTAATATTCATTGCTGAGAAAGCCCTCAACAAATTCACTAATTGATTTTTTAAATGTATAATGGGACCATGAATGCGACTAAAATAATGAAAATCAGTTTTACCATCTCTTTGTAAATTTTTAAATAATGGAAACCTTGGATTTAATAAGCATATGGTTATATTCTGACAACCTTACTAAAGCAATAAGCTTTACCCAAATAATTTATTACGGCTGCTTACAATATTATTTGATTTTCATTTAAAGCTTTTCATGTGAATATAAGAATATATCTCTATGTATCTCTATTCCTATATTTCGGTTTAAATAGAAATAAATGAATACCTTTGTGTGTGTGTGTGTGTGTGTGTGTGTGTGTGTGTGTGTGTGTGATAATTCATGTCTTGGAGATTCACTCACATGACTGCTGTAATTACAGCAAAAATTTGCTTTCCACCCCCTCACTGGCAAGCCATTTTTTTGAATTTCTCTAAACAAGTAATTAAAAATCATATCAATATAATTAATTTATATTCAAATTGACAAGAAAATTGACTTGGTCTTTACTGCCAAAAAATTCTCAAGCTTGTCCATAGCTCCCATCTTTACTACTAACTTCCACTTCAAACCACAGTCAAGTTTGGCTGGATTGCTTCACATCTTAACTGATATCCCAGCTTTCATTTTTCTTGCTCCTTTATGTTTGGGAAAATTGTTTAAAAACACATCTTAATACATCATTTCTTCATCTATAATCCTTATATAGGTTCCTACCTTAAAATAAAGCACAAAATTCTTAACGTGGTTGATTCTTTTTGTACAGTCCTTCCTGGCTACACTCTGCTCCTCCAGTCACTTACTGTTTTTGTTTTTTTTTTTAAATTAGACATTAAGTTTTAGGGTATGTGTGCCCAACGTGCAGGTTAGTTACATATGTATACATGTGCCATGTTGGTGTGCTGCACCCATTAACTCATCATTTAACATTAGGTATATCTCCTAATGCTATCCCTCCAGTCACTTACTCTTTTCTCAGTGTTGTAGCCAACTCAGTGTTCTCCATTCTTGGAAGTTCTTAAGCCTTTCTTCAACCCAAGGAATTTTTACATGCTGTCTTTCCTGCCTACAATATTCTGATTCTACTTCTTTTAATGGTCCTCCTTTTAAATATGAATTACATGGAAAGCCTTCATTTAAACCCGCTTCCCACTGACCTACCTATCCCTCCATACTGAATCAGGTCCCTTTTTATAATACATCAAAACATCGTTTATTTTCCATCTAAGCATTTGCCGCATATGTTAATATGTATTTGTGTGTGCGTGTGTGTGTGTTTATTTTCTACTGCTTCAATGAAACTGTAAACCCCTTGGTACAGAGACCTTGTCTATTTTGAACACTGCTTCATCAATAGTCCTAGCGCCTTGTCTGGCACATAACTGATGTTGAATTTTTTTTTTTAATTACACAAATGAATAAAAGCATTCATCTAAAAAGAATAAAGCCAAGATATTAATTATATGGACTTTTAATGAAGTAAGCAAGATTACTAAAGATCTACGGAATGTTCTACAGACATAATAGTCACGGTTAATGACAGGAAATTTCAGATAAGGCACTTATAAAAGGAAGAGTTTTATTATTTAGAAAGGTTTAAAGAGAATTAGGTGAAACTATAGAAAACTAAAAGTCCCTTTCGTACATTGTTCTTTATAATTTAAGTTCAATAATATTACCTGATTCATTACAAAATCAATCACTCCATCTTCTTATTGAAATAATTTAAGTGTTTTCATGTTTTACCACTCAATTATTATTGGAAGATGGAATCATTCATTTATATAGATAAGAATTTTGCTCAACCAGTTTTGAGGTCTAGACATATCACTTGTTGTAAATTGTGTAAAGTGGGTGGTTGGGTGCTTAGATAGCTAATTGTCTAGGAAGAGTGCCTGCAAAACTGCAAGCTCAGTTTAAGTACTTGGTTTGAAAAATTGACCCATAAAATCAAATTCCTTCCATAAATATGGTTGTATTGAGCTCCTAGAAATAAAAGCACAGGAAAATTTACTTAATTTACTTCATTGGAGATCCCTTTGTGCAGTGAATCTTTCAAACTTCTAAAGTGTAAGTCAAATATATGTCTAATCTCTAACCTGGTACATGTATTACCGGGTAAATGCAGTTCGATGTGTAAAACTTTAATGTAGAAATAAATTTAAATTGCCTATATCTCTTTCTCAGCATCTTGGAAGGCCATAATTTTGTATCTCTGAAAAATATATTAATAATTCTTTTGTTGCAGAGAGCCCCCGAATTACTTTTGAGCCCCAGGATGTGGAGGTACCATCAGGAAATACTGTCTACTTCACCTGCCGGGCGGAAGGAAACCCCAAACCTGAGTTTATTTGGATACACAACAAGTAAATACTGAGCATGGACATGGGTTGTGATTCTCTTTCTGGTTCCAATGCCTAGGTTTTCTTCTAGGGTTTTTATGGTTTTAGGTCTTATGTTGAAGTCTTTAATCCATCTCAAGTTAATTTTTGTATAAGGTGTATGGAAGGGGTCCAGTTTCAGTTTTCTGCATATGGCTAGCCAGTTTTCCCAATACCATTTATTAAATAGAGAATCCTTTTCCCATTTCTTGTTTTTGTCAGGTTTGTCAAAGATCAGATATTTGTAGATGTATGGCACTATTTCTGAGGCCTCTGTTCTGTTCCATTGGTTTGTATATCTGTTTTAAAACTGAACTGGTAGTTAACATAAAATAGAAACATAAAGTGCACTATATACCTAATACAATTCAATGATAGCACTTGGACAATAATATTATCATTAGTTATGATAATGATAATTACCATGGTTTTCATGTGTCCCTTCCATTCTTGCACAGACTTTCACTGACTTTCTTTTGTCACGTGTATAATCAACTCTGATTTTTTTGTCTGTATAAAACATTCTAAAATATATTATACAGTTTTTTTGCTTTTTGTATATAATTTGGATTTATAATTGTAGCCAGAAACTCAGCCATGTGTTTTAAATTCTTGTAAAGAGTCTAGTAAGTGTAGGTTTAAAATAGCTTGTATAGAAGGCAATTATGAATACTATTAAATCTGGAAACTAGCCCACGAGAAAGACTTCAACTGATAGAAGTGTTCAATTTATTTCCATCTTTAGATTGCTCAAGTGCACTTGAGAAACAGAAATCGCTGTTTTAATGTCTTAAAACTGCTTTTTCTGCTTTCTTACAATTTAAATTTTAAAATGATGTGTTCAAGGTTGCAAAGATACTCACTAGTATTTAGAAAGAAACAAGTGAAAAAATCACATTGCCTGTTTTAACTTATGACATAAAAGTTTCAAATATAGTGACTAAAGAAGCTAAGATGTATTTGAAAGGAAAACAAAGAAATCTAAAAAGAAAGAATAGAATAAAGAAAAGTATGGGTAAAAATGTCTGTTAAAACGTTAATCATTTTATACCAAAAAATAAAAGATGAAAGAGAAGAGTTTATGACAAGAAATGTTTAACATGAGTAACTATTAACTTACTGATTATTTACTGTTGAGTATTTTTTATAGAAAGATAATATATATCCTGAAAGTGCATGGAGCATAAAGTGTGGTATAGCAAATTATTTTAAACAAACATCTGTTCAACATGAACCAGGCTAAGAAAAAATACCCCAACTCAGAAGCTACCCATGTTTCCTTTCATTATCATTACCCTTTTCTACTTCCCTGGAGAGGACCTGGATTTAGGGTCCTTAGAGGAGTGGATTAAAAACTGATTAGACACAACCAGAGGTAGAATTGGAGGATTAGAAAGTAGTTATGTGGGAATAACCAGATTTAAGTGTGGTTAAGAGACATGGAGACTACAATGCAAAGGTCTAGTGTCTATCCAGTAGGAGTTCCAGAAAGACAGGTAGGAAAGAATGAGCTAAACGCAACATTTGAAAAGGTAAGGCTAGAATTATCCAGAAATAAAAAAATCAGAAAATTTCAGAATGAGAATTATATTGATTCCAAAATAGGATTTAAAAAATAAATCTATACTCTTCACTGTGATCACAACATTGAAAGTCAGAGACAAAATCTTTCATTCCCAAGTAATCTGCAGATTACCTTCAAATGTACAGCAATTATATTTGCGGTAAACTTTACATCAGACAGAAGACAATGAAATATATTTAGAGTGTTAAGGAAAAATAACTGATTTCCTTCAGTTTTACATCCAGGTAAATTATCTGACAAGGTGAAATAACATTTTCAGGCAAAGAATAGAGCTTTATTCAGGAGTATTTGCTGAAAGAATGGCAAGTGGTTGTGTTTCAGTAAGTAGGAGTTTGATCCAATAAGAAAGATGTGATTTGCAAAAAGCAAAGTTGAACAAAGAAAGTTTTAAACATGTTGATAAATATGAATAAACTTAGATTATTAAGGACTGAACAACTTTAAAGTAAGAAAAAAGTAGAACGTTAGACAATATTAATAGAAGAGTTATAAGGAGAGAGAACATAGTTAAATTATTTTACATGCCTCATTTTTGAGGTGAAGAGTGATACTGTGAATTCTGTTAAGTCAAGAGTGCATATTAACAATTAAGATGGAATATTAACAAATAGAAGGATCCTTCCAGACTAGGAGGAGAAAAAAAGTGGATAAAGAAAACTGGATCAATCCACAAAAGGGAAGCAGGGATGGATTAAAAAGTCAGAGAAAAGGCTTGGGAAAGAGAAAATATAAAATAACTCATCAGAAATTTAAATACATTCGTGAAAACAATAAATAGTCTATTGGAAGACATAATATTGAATTTTAAAATCCAGCTATATGCTATTTATAAGAGGTGTATCTGAAACATTATGACACTGAAAGGTGGAAAGTCGATAGGTAAACAAATATATCAACCAAGTTATACTGATCAAGATAAGGATGATGTAAGACTATTATAGTGTAATCACAAATCATTAGATCATACTTAATGATAAAAGATGTAATTCACCTGAATTTAAAATTCATGAACCTTTATATACCTAACAAAATAGCTGCTGAAGAATAAAACAAGATTGAGAGAATTATAAGGATATATTTACACAAATCAAATTACAGCAAGAAATTTTAATACTGCTTTCCCAGAAAGATTAGGAACAAAAAATTAGCAGCAATATCTAAACATAGCTTAAAACACTGATGATATCTACTACATACAAAGCTAAACCTTACTATCTTTTCAAGCAGTTATAGAACACTTATCAAGATTGATCACATGCAAAGATACAAAATCTCAACTCATAGCCAAGAATCAATTTCATAAAAATCCCTTTCTTTTATTACAATTTAAACAAGTTTTAGGAAACAGCCATTTGTCAAGATAATTTTAGAGATTCTTTACATTTCTCAGTAGGAAAATGAAATGATTACCAGCACTTAATAAGTAGTTTTAGAATAACTGAATAGCTTCAAAGATGAGAGAAACCTGCCAGGCTGAAGGAAGAATAATTAAAAGCTCAGAATGAAGGTTAGTTTCAGGAAAGTGTGTAGAGCAAATTTGTGAGAATTAAGGTTTTACCTTGGGGAGAAATAGAAAAAGATTGCATAATAATGGCAAAGCTAATGACTTGGGCTTTCAGTTTATAAACTTTGAGACCCATTAGAAGATGTTGAGCAAGACAGTGACTTGATGAAAGAGATTTAAAAACCAACCAGACTTTTCTATTTCTTTTTCAACTTTTATTGTACATTCTGGAGGTACAAGTGCACGTTTGTTACAAAGGTATACTACATGATGCTGAGGTTTGGAATATGACAGAACCACTACCCAAGAAGTGAGCATAGTAACAAATAGGTAGTTTTTCAACACTTATCTCCCTCCCTACCTCTCCATCATGTATTCCCCAGTGTCTAATATTCCCATCTTTACGTCCATATGTACCCAATACTTAGTGCCCACTTACAAGTGGTAATATTTGTAAGTATGTAGAATTACAATATTTAGCTCTAACTTACAATGAGAATATTTGTAATTTGTAAAGACAAACAGTATTTGTTTGTTGTCGTTGTTGTTCCTGCATTAGTTCACTTAGGATAATGGCCTTCAACTGCATTCAAGTTGTTGCAAAGGACATGATTCCATTCTTTTTTATGGCTGCACAGTATTCCAAGGTGTGTATGTAGTACATTTTCTTTATCCAGTCCACCATTGATAGGAACCTGTGTTGATTCTATGTTTTTGCTATTGCTAACAGTGCTGTAATTAACATACAGACACATGGGTCTTTTTGGTAGAAGGATTTATTTTTCTTTGGGTATCCAGTAATGGGGTTGCTGTGTTGTATGGTAGCTCAACTTTTACTTCTTTGAGAAATCTTCAAACTGCTGTCTGCAGTGGCTAAACTAATCTACATTTCCAACAGTGTGGAAGCATTAGCTTTTCTCTGCAGCCCCAACAAGACCTGTTATTTTTTGACTTTTTATTGAAAGCCATTCTGGCAGGTGCTAGATGGCATATTACTGTGGTTTTGATTTGCATTTATCTGATGATTTGTGATAATGAACATTTTTTCATAAGTTTGTTGGCTGCCTGTGTGCCTTCCTGTGGGAAGTGTCTGTTCTTGTACTTTGCCCGCTTATTAATAAGGTTATTTGTGTTTTTTTTGTTGATTTGTTTAAGTTCCTTGTAGATTGAGGATATTAGGCTTTTGTCAGATGTGTAGTTTGTGGATACTTTCTCCCAGACTGTAAGTTGTCTATTTACTCTGTTGATAGTTTATCTTGCTGTGCAGAAACTCTTTAGTTTAATTAGGTCCCACTTGTCAATTTTTGTTTTCATTGCAATTGCTTTGAGGACTTAGCCATAAATTCTTTGCCAAGACTGATGTTGAGAAGGGTATTTCTTAGGTTTTCTAAAATTTTTACAGTTTGAAGTCTTATATTTAAGTCTTTAATCCATCCTGAGTTGATTTTTGTATATGGTGATATATAGGGGTCTCGTTTCATCTTTCTGCATATGGATAGCCAGTTCTCCCAGCACCATTTATTGAATAGGGAATCCTTTTCCATTGCTTAGTTTTGTTGACTTTGTTGAAGATCAGATGGCTGTAGAGGTGCAGTTTTGTTTCTGGGTTCTCTATTCTGTTCTGTTTGTCTATGTTTCTGTTTTTGTACTAGCACCATGTTTTGTTTAGTGTAGCCTTGTAGAATAGTTTGATGTTGGATAATGTGATGCTTCCAGCTTTGTTCTTTTTGCTTAGAATTGCTTTGGCTACTAAGGCTCTTTTTCTGTTTCATATGAATTTTAGAATAGGTTTTTTTTTCTAAATCTGTGAAAAATGACATTGGTGGTTTGATAGGAATAGCATTGAATTTGTAAATTGCCTTGGGCAGTATGGCCATTTGAACAATATTGATTCTTCCAATTTATGAGCATGAAATGCTTTGTTATTTATTGGTGTCATCTGTGGTTTCTTTCAACAATGTTTTGTAGTTCTCCTTGCAGCAATATTTCACTTACTTGGTTAGAGGTAGTTCTAGATATTTTTTCTTTTTGTGGCTATTGTAAGTGAGATTACATATTTGATGTGGCTTTCAGCTTGAACATTATTGGTGTACAGAAATGCTACTATTTTTTACACATTGATTTTGTATCCTGAAAATTTACTGAAATCCTTTATCAGTTCTAGGAGGCTTTGGTGGAGTGTTTAGGGTTTTCATGGTATAGAATCATATTATCAGCAAATAGAGATAGTTTGACTTTTCTTCTATTTGGATGTCATTTATTTCCTTCTCTTACGTGATTGCTCTGGCTAGGACTTCCAGTACTATGTTGAATAGGAATGGTGAAAGTGGACATTCTTGTCTTGTTTTGGTTCTCAAGGGGAATGCTTCCAGCTTTTGCCCATTCAGTATGATATTGGCTGTGGGTTTGTAATTGATGGCTTTTATTATTTTGAGGTATGTTCCTTTGATGCCTAGTTTGTTGAGGTTTTTTTTTTATCATGAAGGAATGCTGGATTTTATAGAAAGCTTTCTCCACATCTACTGAGATGATCATATAATTTTTTAAAATTCTGTTTATGTGGTGAATGACATGTATTGATTTGCATATGTTGAACCAACTTAGTATCTCAGGAATAAAGCCTACTTGGTCATGGTAAATTAACTTTCTGATGTACTGCTGGATTCAGTTTGCTAGCATTTTGTTGAGGATTTTGGGATTTATGTTTATCAGGGATACTGGCCCATGGTTTCCTTTTTTGTTGTGTCTCTGCCAGATTTTAGTATCAGGATGATATTCACTTCATAGAATGAGCTAGGGAGGATCTTTCTTCCTTGACTTTTTAGAATAGGTTCAGTAGAATTGGCACAAGCTCTTCTTTGTATGTCAGGTAAAATTTGGCTGTGACTCCATGTAGTCCAAGCCTTTTTTGATTGGTAGGATTTTTATTACAGATTCAATTTCAGAACTCATTATCATTATTGTTATTATTATACTTTAAGTTCTGGGATACATGTGCAGAACGTGCAGGTTTGTTACATAGGTATACATGTGCCTTGGTGGTTTCTGCACCCATCAACCTGTCATCTACATTAGGTATTTCTCCTAATGCTATCCCTCCTCTAGCTCCCCACCCCGCGACAGGCCCTGGTGTGTGATGTTCCCCTCCCTGTGCCCATGTATCAGAACTCATTATTTATCTATTCAGGGTTTCAGCTTCTTTCTGGTTTAATTTGGGAGGTTGTGTGTTTATGGGAATTGTCCATTTCCTCTTAATAGACTCTCTGGTCTTTTGTATTTCTGTGGGAATTGTTGTAGTATCATCTTTGCCATTTCTGATTGTGCTTATTGAAACATCTCTCTTTTTTTCTTTGTTAATCTAGCCAATGTTCTAGCAATCCTCTTTATCCTTTCCAATAACCAACTTTTGGTTTCATTGATCTTTTGTATGGATCTTGTGTGTCAGTTTCATGTTCTGCTCTGATTTTGGTTATTTTATTTTTAAAAATTGATTTTTTAAAAAATTAGAGATGGGGTCTCACTCTGTCACCCAGGCTAAATTGTAATGGTGCAATCATGGCTTACTGCAGCCTTGACCTCCCAGGCTCAAACAATCATTCCACCTCAGGCTCCTGAGTAGCTGAGACTACAGGCACATGCCAGCACACCCAGCTAATATTTTCATTTTTTGTAGATACAGGGTCTTGCTGCATTGCCTAGGCTGGTCTCAAACTCCTGGGCTCAAAAAGTCCTCCTGCCTCAGACTCCCAAAGTGCTGGTATTACAGGCATGAGCCACTGTGCCCAGTCAGTTATATTTTTTCTTCTGCTTCACTTTTGGATTAGTTTATTTTAGTTTTTTTTTTTTTTTTTGAGTTCCTCTAGATTGTTAATTTGAGATCTTTCTTAACTTCATGTAGGCTTTTAGCTTTATAAACTCTCCTCTTAACATTGCTTTTGCTGCATTCTAGAGATTTTGGTATGTTGTGTTTCTATTTTAATGAATTTCAAAGAATTTTTTGATTTGCTTTAATTTTGTTGTTTACCCAAAAGTCATTCAGGATTAAGTTGTTCAATTTCCGTATTTTGAGAGATATTCTTGGTATTCATTTTTTATTTTTATTACACTGTGTCTGAGAGTATGGTTGGTATGATTTTGATGTTTTTGCATTTATTGAGACTTGCTTTATGGCTAAGTACATGGTCATCTTCCATGTACATATGAGAAGAAAGTATATTCTGTTATTATTGGATAAAGTGTTCTGTAGCTATCTATCAAGTCTGGTTGGTCAAGTGTCAAATTTAAGTTCAGAATTTCTTTGCCTTCTTGTTGAATTGAACTAATTATCATTATGTAGTGCCCTTATTTGTCCTTTTTTTTATAATTGGTGGTTTAAAGTCATTTTATCTTATGTAAGAATAGCAACCTCCTACCCTTTTTTGTTTTCCAATTACATGAGAGATCTTTCTCCATCCTTTTACTTTGAGCCTTTGAGTGTCATTACATGTGAGATGAGTCTGTTGAAGACAGCAAAAGATTGGGTCTTTTTAAAAATCCAACTTGCCACTCTGTGCCTTTTTAATGGACCATTTAGACTATTTACATTCAAGGTTAATATTGATACGTGCTGTTTCGATCTTCTTGGTTAGCTCGTTGTTTGGTAGGCTTGACTGTGTAGTTGCTTTATAGGGTCTATCTATGGGGTATGTACTTAAATATGTCTTGGTGATAGTAGGCATCATTCTTTTGTTTCCATGTTTAGAACTCCCTTAAGGTCCTCTTATAAGGCTGTTCTAGTGTTAACCAATTCTCTTAACATTTGCTTGTCTGGGAAGAATTTTATTTATCCTTCACTTATAAAGTTTAGTTTGGCTGGATATGAAATTCTTGGTTGGAATTTCTTTTCTTTAAGTATTTTGAGAAAAGGTCCCAAATCTCTTCTGGCTTGCAAGGTTTCTGCTAAGAAGTCTGCTGTTAGCCCTATGGGGCTCCCTTTGTAAGAAATCTAACCCTTTTTTCTAGCTTCCTTTAAGGTTTTTTTTTCATGTTGACCTCACAGAATCTGATGACTGTGTGTCTTGGGGGCATCTTGTGTAATATCTTGCAGGGATTCTCTGAATTTCTTGAATTTGCATGCTGATGTCTCTATCAATATTGGGGAAATTTTTGTGGACTGTATTCTCAGATATGTTTTCCCAGTTGTTTACTCTTCTTCATTTTCTCTCAGGAATGCCAATGAATTGTAGGTTTGGTCTCCTTATGTAATCCCATATTTCTCAGAGATTTTATTCCGTCTTTTTAATTCTTTTTTCTCTCTTTTTGTCTGACTGGGTTGATTCAAAGAACCAGTTTTTGAGCTCTGAGATTCTTGCCTCAGCTTGGTCTGTTCTGTTGTTAATGCTTCTAACTGTATTATGAAATTCCTGTAGTGATTTTTTCAATTCCAGAAGTTCAATTTGGTTCTTTCTTAAAATGTCTACATTATCTTTCAACTATTGAGTCATTCTATTGGCTTCCTTGGATTAGGTTTCAACTTTCTCCTTATCTCATTGAGCTTCCTTGCCATCCAGATTCTGAATTCTATGTCTGTCATTTCAGCCATTTCAATCTGGTTAGGATCCATTGCTGGGGAGTCAGTACAGTCATTTGGAAGTAATAAGATGCTCTGACTTTTTTAATTGCCTGAGTTCTTGCGCTGATTCTTACTCATTTGAGAGGGCTGGTGTTCCTTTATCTCTTTGAAGTTGCTGTCAGTTGTATGGGGCTTTTTGTTTTTATGTTATTTCCCTTGAGGTTTTGACTGCGGTGTATGTTGAATATCGTTGAATGACTTTGCTTCTGTGTGCTTTCTGAATATCAAGGCCCTGTGTGGGAACTTAATTTGTGGCTAGATTTTTGCATTGTGTTTCATGGGTGATATGTGCTGAAAGAATTTTTGTTTGGTGGTGTATTTCAGGCTGCAATTCAGTAGATGGTGCTTAAGAGTAAGGGCTGACAGACTCTTCCTCAGCTGTGCACTTCTTTTGTATTTCGGCTTGTTCTTATTTGCTACAGTGCTCTGGGGGTGGGGGAGACAGGAAGTGAGAGATATACTTCCTTGCCAAGTCTATTCCTGGGCCTTGGAAGACCCTCCTCCAATCACTGTTGACACACCTACATTTTCTTAGGCCCAAAGGGGCCCTGACAGGCTGTGCTACCCTCACTCTTAGGGGAAACCCGAGCCAAAGGATAGCTTATCAGGAGACTTGCAGCTCCCTAGGGGCCCACTGGTCCTCTGTGCTTTGTGATATGTCTATGGGTGGTGTGTTTGTGTAGGAGGTCAATGGCAGAGGACCCCAGGCATGGTGGAGTTGTTTTGGCTATGCAGTTGGTGTAGTGCCCACGGCTTGGGTTTTTTGCCCAGCAGATGGCTGTAGGGACTGCCCAGCCTGTGCTCCTTTGACTAGGTCTCCTGGTGGCTGCCCTCTAGCTTACTCCATCTGCTGGTTTTATCCCAAGCCTTCTGCACCCAGATCGCTGGGCTGTCAGGTGTTTCAGGCCATGGAGCTCCCTCAGGCAGAGGCTGTGGCTAGCAGAAAGGTCACACCCTTCCCATACTAGCCCTGTGGCGGGGAGGCACACCCAGCTCCTGTGCCAGAACACAAATCTGCATTTCACTCTTCTCAGTGTTCTGAGATTGGCAGTTCCTCCTCTGCTCAATCTCTAGTCACAGATCTCAGCTTGATATCCTTCAGCTGTGTGCCTAGACCCTGGGAGGATGGGATTGGGCCTGTGGTTTTGTCCTTTAGCCCTTTGGGGTCTAGCACTGGCTGTGCTGGGGAGGCTGTAGTGCTCTCAGGCTGCTGGCAAAGCACTCACCCTGGGTAGTGGAGGCTGTGTTGTATGCATGCTCTTATGGGAGCAGCCGGGTGGGTGCCTTGGGAGGGTCCAGAGACAAGGGAGCATGCAGATCAGATTGGTCCTAGTCCTGTAGGAAAGGCAGCCCTGCTCTATCCCAGCCCAGCAGTCAGCAGGGGCTGGAGTGACTCAGAGCAAGATGGAGAGCCTTGGGGCATGGGCACCTATGGTCACATTTTGCTGGAGTTGCCCCATGTGTAAAACCTGGGCTCCATGCAGGCTCAAGCTCTGCCTCTGCCTTCTCTCCGGCAGATCCTCCGCCAATTAAAATGTCTATGGGGGTCGTGGGATCTCTTGCAGCTAGGATCCCAGAGGTCCATTGTGGGGGTGTGGTGCCCTGCAGTTTCCTTCACTCACCTCTTCTTTAGGACCTGATCAGGACTAGGAACGGGTCTTGGCACTTGGCGACTCTGTGCAGGCTTCCCAGCTTCCATCCTATTCAGCCTCAGTGGCTGTGTTTCCCCTCTAGCAACTCTCAGTGTTTTCCCTCAAAAGATCTGTTTAAAGTGTGATGGCTTTTTCAATATTTTGGCTTCTCTTGGCGGGAGAAGGGCTTCCTGGCTGCATCTAGTTGGCTGTCTTCCACACTTTTCATAATGTTGAGGTTTAGCTATGGAAATTTAGGCCATTCTAAATAAATTCATATTCTAGTAAACATGGTAAATATGATTGATAGTTCCAGTAGATTATAAGCAAACTTTACAACTATACTATAATTTGTGGTTGATGATGGTTTTGTATATGGAAGATTTTTTTTTTTTTTTTTTGAGACAGACAGCGTCTCACTCTGTTGCCCAGGCTGGAGTTCAGCGACACAATTATAGTTCACTGCAGGCTTGAACTTCTGAGCTCAAGCAATCCTCCTACCTCAGCCTCCAAGTAGCTGGGACTACAGGCTTATGCCACCACATCTGGCTAATTTTTAGATTTTTTTGTAGAAACAGGGTCTCACTGTGTTGCCCAGGCTTGTCTCAAGCTCCTGGCCTCAAGCAATCCTCCCACCTCAGCCTCCCATAGTGCTGGCATCACAGGTGTGAGTCACTGTGCGTGACCATAGAAGATAGTTTTAATTTGTGTGGTGATAACTTATTTGTCAATATTTCTGGTATCTAGCTACAGCACCTAGTTCTTAGAAAGCACTTAACAAATGACTGTTGTAATGAAACACCTTAATAGAAGTTATTTGTATGTCTTTATTAAATCAAATATGTTTATTTGTACATTTTCAAGGAAAAATAGAATATCTTCAGATATATTCTACCTCTGCAAACCTTTGTGTTTTTACATATGATTGCTATTTGCATCAAACTGACAATGTGAATGGAATATATTGAAACATGAAGACTTTGATTTTTTGGGAAGGAACATCATGATTCATGAGCAAACAAGTTTTATGAGCATAACGAAGAGGTTATGGACAAAGAGGGAAATTACTAGGAAAAGGAATGATGCATTTTGAATTTATGGGTGTGATGTGCTACTGCCTGTTTTATATCATTTTTAACATAATGAATCCTGGTGAATTCTATTGCATTGTGTAGCCAGATGATAGATAGCACATACACATCTGGTAGCCTTTGAAATTTTGGGCTGCAAAGTTTTGGAACAAAATTCCAGGAACTTAAATCACCTTCTGAAAAATGTGATTTCATCATTTGTCATATTCCTTTGCAAGTAGTCTTATTTGGGTTCAGTGTTAGATAATTTTAGAATTGCATTTAAAATAATTAAATTGCTTAATACTAAATGAGCCCCTTGAATGGGGAACTTTAAGAAAAAATATTATTTCTTGAACTCCTGACCTCAGGCGATCTGCCTGCCTTGGCCTCCCAAAGTGCTGGGATTACAGGCATGAGGCACTGCACCTGGCCTTGAAAAAACATTCTTTCTGATGTTCGTTTCATGCTACTTACACTGAGAAACTTCACAGGCGATATGGATAGGAGCATCCAGTTTCTCCTTTTCTTGCCTTTGTCTTGCATTGCTGGCTTTTCAAAAGCATGCCTGTTTTTTCTGAAACTAATCTGTTCAAAAATGACAACTCGAATTTCTTTTTTGGCTAATTGGTACTTCTTCTTCACATTGGGTTTTTTCACCCAATAGCTGAAGAAGATCAGATTGTCTCCATCTTTCCTGCCTTCACTCTGTGATTCCGCTCTAAAACATAAAAGTCAAATATGGCCATTGTCTGTTTCTTTATTATCTTTCACAACAAAAAATGGTTAGATAAGAATGACAATTTATTCATCTCTTTAACAAACTTTACTGTTTTTACCTATGTGGGAATAGGCTGTTATTCTTTAGTGTGGGTACATTTTGAAATTAGTGGGAAAATGTTTACCTGGCTTTATAAAACAAATACATGAGTTAAAGGGAGAACTATGGAATTCTCCTAATGGACTTTTTCTTTCTCGGGGAATGATGTTTTTGTGGGTGACACCTAGTCGGTGTTTAGAAAATATGTATTGAGTGATGAAGATGGAGGAGAGTAGATTTCCTTTATCTATGCCTAAAACGTTCATTAGTACTAAGTATACACATGTGAAAATCTATATACCTTCTCATACATAATCATTAAATATTTTTAAAGGAAAAAAATCTTTGCCAGAAAAAAAATCTGTAAACATTTCTAACATATGTTTCTGTGTCAGTAGCTTTGCATTTATTGTTAAAAATAACTCATGCAGACCCTCCCTTTCTTACGATTATTGATGTGATATGGTGTTGCACATCTGAACCTACTTGCACTCAATGGATTATGCACTTAATTGATAAATGGGACTTTTCTAGTATATCCAAATGGTGCACATCAGAGAAGGTGGCGTAATATTCAACAACTTGGTAGGTTAGGTGTGTTATTTATTGCTCAGTCATATAATTATACTTGGCTTTGAGCCCGTGCTGGTTTGAATAGGAATTTTTTTTTACACTTTAACAAAATATGGATGAATACTGAATGACTCATGGAAGGAGGTAAAAGGATTACATATTACCATCTGGTGATTTCTTTTCTGAAAAGTGGGCATTCAAATATATAAAAATGTGCTGAAGTGTCTGTCATATGGGAGCGCTTGCTTCAGTGTCTAAATTCATGCCACTCAGGAAGGCAGAACATCTCAACCTCATTTCCCTCTATCAAATGTTGACTCAGTGCCTTTGTTCAGGGTGTATTCTTGAAATAGGAACAAGATAACTAGGATTTAAAGTGAAATAATTAAAATTATTCAGATAAAATAAATGTAAGAAATTTGGTAGACATGAAACATAGCTATATAGTACTATATTCTCAGTCTTGTTAAGAGTTTTAAACATGAATGGGATTAAATAATATACATGTATAACATATATTTCCAGCCACTCATTGGATTTGGAAGATGATACTCGACTTAATGTGTTTGATGATGGCACACTCATGATCCGAAACACCAGAGAGTCAGACCAAGGTGTCTATCAGTGCATGGCCAGAAATTCCGCTGGGGAAGCCAAGACACAGAGTGCCATGCTCAGATACTCCAGTCTTCCAGGTAAAACTGTTATTTTCTAGTTCTATCAATTATCTGCACTGGAAAATGATCTAATATTGCTGCTTTAGAGTATGTAATGCTTCAAAGTGAAACTATTCCCATTGGCTGTGATTTTTTAAATTTCATTTTAGAGAAACTAGAATTTTTTCTCTTGAAGTTTATTTTAATTTCCTGCCTTAGTTCCTTTCTGGTACAGCACACTGTGGTTCCAAGACTTTTCTATTCTCCTTTTGATTCCCCATCCAGCTATCCAGCATCCTTATGCAGAGTGAACCAGTGTTACTTAGGCAGGAATATTACTCTTTTCAGAAATTCATTCAATCATTCATTCATCATGAATTAATCCAACACATATTTATTGAATGCCCACTGAGCTAGCTATTGAAGATTGCATGGTTATCAACCACGTTCCTTATTCAACTTTCCAGGGGCTTTGCTTTGTCATAATTTCAGTGGCTTATATAAACCAGACATAATGACTGCAACAAATTTTCATTAATAGCATGTTGACATGGTGGAAATACATTGTCTCTCACCTTACTGAGCCCATCATCTATTAGATGATAGCCATAATTCAAGAAATAAGTTTTATGATGTGTAAGGAGAGGGAGAGAAGCATAAAGGACAGTTGTGTGCTGGTAAATGTTTGTAAATTGGCTCTGAGGAGCAGGGAGCCCTGATTTGCAGCATTTGTCAGTATCTGTTGTATAAATAATCTCACCGTGGCCAATTCCTAGTTACCGAAATGATATCACTGAATGTGGAGTTGGGAAGAGATGCACAGAAGTTCATCATAATATAGCATTTCTAGCGTGCAGACACAGTAGGCATAATAACCCTGAGACTGAAGATAATAATAAAATGTAGTAAAAAATAGGGATGAATTTGTTAGTTTTGATGTTAATAAAATTTATTTGATTGTAAGTTTACTTAGTTAAAATTTTAAGAATGGCTTTGTGTAGCAGTCAGCTTGCAGAATACTGAAAATTTGACAACTGGCTCTCCAGAGCCGGCTCCAGCCCATCCCAGTGGAGGGGAGCACTTGGAGGAGCAGCCTTGGAGGATTGCATTCATTCAAGTCTTCCCAAGAGCATTGACCTTTAAGTTGAAAGCAACAACAAGTGGGAGAGAGCCAGAGAAGTAGGGCTGAAGCATCATTTCAGGAGAAAAGACAGCATAGGGAAGACAGAGCAAGGCATATTCAAGAGATGGAGATCCTGGAGCATACAGAGGAGAGGCTGGGAATGACACGAGATTTGGTGAGGTATAAAGTGGGGTCAGATCACTCAGGCTACTCATGACGCTACACTGAGATGATCAAAATTAGATTTTTCTTTTAGAAAAATATCTCTGGTGGCAGTTCAGAGAACAAACAGGAGGGCATGGTAAGATAGGCATGTCAGGATGAGGAAGTCTGCAGCGGCAATTGCCGCAGGGCAGAAGAGAGCTGGTGGTGGCATGGATAGGGCAGTGGCAAAGTGAATGGAGGAAATTGCAGTGAATCGAGGTTTTCCAGGAAAAAAAGACACTTGAGTTGGCGATTGATTGAATATGATAATTCCTCACATAGTTTCCAAGTAATTTCTTTAAAAAAAAGTTTGTAGAGACAAGGTCTCACTCTGTCACCCAGGCTGGAGTGCAGTGGCATGATCATAGCTCACTGCAGACTGAAACTCCTGTCCTTAAGCGATCCTCCTGCCTAGGCCTCCCAAAGTGCTGGGATTACACCAAGTAATTTCTGATTGAAACACCACTGTCTCCTTCCAAAGCCTCCTTCCCTTCTGCCTCTAGGTCAAGTCTGACCCTGCACACAGGAGCATTTCTACTTTGAGAACATGACTTCCTCTTGATCCTTTCCTAATGTCCTCAATTCTCTTTTTAAATCTCTTTTGCCTGCCTAAAATGTGGTGTGTCCTCCACTCCCTTTCTCTAGTCCCCCGTGCCCTAATCACATTTTTTTCCTCTTCCATCTGAGCTCTTCCCAAACTTTCAGCTTTCATACTTCATGTAAAATTTATAGTCTTTATTGCTCAGATCCTTCCTGAGATTTCAATGGACATTGCCAGGACTTTGTTTTTATCTTCACATGGAAATCTTTACATCTGTCAAACACATTTGCCCACACAAACCCACAGCATCCTGTATTTGCTATCTCTATTGGTATCATTACTCTCCTCCAGTAACCTCCGATTCACCCTCTAGTGCTACTCCTTCTTCCACAATTCTCTAAAAATTTAGTTCCATGCATGCATCAGATTATCTCCTTTTCCAGTTCTACTGCCACTGACTTACCTCGGAACATTTATTTCAATTATTATAATAACTTTCCCTATACTTTCCCTTACCTCTTGCCAGAATGTTCTCCTATCACATTTACACCTAACTCTGAGACAATTCTTTCCGAGGCATGTTGTGGTTTTACAGATGATGTGTTCTGTCCTCTGTTCATGCAGCTAGAGTAGGAGCATACAAGGAGGAGTGTGTTTGTTCATCTCTGTATCTTTCCAACATCCAGCATGTTACTAATATACTTAAGACACTCGATATTGTTAGGAATTAAATTGAACATTTATTGTTGAATTGGATTAATTTAATTTATTTCCACTCTCCAGAATATGTTCGTCTCAGGAATGGATGATCCCCCCTCCCCAAACTTAGAATCAGTCATTAGGCATTTTTAACACCTTAGCAAATATTTAATTTTTGCTTGAGATTCCCAGAAAACAGAAACTCCTATGAATTTGTAAGAGTGGAACTTCTTATATGAAAGTCTAAATTTTCTATTTACATGGATACTTGATGAATCAATTTATAATACGTTTAGCTGAAAGTAACTGAAAGCTTGGCTAGATATGGCTTAAACACATAGCTTCTATGTGTGTGTGTGTGTGTGTCTGTGCATGTGCATTTTAATTGTATGCCACAAGTAGGACAAGGGTAGCCTGTCACAGAGCTGCCACATTACCTATAGTGAGCCAATAATATTCTTCTTTCCGCTTTTTGATCTGCTTTGCACATAGGTTTCTTTATTCCTCATAATTTTCACCTCTTAATCACAAAGTGGCTCCTGTAACCCAAATGCATTCCTGCCCGAATTCCAGGTAGCAAACAGGAAGAAGAAATGACTACTTAGACTTAGCACTTTTATTTATTCCCAGTGACATGTGCCTAAACTGTGTTTAAAAAAATGTGAGTATTCTTAAGAGGAAATGTTTAAACATTTAGCCCCTAAAATAAGGAATATGTATTGGGTAGGTGCTTTGCAGTATCTATAATACATCGTGATATCAAGGCAAGCAATCTTTTTAAAAAAGTGTTTACTTACAGCAAATCCACATTTCATTATTTTAGATTTAATTCTCTGGGAATTAAATGTATATATATATTTGTGTAATATTTTAGTTTAAAGGCATTTTGAAAATGACAATAATCTTAAAACCACAATGCAGAATAAATAAATCTTCCTAACTGCTACTTGCTGGATTTTGTTTTGTTCCCCCTTTACCATCAGCCAAACCAAGCTTTGTAATCCAGCCTCAGGACACAGAGGTTTTAATTGGCACCAGCACAACTTTGGAATGTATGGCCACAGGCGACCCACACCCTCATATCACTTGGACCAGGGACAACGGATTGGAGCTGGATGGATCCAGGCACGTGGCAACGTCCAGTGGACTTTACTTACAGAACATCACACAACGGGATCATGGTCGATTTACCTGTCATGCCAACAATAGCCACGGCACTGTTCAAGCTGCAGCAAACATAATTGTACAAGGTATGGGAGCAGAAGGTCATGATTGAAATGTTCCTCCTGCCACACTCAGAAAATTATTTTTCAACTTAAATAATGTCATGTACATCAGTGGAGAGATATTTTTATTTGCCAATTATTTTTTGACACAATAAGATTTTCAAAGCTAATCTGTTTCAAGTTAAAAGTTGTTTTTTTTCTTTCCTACTTCAATCTTTATCCAAAGGTCAGACTCAACCATTAGCAACAAAAGAGATGGAGTCATTAATCTGGAAGGAAACTGTCAAGAGATATTTGTGCTTGAGAATATTTTACAGATACAGAAAAGACAGTACAGATATGAAAGTGAAAAGGCTGTGCCCTGTGTTCATAGTCACTTACCAAACTGTCTACTCAACAGAGCTTGAGGACATGCTGAAGGCTCCTACGAGGCCAGGCTGTGTAACAACAGCAATAATAAAACTATTCTGAATCCAGAAATTAATTTATATGCATGGGCATGCAATCGTGTTATAAAGAAGGCACATTCTTCTTTGTACTTTGGTTCTCAGCCTGGGGTAGCCCCTTCCTTTCTGGTGTGTGTGCGTGCATGTGTGTGTGTGTGTGTGTGTGGATGTGTTTGTGTGTGTGCGTTTGTGTGTGTGCATGTGTGCTTGCATGCCATCTTCCTGTAGGGTTAGAGTTTAGTAAACAGCAGAATATAAGTGCTATTGGAGTCATATCAAAGGTTCAGTTTTTTCTAAACTAGTTTTTCATCAGTTGACGAGAGTACGGTAATTTACATGATCCGTTTTAGGGGCTTCCTGATATGTGCATATTTTGATTGAGTTAAGTTTCATTATTTTAAGATTTGCATAGGATGTTATCTACCAAAACACTGAACCGTGTGAAACATAGAACAGAGAAAAAGGGAAGTGGCCAGCCTAGTGCAGTGCCTGGGTTGGGAGGGCTTCAGAACAGTGAGCCCCAGTGACCCCCAAGAGTGATCTTGGCCCCCACAAAGCACAAGGCTTCCTCCAGCCTAGTCTTCCTGCATTCAGAGAATGTTTTCTAAATTGAACTGTTTAGCATCAACTCCTTAGTAGCAATAGATCAATACTTTCTTGTTCCTATTTACATGTCTCAGGAAAAAAAATTGTGTTTTTCCCTAGAACTGCTAATATCCCCAAAATACTTTCCTTGCTCTAATAAGAAGGCACAGAAATGAAATATTTTCTTGAGGTCTTTGGTAACTTCTGGGGGAAATTACTTTTAAAGGACCCCAACATTATTTTTAAACTTTTAATATGTTGAGATTGAAAAATGCCTTCAAAGAAACTGTGTTTGGGCTTTGTTTTGCTTACATCATTTTGTGTTCAACGTCTGTTTTTTAGAAACCTAATGCCTGATCACTTTCACACTTTAGTGGTTGCCTGTATTCCACACTGTGCTAGGCTTTTGTTTCTCAGCTTTTTCCATGTACTTCCTTTCTATGCTTCCATCTGCCCATCTGCGTCAATCATTGCTTAACAGAACTCTGGTAACCTTTACCATCCTGCCTATTTCTTCTACCACAATATGCTAATGATTTCTTGTTGCCAGTGAGTTTGCACTGAAATGGCCATCTGCTTGTCCTTTGTTATTTGTGACCATGTACTTGTGTCACTTTTGGATCTGTGTGCCCATATTTTTAATTGATTTTGAAATGGTCCATTAATCATTCTATACATTTATTTAAAAGGCTGATTTTATTTGCCTAATCATAGATTAAACATTTTAAGATGTATCCTTTTGTGTCATTTTAACAGGTTTCTATCCATGTTCTTGATCTTTTAATGTCTGTTTAAACTGAGATCACAGTTACCCACAGATAAACTTCCTTTTTTAGACTGACTGGAACAAATATAAATAATAAATAAAATGACACAAAAAAGCTTCAATGAAAGATATGAATCACAGTGTGGACATATAGGTAAAAAGGCCTATGGTCATCAACAGTGTAAATCAAAATGCTTTGTGTGTGAGGCAGCACCTTAATGAGTAGCCAGAATTTTAGATTTTAATAAAATAGCAAAACACTTCATCTTGGCATGTGCTATTTTAGCACTGGAGGTGGGACTTAGAAGGCCATCATTTTAAATGGAAAGCGCAAAGATGTCAGCTTCATCATTCCTGTCTAATTATTCCACCTTCTCTGCCTGCTTTGGTGGTGTTCATAATTTCTTCATCGACCTAGCAAGCTGCTCATTTTAGTGTTAGAAACAAATGTAAATTGACTATTTTCTTAAATGTTTTCTATGCTTTGCTAAGATGTGGATCTTGGGTTCTGTTAAAAGTGAGAACACGTGAAGTTTAACAATTCTTTTCACACAGACTTGGCTAACCGTGAACTTTAATTATTATTAAAGTTATTAAATGTTAATATTTTAAATAATTAAAATAAAATTAAATTTTAATATGTTAATAATTATTAAAGTTATTATTATTCAAAAGTTGAAATCAAATTTCCCAACACTAGAACCAGGACTACATTATTTCTCTTAACTACTACCATCTTTTGTTATATAGCTCTTTTACTGTGTCATGAATCTATTTTTTAATGTAGAAATATTTTTGTTCTTTTTAAGTTGTTCCTAGTAATTTTGGGAGTTAGTGTAATGTTCTGGAAAGAACATCAGGCTGGGGGTTGAGCGGCCCAGATTCTCTACTATCTTTTCTACTTATTAGTTCTGACTGAGAGAAATTCAATCCTACCTCCCAGAGTCTGAATTTTCTCATCTGTGCAGTGAGGAGCCTGAGATTGCTGATTTGTGGGCTGTTTTCCAGCTTGACTTTTCTAGAACTCTATTACAAATAGCTTGCAGGCATTCCTGAGGGTTTCCATGAATTTGTGTGACTTGGAAATTTATTTTATACCATATTTAGTCCAGCACCTTACTAAGAATGGATGAAGACTTTAAAAAACTCTTTAGTACTTGCACACAGTATGAAACTTGCAACAAATACACTTTGCCAAATATTATTTACTTTATCATGTTTCTTGTATTTCCAGATGCAGGTGAAAAGAAGGGAGTAGTAGGAATTGTGCAAAAATCTAACAAGGCAGAGAAATGATTTGTCAAGTTGTCAAAGGCATTTGAACCAGAGTGACTCCATCTTGAATGAGGGCTGGGTAAAATGAGGATGAGACCTGCTGGGCTGGATTCCTAGCAGGTTTAGCATTTTTAGTCACAGGATGAGATAGGAGGTTGGCACAATATACAGGGCACAAAGACCCTGCTGATAAAACATGATGCAGTAAAGGAGCTGGCAAAAACCTGCCAAAACCAAGATGGCGATGACAGTGACCCCTGGTTGTTCTCACTGCTCATTTTATGCTAATTATAATGCATTAGCATGTTACAAAACACTCCTACCAGCACCAGGACAGTTTACAAATGCCATGGCAATGTCAGGAAGTTGCCTTTTATGGTCTAAAATGGGGAGGAACTCTAAGTGCTGGGAATTGCCCACCCCTTTCCAGAAAACTCGTAAATAATCCACCCCATGTTTAGCACATAATCGAGAAATAACTGTAAGTATACTCAGCCCAGCAGCCTATACTGCTTCTCTGCCTGTGGAGTAGCCATTCTTGATTCCTTTACTTTCCTAATAAACCTGCTTTCACTTTACTGTATGGATTTGCCTCATATTCTTTTTTGCACAAAATCCAAGAATTCTTTTTTGGGATCTGGATTGGGACACCTTTCCAGTTACAAAGTCATCTGCAAAAGTTCTTTTGATCACTTAGGCGTTACTGGGGATCATTGCGCTCTTCTTAAATGGCCACATTGATTTATTTTTTTATTCAATCAAAGAGTCACGGACAGAATCCCTTTTCAGGAATGGCATATGCAGCTATTAGCTATTTCTTATTTATACAAAAGCAATAATACAAAATCTGAATATTTGGAACTCTGAATTTTGACATAAATATGACTTTTTCAAAAGTATAATTTCAAGTGTTGCAGGAACATTAATCTTAAGGAGCTTATTTTTCTTTCTGAAATCGAAAGATCAACTCGTTTCAAATTTTATTGTGCATGTGAAAGTTTGGAGAATACGGTTTTGTTAATAGTTTAAAGTACAATTTGTAGCTTTAAATATGTTTATCACATCTACTAAAATGATAACCAATATGATTCAATCATGGGAAACAGCTGCCGTAAGATTTAGAAATGGTTTCTTCTTGTTGGCTACTGCTGTTTTGCTTTGCAGACCAGATGTGTGTATTTCTGGCTTCCTTGCAAACAGGCACAAACATACAGAAGCACCTCCACACTCTTTATAACCTTGTTTATATATAATTGTAAACAAATTCTGATCACATGACATATTTGAAGACATTTTCTTTTTTCTATTGGCACTGAAAATTTGTAAAATAATTTTCAATTTTGATGTATGTTTCATTCTCTTTAGCTCCTCCACAATTTACAGTAACCCCCAAGGATCAAGTGGTGCTGGAAGAACATGCTGTAGAGTGGCTCTGTGAAGCTGACGGCAACCCACCTCCTGTTATTGTCTGGACAAAAACAGGTATTAGAACATCTGCAGGTAATTGTGGGGAAAAATAAGTGCCTGCTTTTGTGGATAGTAAAAAAAAATAGTTTAAATTAATTATCGAAGGTGTATCACGGACATGAAAAAATTACACAGAAAATAATCTTTGATCTAAATATGACATCATCATAATTTTCGTGGTGTTTTGAGTTTTGGCATTTGAGTGTGTGGCCTTCCTGAGATCATCCCCTCTGGGACTCGGTTTCCTGATTTTTAAAATAAAATTACTGGAAAGCGTACAGTTGTTTTGTTTGTTTGTTTGTTTGTTTGTTTGTTTTGAGACAGAGTCTTGTTCTGTCGCCCAGGCTGGAGTGCAGTGGTGCAATCTCGGCTCACTGCAAGCTCCGCCTCCCGGGTTCACGCCATTCTTCTGCCTCAGCCTGTAGTTGGGACTACAGGTGCCCGCCACCACGCCCGGCTACTTTTTCTGTATTTTTAATAGAGACGGGGTTTCACCGTGTTAGCCAGGATGGTCTCAATCTGCTGATCTCATGATCCGCCCGCCTCGGCCTCCCAAAGTTCTGGGATTGCAGGAGTGAGCCACCGCGCCCGGCCGCAAGTGTAGCAGTTTTAGACATTTCTTTTTTAGTGGGATAATTTTCTTCTAGTACAAAATGAAATCACAAGTGAAATGAAATCCGAAGTGAAGCTCCAAAAAAGAGCTGCTGTTCCTGAAGTGTGGGTGGTGGGGCGTGGGCCTGGCAGGCAGGATCCAACCCCCTATGCCCCACCAAGGGGCCAGACACTTACAGGGAATCTGGGCACATAACAGAACAGGATTGACGATTGGCTGGATGAGAGCTTGTCTAAGATTCCTCCGGGCTTGGGAATCCTACTTTCCATATTAGTTCAGGTACGAAATAAAATTCAAAATCTGCATTTATGAATTTCTTGTCTTAACATTTTTGCTCTATTCTTTATGAGATTAGTTGATAGGAGGTAGACTTTGGAACCATAAAGCCTTGGTTCACATCTCCACTCCTCCATTTGCTTGTCATGTGACCTTGAGCAAACCTGTTAACTGCTGTTTGCCAGAGTCTTTGTTGCTGTGTTGGGGGTGATGACGTTTCCTACATCATAGGGTGGTTGTGGGGTTTGATTTGAATAATTTATACTCTTCAACATTTAGAATAGTTGATGGCACAGTGTGTGTACGCTCAATAGGGTTAGCTATTCCTTTTTCCATCTGTAACAAGACATTCAATAAGATACAAGTTTTCCCTGAACTAGTTGAAAATTATAATCTCATTTAATTGTTAATGACCATAAGAGTAAAGTGTTAAGAAGGATTCAGAGGTTCATATAAGCTCAGCAGTGCAAAGTACAATGGCCTCTGGTTGACTGTGTAGATTAACAGCATGAATGCCACAAAATCACCATTTTTGATATGCTGCCTCTGCATTTTAAATGTATTTTAATCACGTTATTGTATTCCAAATATTGCATACACATGATAAACAACTGTCACGAAGATATCTGAAAATCAAATTTAAGAATCAGATTGGTTTTGAAATTTGCTTTCTGATTATAGTAAGGCCGAGGGGCACAAACATGAAGATTAAAAATTCATTAGGAGGCTGGGCTGTTCTGGTGACAGATGAGAATTCCTTATGATACAGTGGCAGAGTTTCGGGGACAAGCGGCATGGGGGTGCTGTGTTTCTGGGGTTGCAATCCTAGGGAACAACGCACACAGTACACCCTAGCACCGAGAATTTCCTGAAAGACAGGCCTCACCCTTTACCCAGGACAGCCAGCAGCTCTGGCTTTCAGTGCTCTGGGCCATGAAGAATACTTTCTTTACCTCTTTTTGCAGGAGGGCAGCTCCCTGTGGAAGGCCAGCATACAGTTCTCTCCTCTGGCACTTTGAGAATTGACCGTGCAGCACAGCACGATCAAGGCCAATATGAATGTCAAGCAATCAGTTCGTTGGGGGTGAAAAAGGTGTCTGTGCAGCTGACTGTAAAACCCAAAGGTAATATATACTGTGATTCATATTCACATTCTGAAGTGTGCCCTCTGCCTGTGTCTTTAACACACCTGACAGGGATCTTATGACATATATGACTATATATATATATATATATATATATATATATATATATATAGTCATATGATCTAAGAAATGCAAATTTGATATCTTCTTCCAATCAGTCTTTTATATAACTTCAGTTTTTAGAATTCTATTTTCATTCATACTAATTATGATTATGTTTTCCTTAAAAATGCCATTTCAGGTTTTCTTAGAAAAATTTTTACAATTACTATGATTAATTAGTCCTACTTGCCTAGACTGTCTTACAAAAGAATGCAGCTTCTCGGCCTGACGTGCTGAATCTCACTCTGACACTGAAGTATGTTTTATGCTGAGTGGTATTAGGAGTACAGTGAAGACACTCCCCTTCAGACTCTTCATGTGACAACTGTACTTAGGTTTATCCTACATAATATATATTGTGGAATGAGATTGTGTTATTTATCCATAATTTATTGTCAACTGATATATAAAAAGGGAAAAAAATCAAGATTTGAATTTTTAAAGATAATTCCAATATAAAAATGAAAAATGGTTGTTATTAATTACTACTGAAATTTTTTCTTAGTTTCTGGCTTATGGTGAAATGATGGAACTTAATTACAAAATGCATAGCACCTAAACTGCGTTTTCAGCACTGCTTTACATTTTGATATAATTTCCTAAGTCTCTCCACAATTTGCTACAATTTGTTCTGACATATTAGATCTCAATTCAGAGGTAACATATATTGATGAGAGCACAGGAGAAGGAAAAGCAAAGCTCTGCTGCATGCATCAACGTAGGTGTGAGAAGAAGCATTGGGAATGCTGACATGTTCATGATGCCTGAACACAGATGAAGGCCTACACTGAGCTACTGTCTACATATGGTCTGTTAGCAATTACTTTCCCCTTATATTTTAGACATATTAAATGTTTTTTTTTTAAAGGAAGTTGAGGTTCCCTTATATTTTAGACATACTAAATGTTTTTTTTTTTTTTAAAGGAAGTTGAGGTTCTACGAGGGGGAAAAAGGATTGTAGGGAAGATATGAAAATAGCAACTCAAACGAGTGGGAAGATTTGAAAATACAGTTGTGGAAAGGTGTCAGGCTATGACGTGCCCTGGCAAACCTTTCTGTCTAAGAGGAAATACCAAAAGCTTGTCTGCAGAATGTTTCAAACTACTTTTGAATTGGTGTTCAACTAAAATCCAAAAATTAGGTGGTATTTACATTATATCTTTTAAAATGGGACCAATAGTAAGTCCACACATATTATTAAAACCAAATATGAGGTAAGGACACTAAAGAGCCTCATCTTGATTTTTCCCTATTGCCAAATCCTTTCACTTGACTTGCTCCTGTTGATGCTTTAGATCTCAATCTAGAAGCCACTTCACTTCCCTACGGAGGCTTCCTCGACTCTCTAAGACCACTGTAAGTTGCCCCTGTTGAAATTAGTGTTAGAATACACCATTTAATCTAGGAGTTGACATTTGTAGAAGAATTTGATAAATCTACCACATATCCGTAGGTGAGAAAATACCACTAGCAATTGGCATGAATATGGAAGCAAACAAGTGTTTTAGAGAACAAAGGGCCCTAAGTGTAGCACCAGATTTTGTGAATGGTGGCAGGTGAGAGCCATATGGAAGGAGTTAGTTGGGATTGTTGGTTGAGTTGGAACACACCAGATCTAGACTTCAGACTACAGAACTATTGAAAGTCTTGATCAGATCGATTATTCAGAATATTCATTAACCTGGGGCGAGCGTGGTGGTTGCTCACACCTGTAATCCCAACACTTTGAGAGGCTGAGGCTAGTGCATCACCTGAGATCAGGTGTTCGAGACCAGCCTGGCCAACATGGTGAAACCCTATCTCTACTAAAAATACAAAAAATTAGCCAGGCATGGTGGCATGTGCCTGTAGTCCCAGCTACTCGGGAGGCTGAGGTGGGAGGCTGAGGAGGGAGAATCGTTTGAACCTGGGAGGTGGAGGTTTCAGTGAGTCAAGATCATGCCACCGCACTCCAGCCTGGGCAACAAAGCAAGACTCCATCTCGAAAAAAAAAATAGAAAAATAATATTTGTTAACCTAAAGAGGATAGGAGAGGTTGGAATGGAGAAAAATGAAAGTCAGAAACCACTGGAGCTACTACTGTCACCAAGTGATACGTTATGAGATCTATAAACTAGGATCACAATGGTGGGAATGGAAGAGTGAATTAATTCAAGAAAAAGTATAGCAGGTTGAATCATTTTATCTCTGAGATTATGAGGAATATTTTCACCCCCCAGCACCTGCTCCCAGTAATACTTTGCAGAACCTTCATCTGTTTCCAGCTAGGAATCAGCTTCCTTAACTATATTTTGGGCATATTGCACATGAATTTCATGTGCTATGACAGTCTTATTCTGCCTAAGGTGTCTTAGTGTTGAATTTCCTTCGGGTATTAGGTGTTTTTTTTACTATGAAGAATCAAATACTATTTTATTTAAGGAATGTTCTCTTGAATTAATTCTTTTAATATCACTTCTGTCTCATTATTTGTTTCTTTTTGGGGAACCTCCACATTTTGTGTATGTTGCAATACTTCTGAAAGTGTGTTCTGTGGTTGCTGGTTGAGGGAGATCCCGAGACCCTTGAGGGGGTTTCCTAGGTTAAAACTTTCTCATAATAGTATCAGTAATTTGCCTCTTCACTGGGTTGACATTTGCACTGATGGTGCATCATGGTGGGTAAAACTGCTGGAACCTCAGCCTGAACCAAGACAGAGGGTGCCAAATGGTAGGAATATATCATTATATCCTTTGTTTGTAGCAGAAAGTAAAAAAGAAAAGTAATTTTACTTGATGCTGTTATTGATGAAACAGGGGGAAATATTACTTTTATTAAATCTTGACCTTTACATACATATACTTTCAGTAGTTTGTGTGATAAAGGAAATTGTCAAAAGAAGCTACCTAAAGTTAAATGATGAGTAAAGTTAAATGATGAGTTACTGGGTGCAGCACACCAACATGGCACATGTATACATATGTAACTAACCTGCACATTTTGCACATGTACCCTAAAACTTAAAGGATAATAAAAAAAAGCTACCAATTGTCAAATTTTGATATAGCATAAAAGAATGTTTACAGTTATCTGAAAAATCTTTAAAAATACTCCTATACTTTTAAAAACATGTCTTTGTGAGGTAATACTTTATTCATAGACTTCAACCAAAACAACTAATTGTAAGAGATTGAATTTGAAAGCAGTTCTTCTACTACTGAGATTTGTAAAACAATGCTACTCTACTCACTACTTTTTTGTAGAAAATATAATTAATTTTCATAAAAACATGTTATTTAAAAATGCTGAGTTTATAATTGTAATTTTAAAATGAACACATAAATTTTTAAATTCTCAGTTTTAGTTCCCAATGCAGTAAGCATAGCTACATGTAAGCCATGTAAATAAAAGCTCTTAGTGCTTGTCAATAATTTTTAAAAGTAAAGGGTTCCTGAGGCCAAAATGATTGGGTGCACTCATCTGTTGATCTTCTTTGCCCAATTTCTAGCTCTCTCTCTTTCTCTTCAATCCCTTTTAGCTCTTTGTTTTCAGAGCATTATGCTGGCTTTTTTCGTATCTGTCTTCATATCCCTCATGTGTTTTTGACAGTGTCTTTTCACTCCAGAGATGCTTCTAACCCTTACTTATGCATTTTATTTTTTCCACTAGTATTTTGGATAATTATATGCAAATATTTGTAAGCAATGAATAAAATTAGTAATTTTACAGAAAAATGTAACTAGTGAAAATTTATGTCAAAAGAGAGAGAAATCTAAACAGAATGTTACAAGGAGAAAACAAGTTGCCAGAGATCAGAGCAGAACAGATACTCAAATTATGACTCTCTGGCATGGCTGTAGAGGTTGTTAATTATTCCACGTGTTAAACCTGTGGAAGAGCTACCTTTACTAAATCATGTGGTCAGGTGCTTTTCCAGGAGGAACTATCATTCCTTTAAATAACATTTCCAATGTTACTTAAATTGCTTAGAGGATTAGAAAATAATTAATGCCATAAGGTATTTTTTAAAAACAAGCATAATCTTGATAATAAAACTCTAAGAATTAATTAAAAATAAAAAAAGCAAAGCCCTCGCATATCCACATGAAAATCCAAAATGAAAATAAATAAATATAATCATAGATATCAAAGAATCCAGTAGCACATTAAAAACATTAGTGGTATTTATTCCAGAAATTTAAGAACAAAACAGTAGTAGAAAAGAATATATTTTATTAATTAACATATTTTATATTAACAGACTTAGGAAGAAGAATCATGAGTATTTCCATAGCTACTAAAAAGGCATTTGTTAAACATTCAACATTCATTCTCATCAAAAACTCTTCATAACATAGGTCTGAATAGATATTTCTTAAACATGATAAAATAGGTCTACTGAACTCATTAGCTAGAATCTTGCTTAATCAATAAATGAGATAATATTTTCATAAAGAAAGGAACAGACCAAAGATTTCTACTGTCATCACTGTCATTTAACATAGAGTTGAGTGATAAGTCATCAAAATTAGGTAAGATATGCAAGAAAGAATAACCAAGAAAATTCTGAAAAAGAACCAGAATCAAGGAGGGCTAATCATACTAGATACTGAAACACATGATAAACCTACAATAATTAAAACGTACCCAGATAGTATATTAGAAAACAATATGTAACCCACAAATCTGTTCCATTTTATCTGGGAATTAATGTGTGAAAAAGGTAGCATTTTTTGTCAGTAAAGAAAGCAACTCAATAATAACAGAGTTGGGAATAATAACTCAGTAGACATATGGAAGAGTGACCCTGGGTCCATGTCACATAGGTTTTGTTCTGGAGGTGTCCTTCCCAATAAGGGTACAGAAAAAAGGAGAAGAAAAGCCTGTTGACTGGAAGCCAGCAGTGTGGCGACCTCTCCTTCTGTTGCTTTGTGGCCTTACTTGGTCATCAGGGTGCTCTGCGTGGCCAGCCCCCAGGCTTCATGTGTGTATTATTCAGAGGCCATATTGAAGTCCTCCCAGTACTCTATTCCCTGATGTGGGACATCCAGCTCCAGCATTTGGTCTTTCAGCCAATCTTACCTCCTCTTAGAACCAACCCCAGCTAATAGGGTTTCCTCATTCAATGGACAGTCCTACAGGGCATTTATTACCTGAAAGATAGCTTAAGTCACCATTTTCCATGGATACCACTAACCATCACAGTGATCAAGCTGTAATCATCACAGTGATTTATCTGTGTACCAGTACTTAGGGACTTCAGAAAGTTCATGGAGAATGTATATTAGGAAAAAACTGTGCATTGATTTCAATTTTTTTTTGCACTAAAATAAATGGGCACTGACTTGTTATAGCATATCACATTGCCATGCTGCTCTGTCTCTCAGCTCTGCCTTTGCTTTCTAGTTCTCTGCTGCTGTTCACCTCTACCATGTCATCAAGTCCACTGACCAAGCAGACATCTAACTAGGGAAGTAAATGCTAGTCTCCGCTTCTGTGTGACACTTTCAATTTGAAGGGAGGCAACTCTCTTCTCCATATCCAGGAAAATGAAGGGCCTTGTATTAGTCTGTTCTCCTGCTACCATGAAGAAATACCTGAGACTGGGTAATTTATAAAGAAAAGAGGTTTAATTGGCTCACAGTTCTGTATGGCTGGGGAGGCCTCAGGAAACTTAACAATCGTGGCAGAAGACACCTCTTCACACGGTGGCAGGAGAGAGAATGAGTGCCAAGCAGAGGGCGAAGCCCCTTATAAAACCATCAGATCTCGTGAGAACTCAATATTACTAGAACAGTATGGCGGAAACCACCCCCATGATTCAATTATCTCCACCGAGTCCAGCCCTTGACACGTGGGAACTATTACAATTCAAAGTGAGATGTGGGTGGGGACACAGAACCAAACCATATGAAGTCTCTTCCCCTCAGCACTGCACTGCCCAAAGACGTGGGTCCCTCTCTCCCACAGTCACCTGGACAGGCTCTGGATCTGCTCAGTAAGCCCCACAGGGGAGAGGCAGTGCGATCCTGCTGGCCCTCTGCACCTCATGGCTGGGACACATCTCACTCTTCTCCCTGTGCCATAGGCCCTAGCAGCAACACTAAGACAGCTGGAAAAGCCCCCTTAATACCCTGCTGTGTTTTCAGGCCCTTCCTGGTCTCAGGTATTTCTCTGTGTCCCAATTCAGACTCAAATGTGTAATTTCCTTCCTAGATAGATACTTTAGCTATTTTTTAATTTTAAAATATATTTTGTAAGCAGAAGGTAAATATTGAATAAACGTGCACCATCAGTCAGTAAGGGCAACATGTGTTGTGAGCTATGTAGAGTGTTGTGGGATAGCTGCAATGTGGGAGAGCTTTCATGGATGGTGTGGACTCATTCATGATATTTCACTGGTAATATCCCCAGAGGTCACTGCCACATGAATTATTATTATTATTATTTTTCAATGGATTTTTTTAAATTTCAGTAGGTTTTGGGGGAATAGGTGGTGTTTGGTTACATGAATAAGTTCTTTAGTGGTGATTTCTGAGATTTTGGTGCACCCATTACCCAAGCAGTGTACACTGTACCCAATGTGTAGTCTTTCATCCCTCACCACCCTCCCATCCTTTCCCCCGAGTCCCCAAAGTCCATTGTATCATTATTATCTCTTTTCATCCTCATAGCTTGGCTCCCACTTATGAGTGAGAACGTAAGATATTTGGTTTTCCATTCCTGAGTTACTTCACTTAGAATAATAGTCTTCAATTCCATCCAGGTTGCTGCAAATGTCATTATTTCATTCCCTTTTATGGCTGAGTAGTATTCCATGGTGTGTATGTGTGTGTGTGTGTGTGTATATACATACATATATATATATGTATATCTGTCTCACAATTTCTTCACCCACTTGTTGATTGATGGGCATTTGGGCTGGTTTCATATTTTTGCAATTGCAAATTGTGCCGTTATAAACCTGCATGTGCAAGTATCTTTTGGTGCAATGACTTCTTTTCCTCTGGGTAAATATCCAGTAGGGGAATTGTTGGATCAAATGGTAGTTCTAGTTTTAATTCTTTTTTTTTTTTTTGAGATGGAGTCTGACTTTGTCACCTAGGCTGGAGTGCAGTGGTGCAATCTTGGCTTACTGCAACCTCTGCCTCCAGGGTTCAAGCAATTCTCCTGCCTCAGCCTCCCAAGTAGCTGGGATTACAGGTGTGTGTTAACGTGCCTTGCTAATATTTATATTTTTAGTAGAGACAGTTTTTCGCCATGTTGGCCAGGCTGGTCTCGAACTCTTGGCCTCAAGTGATCCACCTACCTCAGCCTCCCAAAGTGTTGGGATTACAAGCGTAAGCCACCACACCCAACCTGTACTGTTAATTCTTTAAGGAATCTCCACACTCTTTTCCATAGTGGTTATACTAGTTTACATTCCCACCAGCAGTGTAAAAGTGTTCCCTTTCCACTACATCCATGCCAACATCTATTTTTTTATATTTTTTTGATTATAGCCATTCTTGCAGGAGTAAGGTGGTATCACAGTTTTGCTTTGATTTGCATCCCTCTGATCATTTGTGATATTGAGCATTTTTTCATATGTTTGTTGGCCCTTTGTATATCTTCTTTTGAGAATTGTCTATTCATGTCCTTAGCCCACTATTTGATGGATTGTTTGTTTTTTTCTTGCTGATTTGTTTGAGTTCCTTGTAGATTCTGGATATTAGTCTTCACTGGATGCATAGATTGCAAAGATTTTCTTCTATTCTGTGGGTTGTCTGTTTACTCTGCTGATTATTTCTTTTACTGTGCAGAAGCTTGTTATTTTAATTAAGTCCCATTTATTTATCTTTGTTTTTTTTTGCATTTGCTTTTGGATTCTTGGTCATGAAGTCTTTGCCCAAGCCAATGTCTAGAAGGGTTTTTTCCGATGTCATCTTCTACAGTTTTTATGCTTTCAGGTCTTAGATTTAAGTCCTTGATCAATCTCGTGTTGATTTTTGTATAAGGTGAAAGATGAGGATCCAGTTTCATTCTTCTCCATGTGGCTTGCCAATTATCCCAGCACCATTTGTTGAATAGGGTATCCTTTCCCCACTTTACGTTTTTGTTTGCCTTGTTGAAGATCAGTGGGCCATAAGTATTTGGCTTAATTTCTGGGTTCTCTATTCTGTTCCATTGGTTTATGTGCCATTTTTTTTTGATGGAGTCTTGCTCTGTTGCCCAGGCTGGAGTGCAGTGGCACAATCTCGGCTCACTGCAAGCTCCATCTCCCAGGTTCACGCCATTCTCCTGCCTCAGCCTCCCGAGTAGCTGGGACTATAGGCACCCGCCACCATGCCTGGCTAATTTTTTGTATTTTTAGTGGAGACAGGGTTTCACCATGTTAGCCAGGATGGTCTCGATCTCCTGACCTCATGATCCGCCTGCTTTGGCCTCCCAAATATGTGCCTATTTTTATAACAGTTCCATGCTTTATTGGTGACTATGACCTTATAGTATAGTTTGAAGTCAGGTAATGAGATGCCTCTAGATTTGCTCTTTTTGCTTAGTCTTGCTTTGGTTATGTGGGCTTTTTTTGCTTCCATATGAATTTTAGAATTGCTTTTTTTAGTTCTGTGAAGAGTGATGGTGGTATTTTGATGGGAATTCCATTGAATTTTTAGATTGCTTTTGTCAGTATGGTCATTTTCACAATATTGATTCTCCCCATTCATGAGCACAGGATGTGTTTCAATTCATTTGTGTCATCTATGATTTCTTTCAGCAGTGTTTTGAAGTTTTCATTGTAGAGCTCTTTCACCTCCTTGATTAGGTATACTTCTAAGTAGTTTATTTTATTTTATTTTTTGCAGCTATTTTAAAAGGAGTTGAGTTCCTGATTTGATTCTCAATTTGGTTGCTCCTGTATATACCAGTGCTACTGATTTGTGTACATTAATTTTGTATTCTGAAACTTTGCTGAATACATTTATCAGTTCTAGGAACTTTTTTGAGGAGCCTTTAGGGTTTTCTAGGTATACAATCATATCATCAGCAAACAGTGAGTTTGATTTCCTCTTTACTCATTTGGATGGCCCTTATTTCTTTCTCTTGTCCAACTGGTCTGTCTAGGACTTCCAGTACTATGTTGAATAGAAGTAGTTCTGAGGGATAGTGCCGTCAACTTTTCTCCATTCAGTATTATGTTGGTTGTGGGTTTATCATAGATGGCATTTATTACCTTAGGATATTTCCCTTCTATGCAAATTTTGGTGAGGGTTTTAGTCATAAAGAGATGCTGGATTTTGTAAAATGCTTTTTCTGCATCTATTGATATGATCATGTGATTTATGTTTTTAATTCTGTTTATGTGGTGTATCACACTTATTGATTTGCATATGTTAAACCATCTGTGCATCCCTGGTATAAAACCCACTTGATCATGGTGGATTATCATTTTGATATGCTGTTGAATTTGGTTAGCTAGTATTTTGTTAAGGATTTTTGCATCTATATTCATCAGGGATATTGGTCTGTAGTTTTCTTTTTCTGTTATGTCCTTTCCTGGTTTTTGGTATTAGGATGATACTGGCTTCATAGAATGATTTAGGGAAAATTCCCCTGTCTCTGTCTTGTGGAATAGTGTCAATAAGAGTGATACCAATTCTTCTTTGAATGTCTGATAGAATTCAGCTATGAATTTTAGACTTTTTTGTTGACAAATTTTTTATTACTGTGTTAATCTCACTACTTACTGTTGGTCTGTTCAGAGTTTCTATTTCTTCCTGGTTTAATCTAGGAAGGTTGTATATTTCCAGGAATATATCCATCTCCTCTAGGTTTTCTAGTTTGTGCACATGAAGGTTTGCATAGTAGCCTTGAATGATCTTTTGCATTTCTGTGGTATTGGTTGTAATATCTCCTGTTTCATTTCTAATTGAGCTTATTTGGTTATTTTCTCTTCTTGGTTAATCTTGCTAATGACCTATGAATTTTATTTATCTTTTCAAAGAACCAGCTTTTTTTTCATTTATCTTTTGTAATTTGTTTGCTTCAATTTCATGTAGTTCTGCTCTGATCTTTGTTATTTCTTTTATTCTGCTGGGTTTATATTTGGTTTGTTCTTCTTTCTCTAGTTCCTTGAGGTGTGACCTTAGATTGTCTGTTTGTGCCCTTTCAGACTTTATGGTGTAGGCATTTAAGGCTATGAACTTCCCTCTTAGCACTGTGTTTGCTTTATCCCAGAGGTTTTAATAGGTTGGGTATTATTGTTCAGCTCAAACAATCTGAAATTTCCATCTTGATTTCACTGTTGACCCAGTGATCATTCAGGAGCAGATTGTTTAATTTCCATGTATTTGCATGGTTTTGAGGGATCCTTTTGGAGTTGATTTTCAATTTTATTCCACTGTGGTCTGAACAGTGGGATCACATGGAAGAAGGATCTTTGGCTCTTTCTTTCTCAGTTTCTGCACATCTTTCGCTTGCTGATTCTCTCTGTATTTTGCAGGTGTGATGGATCTTATGACATGGCAATGCATTTTTGATGCCTGGTAGTGAGAATTTTTATATAAAGTTGGTCCTCCAAAACTTCCCTGAATAATGTTTATGAGATTTAAGACAAAACAAGGTCCTATTTCTACAAGAGCAACACCTTCTTCTATGATATAAAACTTCTGAAACCATATCGTATTATCCAAAATGGTGAAAGTCAACACATGGCCCACGAATGGTTGGCTTTTGGGATGATACCACGGTGTACTAAAGATCTGAATTAAGAGTTCTTTTAACAAAGCATAATGTAGTAATTCATCAAAAGCTGGGTCAAGACAAAAGGGGCAAGAACCTTTCAAAAGGTTTCCAGTCATCTGCAGTTCAGCTAGGCTATGACTATTTTGAACAGGGAATTTAGCAGATGGTCCATGAGGTGAATTTGAAAGCTACATAAAGAGATCCTGTTTTTTTCTTAGCTTCAAAGTAGATGCATTTATTACAGTTTTTCATTTCACAGAACTCACTAATCTCAAATTATTTATGCTTACGATCCATTTTAGTATCTGCTTTAGAATGAGGCATCAACATTCTCAAGTCCTGCATAAAATGTCTTGTTCTGAAATTTATTTATTCCTCTGGAAGAAAAGATGAAAATCCATTCCTTGTTTTTTCACTCCCCCTTGCAAACGGGGCCTGGGATCCAGTCTCTATCTTCTTCTTCCACCTCCTCTGCGGTGGCGCCCAGCTTAGCTGGCTGCTCCGCCTCTTTTTCGCTTCTTTCTGGGTTCTTCGCCTGAACTGGCACGCCTCCATGCTGTTTCCTCTTGGTTGCCGCCATCTTGCCTCCACATTAATTATTTGTTCTCATTATCTACATCTTCTATTTGTAAAGAAAATTTTATTTAATCTGAAAAATTCCCCAAATTTATTACTTTTTAAAATTTTAACTCGTTTATTTCAGCCATTCTACCAGGCTGCAACGATACCTTTCCATTCTTGACTAGAGTCCAGTGTAATTATTTTCTCTTCCAAATATGTTGCATCTAAAAAACAAACAAACAAACAAACAAAAACAAGCAAACAAAAAACACTGATGAGGACTTTTTTTTTTTTAGTTTTTTGAGACAGAGTCTCGCTCTATCACCCAGGCTGGAGTGCAGTGGCGTGATCGTGGCTCACTGCAACCTTCACTTCCCGGGTTCAAGTGATTCTCCTGCCTCCGCCTCCTGAGTAGCTGGGATTACAAGCATGTGCCACCATGCCTGGCTAATTTTTTTGTGTTTTTAGTAGAGAAGGAGTTTCGCCATGTTAGCCAGGATGGTCTCCGATCTCCTGACCTTGTGATCTGCCCGCCTCGGCCTCCCAAAGTGCTGGGACTACAGGCCTGAGCCATTGCATCCGGCCAATGAAGACTCTTTTGTTTGTTTTTGTCCATGTATTTGATGAAATGTGGAAAGGACAGAGCACTTTATCTGGGTGACATTGATCTATTAATTGTTATTTCTTGGGTATAGATGTTCAATCATTATATATCCTTAAGAGCTCCTTTCTACCTGTTTTTACTACCTCATCTCTGTAAAGAGGCAATCTATAGAATGCTAAAATCAAGATATATTGTGTCTATGGCAAACTGATCTGTGTTACATTCTGTCATAATTCTGTGACTCAGTTTCCTCATCTAATAAATGCTCATGATTATCATAATTTGGGGGGAATAATATCAATGCCATTAATCTGCATTAGAGCATACTAGAATTCATAGTGTCTTAATTCTAGTATTTTTAACCTTCTTATTTCCTAGTAGTTCCAAAAAGATTATTAGCAAACATTCTGGAACCATTTGTTACATGGTACAAAATACATTTAATGTATATTGAGTACAAACCATGTGGTATCACTATTTTACTCACTGGTGACTTAGCAGTAAATACAGCAGAAGAATCCCTGTTCTCTTGGAAAAGATGCTCCTTATCTAAAGGGAAAGAAAATGAAGTAAATATCGTGTATTCCAGAGAGTGTTAAGTGTGATGAAGAAGCAACAAGGCATAGGGCCAGAAAAATGTACCAGGACATGTCATTTAAAAAGAGAGGTCAGGGGATACCTCTAGAAGGACATGACATTTGAGCAGAGAGCTGAGTGAAGTGACAGTCAGAGAAAAAAGGCAAATCACTCACAGTATTTAAACTAACAACAGGCTTTATGTCAGTAGCAACAGAAGCCAAAAGATGCTGGAATCGATTCTTCAAAGTGTTTCGACAAAAATAACTGTAAATTTAATATTATATAAGCATCAACTCCTTCATGGATAGGAGCTAAGTAAAGATATTTTCAGAAAATAAAACTGAGAATATAGTATTGTATACCCATCAAAGTGTTCAAGAATGAGGGCTAAAGATTATCTTCTTGAAGAAGGACAAAATCTTAAAAGAGCTGAGATTCAAAAAAAGAAATTCAATAGTGAATAAAAGAACCTGATGAACATATAGATAATATTAAAATATTTTCTATATTCAATAGTAATAATTGTAATCATTAAGGTGTGACATTGAATAAAGTTATACAATTAAATACTGACTTACAATGGAATATATGTTGGAAAAATGGTTATTGAAGTTAAAGTTTTATAATATTCTTATATATCTGAGATGAGGTGTTGGTTAATAGGTTGGTTAATCTGTTAATTTCAGGCTCGTAAGTATGAATGTCACAGATACTAAGGGTAAATAGTAAAGTATAAAAATACGATTATAAGTTTCAAATTGGAAAAGTGAAAATGGTGAATTAGAAAACCAACAAATTAATTGTTTAAATAAAAGCTAAGAAAGGAGTAGTGGCAGCAAATTTACAGATGAATTCTGTAAATGTCCTAAAAGTCAACCCAGTCTTAAACAAAGTTTTGCAGATAATATAAGAGGAAATACATTTCAAATTAACTAATAAAGGAAATTATGGAGAAAAAACTTAATCTCTTTACAAAATATTGCCCCACTGACTCCACTGACATTGCTAGATTAATGGAGGACAAATCATTTTAATAGATGCAGGGAAAATATTTGATCAAATTTATTAACTAATTATTAAGAGAAGATCTTAGCAACATAGAAATAAAATATTTTCTACAAAAAAACCCTTTTTTTAGAAATAAAACAATAGCAAATTACATTTTTAAAGATGAAATGTTAGAAATATTTCTTTTATTATTATTATTATTATTATTATTATTTGAGATAGAGTCTTACTCTGTCACCCAGGCTGGAGTGCTGTGGTGCGACCTCTGCTCATCGCAATCTCTGCCTCTCAGATTCAAGTGATTCTCCTGGCTCAGCTTCCCCAGTAGCTGGGACTACAGGGGCGCCCTGCCACATCCAGCTAAGTTTTGTATTTTAATAGAGACAGGTTTTTACCATGTTGGCCAGGCTGGTCTCAAAGTCCTGGGCTCAAGTGATCCCCACCCGCCTTGGCCTCCCAAAGTGCTGGGATTACAGGCATGAGCCACTGCACCTGGCCAAAATATTCCTTTTAAAATTAGGAAGAAGATTGCATGTACTCAATGTTGTAATGGAAGGTCCTAGCCTTTACAGAAAGGCAAGACATAGAAAACAAATGTTATGACTTTAGAAGAAATACATACAATTTTATTTGTATATAATAGGATTCTCCTCAAACACAATCCAAAAACATCTACAAATAAACTATCAGACCTAAGAGTTCAGCAAGATCATTGGATATGACATTAACAAGTAAAAACTATTTTTGGTTCTACATGCCAGCAACAAAATGCCTAATTTTATTTTAAAAGCAAAGCTCCTTAAAATGACAAGAAAGTATAAGTTAAAAATAAATCTAACAAAAGATGTGCAAGAATTGTGTAGAAGAAAAATAAAATGTCATTGAAAGAAATTGAAGAAGACAGACTTACTATTGTAAAGATGCTAATTCTTCCAACATTGATTTATAGATCAATGCAATTCCAATCAAAACCCTAAAAGAGTTCTTGATGGAAACTGAAAGGATGATTCTGGAAGGCATATGGAATAACAAAAATCCAAAAATAACCTAGATCATCCAAATAGCAAGATGGTATTACTGTATACTGCTCAGGGATAACATATTGTATCGTTGGCCCAAGGATTAACAACTTACCAAAGAGACAAAAAACCGGTATGTATAAGCAGTGTCATTGCTCATGGCTGCAGAAACTATGGCTTCTCAGTAATAGTCCTGGGCAACTCATTATCCACAGGGAGAAGGTGAAATTACATCTTTACATCACCCTACACACCAAAATCAATTCCAGATAAAAAAGTTTTAATATTTAAAACATTTAACTCTTGTTCAATAAGAAGTAAAATCATTATGATAGTATAGAAAGATTTGCAAAACAAATTACAGAAAACTATTAGCCTATCAGAAATGATAATATCTACATTAAAATTTGGATATTCTATTCGTAAGTCAGAAATAGAAGATATTTGCAATATATATAACCGACAAGTGTGTTTTGATATCTGTAATATATAGAGAATTCCCAAATTTAATAAAAAGAATTCAATTAACAAATGGGAAAACACAGTCAATACAGCTTGGGAAAAAGTTAAATCGGTATGCTTGCTGAGAATTAATGTAGATGTCCATGAAATGGTTGGTTTCTGAGTGTGGACCTAAGATGTAGAGTCCATGGTTATTAATGAACTAATTTAGAACTAAGGTGGTGCATTGAGTGAGAAGGTGAGAGGACCAAGAATTGGACCCCCTTGGAATGTAGAGAGAAGAAAAAGCTATGAGCGATATTATAGAGGAATTCCCAGCCTCTGGGTTACACAAAAACCCTGAGGAGACAAGAGTCTTAGCAGCTAAGAAAAAGTTATTCCCAGAAGGAGAGAATCAAATGTGTCAAAAGCCACAAAAAGGTGCATTCAATAAAGACTGGAATTTTGTTTAAGGGCCTGAACAAAGGCAGTTTCATACAGTCAAGGAAATCGAAGCCTTAATGAAGTGGGCTGTGGAATAAAGGGTATAGAAGTGCCATGAGCAGAGAATGTTTTTGTTTTCGAAGAAACCAATAAGTTTCTTATTCCAAGAAACCAATAAGTTTCTTATTCCAAGAAACCAGTAAGTTTCTTATTCCAAGAAACCAGTAAGTTTCTTATTCCAAGAAACCAGTAAGTTTCTTGGAAACAAGTGAAGAGGGAAACAGTAAAGAGACAGCAGTGGAGATGGGGCTGGGTCATGCAGAAATAAGTGGAAGGGCCTGTTTTTCCTAGGTATTTTCTAAAGGAAGGAGAGGCTGAAAAGATGGAAGAGCATGAGCATTAAATAATTTAAGATCACTCAGGTGGCAAGATGGGGTGAGATTTGCAACTCTAATGATCCAATTGACCTTTAAGAGAAGAGTTATTTTTTTCAGTTTAGATGAGGATAGGAGGGGAGGTAAGAATGGTTGTATGGATTGAATGATACCTCTGTGGGAGAAGAGTATAGGAGTTGAGGAATTTATAGTCTGATGGCTTCTGTTTTCTTTGTGGAGAAGTCAATATTGTGTAGGAGAAGGGTATTCCAAGAGATGAAGTAGGTGACTTGAAAGAGAAGTAAATGCTTGAAATTCGTTGCTGTTGATGTGAAATAGGATCTTAATTGACAAGGTCAGTTTGTTCCTGACAATCCAGGACATAGAATCACTGTATTTTTACTGCAGATATTTTGTGAGAAGAAATGCAAGAAAATGGTGGAGGGTTGTTGAATGAAAGAATAATGGGGTAAAGGAGTTTAGCATTTTGGAAGAAAAGTGGTAAAGGTGACAAAACTTGGGATCTTGAACAAAAGTTCTTTGCAAAGGAATTTGAAGCAGAGACTTTATTCCAGCGAACAGTTTGCAAACTGGAGAGACAAAGCCCCTAGTGTAAAACAAAGGTGCGTTCCAGAAAACAGAGAGTTCAAGTTCTGTAGCAAAAGTTTCCACCCATGTTCCCAATCAGGTCCATTTATGCAAATGAAGGATTCAAACTTGCTGAGTTCTGATTGGTTGGTTCAGATAAGCTCTGAAGGTCTTGAAGTTAAAAAGGTGTGTGTTTTCAGGGAACTCAGAGCATGTGTGTCACCTCTAGTCAGGAAATGGCTGTTTGGCTCTATTTTAAATTTAAGCCCAGTTAGCCGCTTGGGATTCATCCTGAAGGATTGGATCTTTTAAGCTTCTATTTATTCACAGGAGCTTGGCTGAAAAGGAAAGGGAATGAGACTAGAAGATTGTTGGTCAACAGGAAAGAAGCAGATCGCCTTCCAAGTCTAGATAAAGTCCAAATGAGGAGATGCAAGGACATAGTGAGAAGAGCTTTGCTTTAGAGTGCGGTGTTAGATATTTCCAAAATATTATAAGTGATGGCACAGCTTGTGGTAATGAGCAACTGTTGTGACAGGAGGTGAAAGCAGCTGGCGATAAAGGACATCAGACAAAGGAGGCTATGATGTGAAGAGTGAGACACTGGAGAGTTCTTGATTGGATCAGGAGCATCACTGGCACGTAGGCTGACCCTGGTTCTCATGAGATGTCCATTATGCATTGTCAGGCATCAATCAGCCATGGTCTCAGCATTCTGAAATGCATGTGTTAACTTAGAATATACCATGAGATTTAAATACATAAGGAAAATAAGATTCCAACAGAGGAACTGAACCTTTTTATCTTTCTCAGCAATAAATGTTTCATGTTACTATAATTTTTTTCAGAAATACAGAAACATACAAGAAAGATATGATGAAAGCTCTTATTTCCTTAGTCGAAGATCCAGCCTGGGTGACAGAGTGAGACCATGTCTCATAAAAAAAAAAAGACAAAAAAAAAGAACACGAGGAAGACAGTTTGGTAGCTTTCCTAAAATGCTACATATTTTACTACCACAGGACTTAGCTTGTGCACTTTTGGACTTTTTTTTGCTTTATTTTGTTTTGAGATGGAGTCTCACTCTGTCGCCCAGGCTGGAGTGCGGTGGCTCACTGCAACCTCCACCTCCCCAGTTCAAGCAATTCTCCTGCCTCAGCCTCCCAAGTAGTTGGAATTAAAGGCTCACACCTCCACGCCTGGCTAATTTATTGTATTTTTAGTAGAGACAGGGTTTCACCATGCTGGCCAGGCTAGTTTCAAACTCTTGACCTCAGGTGATCTGTCAACCTCGGCCTCAAAAAGTGCTGGGATTATAGGCATGAGCCACTGTACCTGGCCACATGTTTAAATTTTTAAAGAAGTTTCCAAACTCTTTTCCAGAGTGTCTGTACCATCTTACATTCCCACCAACAATGTATGAGTAATTCAGTTTCCCTGCATCCTTGCCTGCAATTTGTAATGTCATTATTTTGTATTTTCACCATTTTCATAGGTGTGTAGTAATATCACATTGTGGTTTTAATTTGCATGTCCCTAATGACTTCTGATCTTTAGCACCTTTTCATATGCTGACTTGCCATCTGTATATCCTCTACAGTACAATGTCATGCCTTTTGCCCATTCTCTGAAGTGTTTGGTATTTTACTGTTGAATTTTTGAGTTCTTTATATATTTAGGCACTATTCCTTTCTGCATATGTGGTTTGCAAATATTTTCTCTGTCTATAACTTGCCCTTTGATACTCTCAGCATGGTGTTCACAGCACAGAATTTTTTATTTTGGTGAAATCCTGATTATCATTTTTTTTCTTTAATAGATCAATTTTTTTATGCAAAGTCAAGGAACTTTTGGCTTAAATATCAAAGATTTTCTCCTATTTTTTTGAATAATAGTTTTACATTTTATATTTAAGTTTGTTGTCCATTTTGAGTTAATTTTTTATAAAGTATGAGACTTAGGTAAAGGTTTATTTTTCTGCCTATGGTTATCCATTTGCTATTTTACCGTTGGTTGAAAGGCTTCCAGTGAACTGCTTCTGCTCTTTCATTAAAATCAATGGAGCATATTTGTATGGGTCTATTACTGGGCTGTCTGCTGTGTCCCATTGATATTTGTGTCTGTGTCTCCCGTTTTCCTCAATACCACACAGTCTTGATTACTGCAGCTATATGACCCATCTTAAAATCTAGTAGATCAGTTGCTCTCACTTTATTATTTTTTGTCAAAACCATTTAGCTATTCTAGTTCCTTTGCATTTCTGCATAAATTTTAGAATAATCTGATCTATATTTATGAAAAAATCTTGCTGGGATTTTAATGAGAATTGTATTAAACCTGTATATCAATTTGTAAAGAAATGACATCTTTACTGTCTTTAGACTTTCAATCCATGCATATATGCTTATTCATTTTTTTAAATCTTTGATTTTGTACTTCAGTATTTTGTAGTTTTTAGTTTATAAGTACTGTAGATGTTTTGTTAAATTTATACCTAATTATTTCATGCTTTTGAGCAATTGTAAATGGTATTTTTTAAAAAGATCTATGTCCATGTGTTCATTGATTGTATATAAAATAAATACTATCTATATATTAATACATTTGTCTTATATCCAGAGACCTTGCTGAACTCACTTTGGAGTATTTTTGATATATATTGGGATTTTCTACTTAGACAATAATTTCATCTGCAAATAGGGACAGTTTTATCTCTTCTTTTCCATTCTGTTTGCTTTCTATGTCCTTTTCCTGCCATGGTGCACAGGCTAAAACTTGCAGCACTGTGTTGAATAAGACTAGAGAGAACAGATATCCCTGCCTTATTTTCTATGCGAAAAGTATTCACTGTGTTTAATTACTCTAGGGCTTTTGTATATGTTCTTTTCCAAGTTGTGGAAGTTCCCCTCTACTTTTATTTTCTTTCTGAGAGGTCTGTAACTCATAATGAGCATTGAATATAGGCAAACACTTTTTATGTATTGATACTATTATGTGACTTTTCTTCTTTAGCCATTAATATGGTGGATTACATTTATTTATTTTCAAATATTGAACCAGTATTGCATCCTGGGAATAAATCTTACTTGCTCATGGTGTATAAACCTTTTCATATTGATAAATTCTATTTGCTGATATTTTGTTAATGACTTTTGTATATATGTTCATAAGAAGTATTTGACTGTAGTCTTTTTTTTTTCTTTGTTTGTAGTTGTCATCTGGTTTTGATATTACGGTGAGCCTCCCAAAAGGAGTTGGAAAGTATTCCCTCCTCTGTTATTTTACAGAGGAGAGTCTATAAAAATCCTGTTAAATTTTTTAAACACTGGGTCAAATTCTCCGGTAAAATAATTTTAATTCCTTCCTGGGGATTTCTTATTTGGGGAGTTTTAAGGATTAGGAATTCATTTTTTTAATAGTTATAGAGCTATCTCAATTATCTATTTCATATTAGGTGTGTTATGGTAGTTTGTGTTTTTTGAGGAAATGAGATGCTCACTGAAGAGCTGGATCTTTTTATCTTAGCTACAAATAAATTTTGATGTTACCGTATAGTTTTATTTCACACTTGACAAAAAGTACTGAGAAAGAATAATGAAAATCCTGTACCCACAGCTCAGCTGAAGAGATGCATGTTAAAAATACAAATGTAGTTAAAGTTTCAGTGCATTCCTTTTGCCTAATTCCTGCTCCGGCCTCTGCTGTACTTGCCGCCAGCCTGGGTGTGATGCTTGTTATTCCCCTAGACGTCCAAGTAATTGATTTTTAAAAAACTAGTGTGCTTAACCAATATGGCATTCAGGTTCATACCTTTGACTCAGCTGGCATATGTTGACAAAAATGATATTATTTGACATGATGTTATTTTGGTTTGTTTCCACAGCTCTTGCAGTGTTTACTCAACTTCCTCAGGATACAAGTGTCGAGGTTGGAAAGAATATAAACATTTCATGTCATGCTCAAGGAGAACCACAGCCCATAATTACTTGGAATAAGGTAAGATCTCAACTAAAAGTACAGTAATATTAAAAACACTGACAGATGTATCGACCCACTGAAATGGAGGTAATGATTCTCATATTGATTTTTTACTGTTGTGACTTTTGCTAGCAAATAATGCCTTTTACATTGCAGCAGGTTTATTTCCTGTTTCTTCTTTTTTTTTTTTTAAGTGACTCTATCTGATTTTGGTTCAGTGTTTTGATAAGGTTTATCCTTTCTAATTTGCCTGGTGATGAAAACTTCATAAGCATAACTGAATTCCTCTAAGGAAAATTGGTTTTGACACATATAAATTAAGAGTTTAGTGGCTAATAAGAAACCATTTTAAGTTAATAACTCAGAAGTGGATTAAAAGTAGGTCATTGGCTGAAACAGGAAAGGAATGAAAAGCTTGGTGTTAAACAAGAAAAAGTAGTTCTGAAGTTTCAAAACCTGAATGACTTTAAAAAAACAATAGCTCCTTATTTATATATCTTACATCTTTTGGAAGCCATATTCTTCCAACATAACTGCTTCTTCTGTTTTAAGTTTTTCGTCAGAACAAAATGGTCGGTCTCAGATTTCAGTGTTCTTAAAAATCTACAAATTTGCACACTTGAATGTCAGTTTTTGAAACATTTTGACAAAATATAAAATCTGTGAAAGGTTACAAAACTGTTTTCCAAAACCACTTGGCTTATTTTTATTGCTACCATATATTAACAAGGCCTTCTTTTGTGCTGTAGCAAGTCTCACATGGCAGTCTCTATGAAGAGTACGTTTAGGGGTCTCAATCTTGAGTCTTTCGGTTCATGTCCTCTCAGTAGTCTGAATTTTTTTGTTTTTTTTTTTTTTTTTTTGAGACGGAGTCTCGCTTTGTCACCCAGGCTGGAGTGCAGTGGTGCAATCTCGGCTCACTACAAGTTCTGCCTCCTGGGTTCACGCCATTGTCCTGCCTCAGCCTCTCCGAGTAGCTGGGACTACAGGCGCCCGCCACCACGCCCGACTAAGTTTTTGTATTTTTAGTAGAGATGGGGTTTCACTGTGGTCTCGATCCCCTGACCTCGTGATCCTCCTGCCTCGGCCTCCCAAACTGTTAGGATTACAAGCGTAAGCCACCACGCCCGGCCTAGTCTGAATATTTTTATAACCCCCTTTTAATTTGATATTATATATTAAAATATTTTTATGCTAAAAATAGAAAGTGCGAAAAATATACATTTTGGGTAGTCTCTAAAGCCTTATTCAACACTGTACGACATGCATCATTATGTAATCACATCAGCAGACTATCTCAGCGTCTACTTTGTAAAAGGTAGCTTTTAATCACAAACTGAGTGCTGACTCTATGCCAGACATTTTACACACACTATCACATTTACTCTTCATAACAGTCCTCTTCAGCTCACAAGTTTGGAAAAGGTATGAGTTAGCATACTTTGCTACCAGCAATAGAAACGCCCTACCATAAGCAGATAAGGAATGTGCTGGAAAGCCATCTGATTGCTGAGACTCCAAGCAAATATTTCAGAGCAATACATTTAGTCTGGAGTTCTGGCAATAGGTGAGGAGAAGGGAGCAACTTTGAAAGAAAATTTAGAAGTGGCCCAACCTGAGGCAGAGAAGGTGTGGTTCTGAAGGAAGGAACCACTAGACCCTGTGACCTGTGCACCTGGTTGCCTCATCCATGCCTTATGTCTGGTCTCTCTCATCTGCCCTCTCACCTGGTGGGGCCCTGCAACTTCTCACTCCCTACTCTGAGTTACCAGCTACCAATCACCTGGACTTGTTTTCAAGCATGGGGTAAAGTCAGCTGTGAGAATCCGAAGACCTGTGAAATGTTATTTTCACTCTAAACATTCATGGTTACACTCTGGCCTATTGGCCATAGCTGGAGTGTGAGTTCTTTTGAAAAAATATCTCCCATCCTCTGTTTCCTGTGAGTCTTTTGTGGAGAGGCAGGGCAGAGGCACACCATTTTAACTGCAATTTCATAAGGCCAATTCCTTTTACTTTTTAAAATTAAATCCATAATAATGAAAATGTATGTAAGTCTATATTAATTAAAAGTAAATGCACTTTAATAATAGCTCATATAAAATGTAGTTATTTTTATCTTCTTATATTTTTAATTGTGTATATATATATATATAATACACATATCAGTGTAGCTATACAAAACATATCAGTACATACAAGGAAGAAATAGAAGGGAAATTAGAAATACGTTAATAAAAATATTTTGATGTTTTTAGATGATGGATTTGTGAGCATACTTCTCCTCGTTAATTTTTATTTTTTTTATTTTAGATATGGTATCTTGCTATGTTGCCCAGGCTACAGTACAGTGGCATGATCATAGTTCATTACAGATTCACACTTCTGGACTCAAGCAACCCTTTTGCTTCAGCCTCCTGAGTAGCTAGAACTACAGGCACACACTGCCATGCCTGGCTGACTTTTGTTCTATTTTTTTTTGTAGGGATGGGGTCTTGCTATGTCACCCAGGCTGGTCTTGAACTCCTGAGCTCAAGTGATCCTCCTGCCTCAGCCTTCCAAAGTGCTGGGATTATAGGCATGAGCCACTATGCCCGACCAAATGTAGTTGTCAGAATTATCTTTAGCAGTAAGCAATATATGAATCAATTGTGTCTATCCATTCATTGGAGTGATAATTTTAAAATTATTATTCTGTTAAATAATTACATGATTGAACTTTTGGTTATCATATTTAATAATTAGAGAGAGAGAAAAACCACACTTCCTAGAAACCTCTTTTCCTCTCTTCCTTCTCTCCACTAGATTCATGTATCTCCTCCAGTACTTGACACACAGCAAACATGCAATAGATATCTGTTGAATAAATGAAGCCACATTTTAAAAAGTAAATAAATGATTTTTTAAGGAACCACACTCATTCAGTGGCAACTCTTTTTTGCTCCCTAGGAAGGTGTGCAGATTACTGAGAGTGGTAAATTCCATGTGGATGATGAAGGCACGCTGACTATCTACGACGCAGGGTTCCCTGACCAGGGAAGATATGAATGTGTGGCTCAGAATTCTTTTGGCCTTGCTGTGACCAACATGTTTCTTACAGTCACAGGTAGGTGTCTATAGCTCCATTTACAACATCCAAATAACTGTCTTTGAACAGCTTCTACCCCAATCCTATTTGACTGATCTCACTAATCATGCTCTCTTATACTTTCTTTCTGGTCGAGTGTGTTTATAGTCAAAGCTGTTTTATTCTTTTTAAAATAAAAAAATTTAAATATAAACAATCTTAAAGGATATAAAGTGAAAAATAACAATTTTAAAAAAGAACATAAATAGCAAAGATTTGCAAATATATATCATGTTTTCTTACAAACCAAAAATAATAGAATGCAAGATGTATTTATAGCCAAAATGTGGAGCCATAAGTGGAAGCATAATATGGAATTCAACATGTACTACATACTCTAGCCTAGTATATTTAATCATAGTTTAAAATTAGGAATCAATCCATCAAACTCCCAAGTAAACTTTACAACCACTAGAACAAATATCTTAGTGTTTGCAGGCATTTATAATTGGCCAACATAATTGACATAGCTTTTTACATTCTATCACCAATCTGGTTATATAGCTGGAACCCTCTGCAGGTTGATTATATATAATGACTGTTTAAAATACTGTTTACTGTAGTCTTATAAAAAATATATTTTTTCTTTTTTTGATTATTCAGTTCACAAGGGACATGGGAGAGTCCATTTGTAGGCAGACTTGAGTAGACTGTACTGAAACTCAGCTGAGGTTATTTACAAGTGGAGACAGGCTGTTAAGATTGCCTGGTGTGTTCTCTACACGGAGAGGCATTGAAGGAAAGCACAGCATGTCTGCATGTGGGAGTTCACATTAGTGTTGCTTTTTTTGCAAATGGGTTCAGGAGTTTTTGCTGTATTGACAACCCACAGTTGAAATAAATGAGTTTAGCTACAAGCATCTGGAGTGCTATTTTGGGCTTTGCTCAGCTTTCAGTTTCCTTAAAAATGAACAAATTTCATAAATATGGTTTTGCAGATTCTTTTTTACCTTTTAGTTTTTCCACGCCTTATGGGTTTATAAAAGAGATTGGATAACTGTTTCATTACGTACAATAATATTTCATAACACAGGCCTCATTAAAAATAGATTTAGCTTATCAACTCATATTTATAAAGATTTGCCATTTTCCTATCATATGAATACTTTCACATTCTTCCACTTACATATTCTGAAATATCAAACTTCTGAGCATTTATTTTGCCTAGGTCAGTGGTCCCCAACCTTTTTGGCACGAGGAACTGGTTTTGTTGAAGACAATTTTTCCACAGACCGGGGTGGGGAGATGGCTTTGGGATGATTCAAGTGCATTACATTTATTGTGCACTTTATATGTATTATTATTACATTGTAACATATAATGAAATAATTATACAACTCACCATAATGTAGAATCAGTGGGAGCCCTGACCTTGTTTTTCTGCAACTAGATGGTCCCATCTGGGGGTGATGGGAGACAGTGACAGATCATCAGGCATTAGATTCTCATAAGGAGTGCATAACCTAGATCCCTCACATGTGCAGTTCACAATAGGGTTTGTGCTCCTATTAGAATCTAGTGCCCCTGCTGATCTGACAGGAGGTGGAGCTCAGGCAGTAATGCTCGCTTGCCTGCTGCTCGCCTCCTGCTGTGTTACTAATAGGCTGTAACCAGTATTGGGGGTTGGGGACCTCTGTCATAGGATCTTCAAACCTCAGTGAGGAGCACGGATTTATTCTGAAGGCGCTGGGGTTGGGAACCCCTGGTCTAGGTATTTTAAATAAAATGTATCCATATTGTAAAAATGTCTTTTGTAGAATAATATTCTTAAAATTGTAACAATGTAGTTTAGTAACCAGCAAATATTTGTCCTAATAATGTCAGAGGTTGTTTAAAATTGCTTTTTATTTTTTTTGAGACGGAGTCTCACTCTGTTGCCCAGGCTGGAGTGCAGTGGCACAATCTTGGCTCGCTGCAACTTCCGACTCTCGGGTTCAAGCAATTCTCCTGCCCCAGCCTCCCGAGTTGCTGGGGTTACAGGTGCCTACCACACGCCAGGCTAATTTTTGTATTTTTAGTAGAGATGGGGTTTCACCATGTAGGCCAGGCCTGTCTTGAACTCCTGACCTCAGGTGATCTGCCCACCTTAGCTTCCCAAAGTGCTGGGATTACAAGCCAGAGCCACTTCGCCTGACCTAAAGTTTCTTAATGTTACAAAATCTTAGTCTCACTCTGCTATTCTCTATGAGTTCATGATTTTCCTGATTTAAAATCTGTGGTAGTTGTGCTTCCTATAAATTTATGGAGTTCACATTTTGCTATTCAACTATTTATGAGACCTGTGGAAAAATGCCCTTGAGATAGTTTGGGAAAAAATTATTACAGAATTTATATTAATATCACCATGTTTTAGAAATGCTAAAAATCTTTACCATTAAACAAACACACATACAAACAAACATCCTCTCTCTCTGTATTGCCCCTCTGTCTTGCTCTTCCACATACACAGAAGCACTGTAATCTCAGTGAAAAAACATTTCAGAATCTCCAACACAAGAATTTCATCTTCTTTAACAGAAATTTAACTAATTGTAATTATACATACATATTAAAAGTAAAACATTCAGGCTGGGTGCAGTGGCTCACGCCTGTAATCCCAGCACTTTGGGAAGCTGAGGCAGGCAGATCACAATGTCAGGAGTTCGAGACCAGCCTGGCCAACATAGTGAAACCCTGTCTCTACTAAAAATACAAAAAATTAACTAGACAGGTGGCGCTTACCTGTAGTCCCAGCTACTTGGGAGGCTGAGGCAAGAGAATCACTTGAACCTGGGAGGTGGGTGTTGCAGTGTCAAGATCACACCACTGCACTCCAGCTTGGATGACAGAGTGAGACTTCATCTCAAAAACAAAACAAAAGTAAAACATTCAGTAAAATGTATTAATCACTTTATTTACCAGATTTTAGAATAGTGATAGCATTCAATGATATTCTGTTCTATGGTGTTGAAACAGGCTATAAGGAGATAATAATACAGTAAAATAAATGTTATTCCACAAAGAAAAACTTTTTTGTCTCTGGGGCATTTATATGTCAATATGAGGGAAAAGTAATTTATACCAAATAAATTTCATAATGTTAGAAATATTTTTTAATAAAGTAAAAGAAAGATGAAAGAATACAAATTTAAAAGTTTTGGGTAAATTTAAGATCCAAGACAAGGAGTGTGTATGTGTTTATAAAACCCAAATTAGCAGAATAAGGGGAAATATGGCAAACTAAAGTAACATTTGCTGAATGTTTTATGACTGAGACCCTTTCATTCACCAGGTCATTATAACCAAAACGAAAAGTTCATACATTACAGGAGGATTTTCCAATCTTGATGCCCCCACTTAGTTATTGTAGAATGTTGTAATTCCATTTGTGGAATAAATGACACAAGTAAGTGATCATGACTTTTGAGTTTCTAATTTACATGGGAATTACAGCCATAGAAAGTAATGCACAATAATGAAAAGTACACAACCATCTAGGCATTATATAAAATTTACCTTTTACTGACTGATGTTTATAGCAGGGCATCTATGATAGCAAAAGAACAAAAAGATTTCCACAGTTGTAATTTTTTCAGAAAGCTCATTTTCCCTTTAGAGTTAATAGATTTGTAAACAGTTTACATAAATAACCTGTAAGACTGATACAGTATTTCCTGGGAATCTATCCTTTTGTTTAGGATGTTGTCAATGTATTTTATATCAGCAAATATTAATTCTATTTGCCCACTTCTCTCTTTTTTTCTAGATAATATTTTGTATCCAAATGCTACACATTTTATTTAGATAAAATGTTTATATATTTATTGTTTTTAAAAAATATTTAATAATAACTTACTGTAACACTCCCTATATTATATTAACTACAAAGTGCTGGTAAGTGCTGTGAAGTATAGACTCATTTCGTCCTCGTGAAAATGATTCGGTTTGACTGAAGGCACAAAACACATTTATATGAAACATTAGAAGTGTGAGATAGTGAGAAGAAAACCCTGGGTTAAGCCATCAGACTTCACTGATCTCAGCCACTTTGGATAACTTCCTTACCCATAACTGGAATTGATTTTCTTATTTTTTAAAAAGATGGACCTGAACTCTCTCAAGAGTATTTCTTGGCATAGAATTTCTATGTTTCCATGATAGAATTCAAACAATAGTTACGAAAATAGTACAACGGTAATGAGGAAACACTTTATAGCATGTCTGTGATAAAATTCTTACCATTGAGACATTGAACTAATATGTGGACAAAGTGAAAAACGCAAAGATGACCCAGAATTTATTAAATGAAAAACTTGGACCATGTAACATGCATATACTGGTTTAAATTGTATGAAAATAATGCTAGGCAATGTTATCTCCTCTGAAATTCCTAGGTAAGTGTCTAATTGTCTGTGGGGCACCTCATTTTGGTGGACCCACAGTCCTTGCAATTCCTCATGTTAAAAACTGATCTTGAACATATTCGAATCTGAACCCCTGGTCTTTCCCCGAAGACCTTGTCTCCTCCTAGCATGCCTTCATAGCAGAAGCAGGAAGCTGAGCCCTCACGATTTATCTTCCTCCCCAGCTCCCTTACTCCAACTCAAAGCCTCCTCGTCTTTCCTTCCCTAAAATTGCTTCTTTTCCACTTCTCTTCTTTATGTGACTCCTGTTCTATGGCTCAGCCTTTCATCATTTTGAATGTAGGTTTGGAAATAACTTTCCAAATTATCCTCCCACCCATAATATTTGCTACTTCAACTGTATCCTTAACCCAATAAATTATTATCAAACTGAACTGATTGAAGATTTAAGGCTACGTTAGCTGACTTTAGCTTAGTGGGACCTTTTCTTTGAAGTTAATGAAATAACCTATACTAAACTCATAGGAATATCAGTAGTAAAAATAAACAGTTAACATTTATTGAGCATTTACCATGTGTTCCAAATGCTATACATTAATTAACCTGTTCAATTCTTGTGAGTTCTAGTTATTTTCCAAAACTCTGTATAAACAATTCACTATTTGAATTATTTGACATTTTAATCCCAATATTTGTCATGGTGTAGACAAACATCAATTTCTAAGCCACTGAAGTTGTTGCAGAGTTATGAGTGGACAATAAAGTATCAAAATATTTTCATTAGTTATATTTATTCAAACATTAATGAAGTGAAATTGGTAACTGAAGAGTTTTAAATTGCTATTTTACTACATTTTAAAATTTACTCTGAATAGGGTATAAATTAGTTTACAAACTAATTAAGAGATACATGACAATCTTTGCTATCTTGCCAAGCTTTTAATTTTGTTTTCTATTTTATTTTTGTCAAACTTTAATAATACAATGAGTGGGGAAATATTTTTGTAAACAACAGCATCTACCTAGTATACATACATGTATGTTTGTATTAGCTTTATGTTAAAGGTAACACATTTCTCATCCATTTTATACATAAAATATACAGTGACCACATACTTCTATCCTAAGATAAATGCTCTCAAAATTTTAACATATACATTTTAATATGTGTAAGTAGCATTTCCAGATTTTTGATGTTGTAGTGTTTGAATAGTTTAAACATTATAAAGAAAACAAATAAAACGTCATAATGTAAGCACCATAACCTTAAACAAAGTAGATGGTGCCTTTCCTTTTCCAGTCTCTGAAAAAACAGTGGAGCTCTCCAGGGCAATGAATTGGTTTCCATGTTTAATGATGCAAAGTGATGAGTAAGACAGATTCTCTGCTGTTCAAAGAAAATGATTTCATAAAGGCAGTCATTACCATCAGTGTGTATGGTAATGTGGACCTGTCTCTGGTGTCCTGGGACAGCCCTCACATGTGTCAGTTTTAGCATCACTCTTTATAGGGAAAGACTGAGTATGATAAGACCTATTTGGTTACGATAGTTACATTATCTGCTAATTTTCTTCCCCAGGGGGAAAAAGGGGGAGGATAAAAAATACTCAAAACTGAACTGGTAATTGTGAAAAAATCTCAGCCTTTATTGAGGTCTAGGCATTTTTTTGCAAGGGTGACAGAGGAGCACAGCTGTTTTGTTTCTGCATCCCATCTCTAGGTCCAGTCCCCAAGTCACCCAGAGCCAGCCCTTTCATGCAGAGCAGTGAGTGGCCACGTGGCCTAAGCTCCCCCTTTTCTGAAAGGACTCAATATTACCATTGGATTTTACCATCAATAGTGGTGATAGCCTCATAGATGCAGGGATAGGATTGCAAATAGATGTGCATCAATAACTTTAAACATGTTTATTTTGTAAATATACTGAAGCCTTTTTCTCATTTTTATTACCCTGAGACTTAACAAAGAAAAATGATCTAGTTGTCCCTCTACTCCTGTAAAATTTTGCATAAAAAGATGGAGAATATGCTCAGAATTTTCTGATTGTTCTATTCCTTAAGCCATTAACTGAGATGATTTTTGAGACAAATAACTACAACAGTATTGATTAATTCTAATGTTTCCCCAACACATTGGATTTGCTTACATAACACAGTGCTGTTCTAAAGAAATTTATAAAAATATTTTTGCAGTTGTACCAAATCAAACAAAACAACACTGAAATCAAATGAATAATAAAAGAGTTAGTTTTAGTTTACTCTTAAACCACATCAACTTAAAAAATCATAGCTGACATAAAAACGAGAAAGCTTTATTATCAAGAATGTTTTTGTTTGACTATATCACATATTTAATGTGCTTTTAAGAATCTGAACAACTTTATGTGTTTTCTATTTGTGTAGTTTAGAGTTTAAATATTTCAAAAAATATTTGCATACAATTCCATTTTAAAAATTTTCTTCTCCTTTTCACTTTTACACACTGGTTGACTTCTGATTCATATAAATAAATAGCAAATCATATTGACAGTATAACACAGTATCAATTGATAATCATGTGAGGATACAAATTGCCTATAGGTTTTAAAATGCATTAATCGTGAAAGCCACCTTATATGTGCATTGCAACATGCAGTTTTAAAAGAATTTTGCATATCTTTGCTATCTGAAAATCACATCAGCCCTGAGCTCTGTGCTGAGCAAGGCTTGCTCTCTCCATTTAATGGATGAGCTAAACGATGAAGACAAGTGCTGCAAAATCCCTATGCTTGTAAATCTTATACAACTATAACAGCAAAACAATTTTATAAACAGAATAAAAGCAAAAACATCAATCCAATTCACATTCACATATTAAATGACGGTTTCCTGAAATTTATACTTTATATCAACTTCTGTCCACCATTGTGAATAGCCTTTTAAGTTTTGGCATCTCAATAGCACTATGTCCTGTACGGTAACTCAGTCCTAGCACACAACCTTCTTACTTCCAAATCCACGTAGACCTTTGATAACATATTTTGTCCCAGATGCAGTAGCCCAATGACAATACATGTCACAAACAGAAGCATGTAATTAATGCTGCTTTCTATATTTGAGGTCCAAAAGTGAATAAAAAGCTAATATGTTGATTAAATAATCAAGTCATACATGCCAGTGCAGATTGATTTGATTGATTTTAGTTTCTTTATTTCTAAGGTAAAAGTAAATTAAGTAGGCTCATTCCTACTGACTTTTTTTGAACACATAAGCAGACTAATGTAGCTATGTTTATAGTATTGTTTTCTCATAATCACAGTAATTATATTGATTGATTCCTCAATTGGTTAACTAATTAATTCATTACCTTTTATGTCCATACTCTACTTTCATCATCATTGCTATATATGTAACAACTATACTACATCTAAGTATTATATATTTTAATTCGATCATTTTATGGTTATCTCTTTCTAGTTTTCGAATTTTTACCTTAAGCATCTTTTAAGTGTCCATCCATGTATGCCCAGACAATTCTAACTGTTGCATGACATTCCACGTTGAACATCCACCACATTTTCCTTGCACACTGGTATGGTTTAGATTTGTGTCCCTGTCCACATCTCATGTCCAGTTGTAATCCCCAGTGTTGGAGGAGGGGCCTGGTGGGAGGTGATTGGGGTGAGTTTCCCTCTTGCTGTTCTTGTGATAATGAGTGAATTCTCATGAGATCTGGTTGTTTAAAATTGTGTAGCCTCTCTCCCTTTGCTCTCTCTCCTGTTCCAGCCATGTAACATGTGCTTCCTTCCTCTTCATCTTCTACCACTACTGTAAGCTTCCTAAGGCCTCCCCAGTGATCCTTCCTGTACAGCCCAAGGAACTGTAAGCCAATTAAACCTCTTTTCTTTGTAAATTACACAGTCTCAGGTAGTTCTTTATAGCAATGCGAGAACAGACTAATACACCCATACTTCCACTGTTGTACAACCAATTTTCTACAATTCCTACTGCACAAAGTTGCAATAAACATTCTCATACATACCCTTGTGGATTTCAATTATAATTTTTCTGCATATATGCATGGGATTGAAATTACTGGATGAGAGGATGTGTGCATATGCAATATTACAAAGTAACAACTGCCATCTCCCCCCCGCCAAAAAAGGCTCTAAATACAATCCCCAAAATAGGTGTCAGTTCCACAGTCCTATCAGTCTGCCTGAGGATTTATAGGAACTCTCACTCCCGTCAAAATTTGACTTTAACCAGATTTTTATTTTTTGCTAGAATAAGCATAAAATGGTAGTTCATTGACACTTTTTCATTTCTGAGGTTACAAGTGATTTTGAGCATGTTATATCCTTATTAACTTTTGAGCTTTCCTCTTTTATAACTTGCCTATATGTTTCTTAGTGTATTATAATGTTTCTTTGTATGAAACAGAATATCATTTCTGCCTCAGAGTTTGAGATTGCAAATATTGTCAGCTATTTGTGTCATTTATTAGTTATTTTGTTCATGTTCTTGAAATTGTTAATTTCATCCAATTGAATTAATCAATTTTTGTATTTTTTTCTTTCAATTATCTTTAGCTAAATCAATCCCATGTATTTTTTGGACTAGGAAAGGCAGCATTGGCCATTTAGAGCCTCAATCTTGTGGTCATCATAAAGGCTGCAATGACTTGACAGTGGAGCCACCCTACTTACTCAGAATTGCTGCACATAATCTAGTTTGCCAAGAAGAATTTTCAGTATGGTCCTGAATTTTATTCTTTCCTTACAATATTTCCATACCATTTGTATTTTTTTTCTTAAAATTATTTTATGTTGGTGGTCTTTTTAAGACAATAAAATCTAGGCTATTATAGATGGTCATAATATACAGGAATTTTCCTGTAATATCTAGATGGAGAATGCTATATGGGCCCATCTATTGTCAAATATATATGCTTAAATATGTATAGAAACACATATATAGATATATACATATAATATGTATATATCTATCATACTATATTGTGGTAACACCTTGACTTAAGCTTATATTAGTTACTTCATTGGGAGTTCTTTTGGATAATACATACAATACCGTCCTATTACTATTCAAGTTTTTAATCACTTTTACTTCCCCTAAATGACATTATTTTCAAACTCAACATTTAAAGCTATATTGACTTTTGCTTTCAATATTTAGCAGTGCCAAAAAGTTATTGTTTTCATTGCCTGTGTCATATAAAATGTTACTGTACTTTTAGTATCTCAAAAATGAACTAGATACTGTGCTGATTATTTCTCTGATATGAACTGTAAATATTCATTCGTAATTATTTTTATTTAGTATTTGTTCCTTTACTGTTAAACTTCTTAAAACATTATTTGAAGAAGATTCAATAGACTGGAAATGATCAGCTGTAAGTAAATAGCTTCCTTTGTCTACAGGATTCAACTTTGCAATATTTTCACATGTTAGAGAGCTATAAAAAAACATAAATTAATTTTCCCATAAATCTTATTGACAGTTCAATTCTTGCCTTAAGAAGCCTCTATGGGATGGGAGAATATTTACTTTGCTTTAATGTTTAACATTAAAGCAAGGTGGCTGAAGAGATAGGTATTTCATACCTTCTCCAAGATGACAAATTGCTGACATACTTGGATCCCGTGTGAATCAGCGTTGTTCAAAAGGAAATATTTTACATAGCTTTACTAGATTTTGGAATACTTTAATTCCCTAAATAACATTATTATTGTTAGATGAAGCTTTGCTTCAAGATAATTACCTACCTCTCTGCAATGGGCATTATCATGTAGATATTGTATAACATTTTCATTGTCTTAGAGGTTTTAAATGTAATGGCATTACATTTAAAAATGTAATGCCATTCATATCATATCATGCCTAACTTCAAGGTCTGTTTGATATTTTTAATCATGGAATTGATTTTCAAAGCTATACAGGGTAGACAAGCTGGCGATGACTTTGTTGAATCTTCCATTCTTGATGCTGTACAGAGAGTTGACAGTGCAATTAACTCCACACGAAGACATTTGTTTTCACAGTAAGAATTTATTTTACATAGATTGAAACCTTGTTTTCATTTCTGTTCTACTTAGTTTTTATCATCTCCATAAGTCACATTATAGTGCATAAGATTGCAATAGAGTGCTTTCTTTAGTCCTTGTGTATGCGTCCCCATCTGGGCTAGCCATCATTATCAGTTCACCCTAAAAAAGGGGAAACTTCTTCCCATAGAATCTAAATGGCATTAATTTATGCCAAAGGTCCGTGCTGTACAGGCTGACAATAGACACTAGGCAATGGGCTGGGTTACCTCAGCATCCACCAAACAGTGTCAGATGCAGTGCTCCTGCAATGTGTGAATTGAGAATGATTATCAAGTTGAACACACCTCGGTATAAACTGGGAGCCTATGACAAACATTATGTTTAGGATATTTGGCATTTTACATTATTTTAATTTGAATTGGAATGTTCATGGACTAGTGAAACCTTCCAATCCCATTAACTTCTCTGTGTTTGTAACATCAGGATGCATTAACAAAAAAAGATTGTTGGTTTCATCATAATCGGATAAAGTATATATTCAGTATTTGCAGTTAGTGGTCAAAAAGGGACATCGTAAAATCCCAAATTGAGTCTCTTCTGGCTTCCTGCACATCCATAAATAGAAGGGCTTTGTGATCATGCATGTGTGTTCTAGAACCACGCAGCCGATTTAGCTTTATATTCTCTTCTTGATTCCTCACTTCATTACTTTCTGTCTGGGTGACCTTGAGCAAGTGACTTAACATCTTTGTACCTCAGGCTCCTTGCTCTGTAAAGTTGGGATAACAGTAGGATCTACTTCATGGATGTGCTTGCTAGGAAGAAAAAGTAAGATAATATGTAAAAAATGCTTCAACAGTGCCTGGAGAATAGAAAGTGCTTAACCAAAGTGAACTATTAGCATCATTATTATTATTCTGTGACCTCAAGTAGTTAAGATTCAAAACATAGAGGATGAGATGTGCCTCAATTGATCAAAGTCTCTAAAACAGTTTGCTTCACATTCTCAGTGCTTTTAAATTTCTTTTTAACATATTTGGTTCAGTTCTACAAATGTGCATAAACTGCTATTATGTGCTGGTCAGTGGGCTTGGTATTTGGGATACAAGATAAATAATAGGTCAACATCTCATCAGCAACCTAGTTCTTTCTTTAGCAGAGGAGACAATATGTCAGCAATTCAAGTACATTTTACTGAGTATATAAGACACATATTTAAGGATACAGGAGTACTAGAGAAGATGGAGTGATAGCTTGTCAGAGCTCTCAGTGAAACTCTACAGGGAGAGTGAGGCCTGAGGAGGATTCTAAAGGCAAGGAGGAATTTCTAGGAGATTACACTCAGGGAAAGAGAAGACACAAAATGCCAAGTCCTGCAGACCGAGAGTATTGCATAGTACTTCAGAAGGTTTACTGAGCCTCCTATAATCCATTCATCAACCGACCCCCCCAGTTTAGAACCCCACCATAGATGTTGTTTCCTAAAACTATTGTTTAAATCATCCATTCATTAAAAATATATATTTTTGAGTTCAGCACTGGGACTAACATTTGGAATAAGTTGTTAGCAAAATAGGAAAAGAACCCACAGCTCCTCTGTAGAGCCTCTATTGTAGTGGTGGAGCTTTCATTCTTCTCGAATGTTTGGGAAATGCCTTTTTAAATGCACAGTATTTGCAAGCTTCATGGATTCTGCTGTTTTGCCTTGTAAAGAATCATGTGTTTTGTCATTTGCAGAAAACCTCACACCTCCAGTGACCTGCTGGCTCAGTTTCATTACCCGCGTGACCCACTGATTGTGGAAATGGCCAGAGCAGGGGAGATTTTTGAGCACACGCTGCAGCTGATACGGGAACGTGTGAAGCAGGGGCTCACTGTGGACTTGGAAGACAAAGGTCAGCCACAAAGCCATTTTATTCTCAGCCTACTGCCCACAGCAAAACTGACCACCACCTTAGCAAAGGACACTGAACTTTTAATCTCCAGAATATCATGGGATTTAGAAATTAATTTACTCACTACTTTTACCAAATAAATGCAGATGTTTCTCATAGGAACTGTAATTCCAAAGTAAGGATGATAAATATATATTCAAACTTGTCTCAACTTTTAAGTTATATGTATAGAGAACAAATCTAGGGAACCTACATTAAGTGAACTTGTGTTTCAAATGTAAAAGATATTATTGTGTTTTACAGAGAAATGCTTTATTACCAGGGGGATATTCTTCTACTTATCCTTTCAATCACCTGAATCATTCAGTGAATTTACTTGAAATTTCTTCTACCACTTATAATATTTATAATACCTCCCCAGTTCTTTTGATTTTTGTTTTTTTGTTGTTGTTGTTTTGTTTTTTGGTATATCCAAGTTCTTGTGTATTTCTTTTTAAAACCAGACACCTAGTTAATAGATGTCAAATGAGATGATATAGAAAGCTTTCAGATTTTCTAAGTTGTTCTCTTTCAAATGAAATAAGTGAATGTGATTCTTTGCTATATACTATTTGTGCTGTGAGTACAGCATCAATTTCTATCGGCTTACCCTTTCTTTATTCTCCTTTAGGAAACCAACCGAGACGTGGTGCAGAAGGCCTATCTGTGAGCTTGCCTCAGCCCTTAGAGCTCTGTACAATTTCTCTAACTGGCATTTGACTGTCCCTGGTCACCCAGTATGATGGGTTTTCAAAGCTTCCTGAGGCAAAATATCCAGATACCCAAGATTAAGATATCTCAGGATCCAGCCAGGGACTGGCTAACATGGATAAAGTGCAAATGGTCCCATTATTGCTTGCCAGTTTCTGAAGATTAAATAAGGATGGTAACTTTTAGTATGATTAGTGAACAGTCTTTGTAGCACTGGGAGAATGCTGGAAGTTTAAGCCCTGTTAAAAGGTAGAGCTCCAAGCATGTCCCTTATTATTTTGCCCGTTTGCCAGGGAATGACAGCTTATAGTAGTTCAGAAAGTTGCTGCTTAATCCCTCCTTGTCAAGTATCATGTGGGTTAATATTCACATGATCCATACTGATATTTCTTTGACCTTGTTCTCTAGAAGCACAAAACTTGAGAGAAAAAATTCTGAAATGAAACAAACAAAAATCAACAAAACAATTCTGGGATGTGGAAGAACAAATCCTTGCCAACATCGTTCTTGTAAAGGCACAGAGTAGAAGTTAGGAGCTGGCTGGCACCTGTTCTCTTTCCATTTTGCTTCTTCTAGCAGCTAGCCATTGTTTACAGGATGAACAGCACAAAAGTAATCCCGGGTCTTCTGAAAACATCTTTTAGTGTCTGGCTGGCATCTGCTCTCCTTCCATTTTGCTCCTTCTAGCAGCTAGCCATTGTTTACAGGATGAACGCTCAAAAGTAATCCCGGGATCTTCTGGAAACATCTTTTAGTGTTATAGAATGATCCCCCCTTTTGTTGTGAGCTGACGAAATGTTTTTGGAAGTAAGAAAGGCCTCTTTTCACTCAGGGCGGGCGGGGTGGGAGGTGGTTCCCGCAGCACCTGGAGTTCCAAGTTGCCCGCGCCCTCCCAGGCCCGCCCTCCTCACGGCTTTCGCCGCTTGCCTTTCAGAATTCCGATACAATGACTTGGTGTCCCCGCGCTCCCTCAGCCTCATCGCCAATTTATCTGGATGCACAGCTCGCAGGCCTCTGCCAAACTGCTCCGACCGGTGTTTCCATGCGAAGTACCGCGCCCACGATGGCACGTGCAACAACCTGCAGCAGCCCACGTGGGGCGCGGCGCTGACCGCCTTCGCGCGCCTGCTGCAGCCAGCCTACCAGGACGGCATCCGCGCGCCCCGCGGGCTCGGCCTTCCTGTGGGCTCCCGCCAGCCCCTCCCGCCGCCCCGGCTGGTCGCCACAGTGTGGGCGCGCGCGGCGGCCGTCACCCCCGACCACAGCTACACGCGCATGCTCATGCACTGGGGCTGGTTTCTAGAGCACGACTTGGACCACACAGTGCCTGCGCTGAGCACAGCCCGCTTCTCGGATGGGCGGCCGTGCAGCTCCGTCTGCACCAACGACCCTCCTTGCTTCCCCATGAACACCCGGCACGCCGACCCCCGGGGCACCCACGCGCCCTGCATGCTCTTCGCGCGCTCCAGCCCCGCGTGTGCCAGCGGCCGTCCCTCTGCGACGGTGGATTCAGTCTATGCACGAGAGCAGATCAACCAGCAAACAGCCTACATCGATGGCTCCAACGTTTACGGGAGCTCGGAGCGGGAATCCCAGGCTCTCAGAGACCCTTCGGTGCCTCGGGGTCTCCTGAGGACAGGCTTTCCTTGGCCTCCCTCCGGAAAGCCCTTATTGCCCTTTTCTACAGGCCCACCCACCGAGTGCGCGCGACAGGAGCAGGACAGCCCCTGTTTCCTGGCCGGGGACCACCGGGCCAACGAGCATCTGGCTCTGACCGCCATGCACACCCTGTGGTTCCGGGAACACAACAGGGTGGCCACGGAGCTGTCCGCCCTGAACCCCCACTGGGAGGGAAACACGGTTTACCAGGAAGCCAGGAAGATCGTGGGCGCGGAGCTGCAGCACATCACCTACAGCCACTGGCTGCCTAAGGTCCTGGGGGACCCTGGCACTAGGATGCTGAGGGGTTACCGAGGCTACAACCCCAACGTGAATGCGGGCATCATTAACTCTTTTGCTACTGCAGCCTTTAGATTTGGCCACACATTAATCAATCCTATTCTTTACCGACTGAATGCCACCTTAGGTGAAATTTCCGAAGGCCACCTTCCGTTCCATAAAGCGCTCTTTTCACCGTCCAGAATAATCAAGGAAGGTGGGATAGACCCGGTTCTCCGGGGGCTGTTTGGCGTGGCTGCTAAATGGCGGGCACCCTCCTACCTTCTCAGTCCTGAGCTGACCCAGAGGCTCTTCTCCGCGGCTTATTCTGCGGCCGTGGATTCGGCTGCCACCATCATTCAAAGGGGTAGAGACCACGGGATCCCACCATATGTTGACTTCAGAGTTTTCTGTAATTTGACTTCAGTTAAGAACTTTGAGGATCTTCAAAATGAAATTAAAGATTCAGAGATTAGACAAAAACTGAGAAAGTAAGTATGCAAATGCTGCCTGGATTTAAACATTTCTTAGGAGAGGTAAAAGTGTTAAAGGTCATTTTGTGTGGCTGGAATTTGGTTCCCTGGGGGTGTTGCAGAGCTTTTAGTACTTGTTATTGTTGGAGAGGTTTAATATTAAAGGAAGGATTCACCAGAAACTGAAATCCCCCTTTCTGCTCCTTTTTCTATCCACCTCCTTGGAAATGCAAATATTGCTGCCTCCTATTAACTTGCATTTCAGTTAGGAGAGGTGAGGTAAGCATATCTAGCCCATTCGTGTTCTGTGGTAATCCAAGCAAGGCCCTTTTGTTGATATGAGGCCATACATTCGATATAAATTCATAAAATAAACTGGCCCATCACATAGGCCTTCTTAGGGAGAGAAAAGTAGTGATAATAAAAACAAATTATTTTTTGTGATAGTTCTAAATTCATGGTTGGAATTTAAGTTGGGGCTTTTTCACTGCATCCTTAATGTCTTTCAGTAAAGTATTACTGTTACTTTTTCTACATACGGGATTTGAAGTTTCATTAAAACTACAAGTATACATTTCCAGGAATGAGATTCAACTGTTCCTCACGGTCACCAAGATTCCTCCTTTAAAAATATTTTTTTAAAAACAGTTTCACAAAGAAGTTTTGTCTGTAGTAGGTTAAATATAGGAGACTAATATTTATTAATATTTTAAGGTATATTTGTGTGAAATATTTCAAAGAAGTTTAAAATTATAAGTTCTATAGCCAATTTTCAAGATTAGGCCTTTCTTTGCAAAACTAAGGCTATAAATACTTCTGTGTCAATAGAATTTGTCACATATGTGGAATATCAAACTGTGAAAATGTGTAATGTATTTAAAAGAAATCAGAGTACCCTGCAGATTGAATTTGCACATTTCTTTTGGAAAGGACATTGATTTGGATTCACGAAGACCTGGTTTAAATCTCTGTTCTACCACCCAATAGTACCAAGAGCCTGTGAAAAGTAAACAGTTTTCAATCTCAGGAAACCTATAAAATGAGAAAGTAGCACCTTCTTCTCAGAATTGTTTAAAGATTAAATTACATAAAATGCATCAGATACTTGGCCCCATTCCTCCTGCATCACAGGCAATCAATAAATGTTAGCCGTAGATGTTTTATTATAACATGATCATTTCAGTTGTCAGGGGCATTACGATATTGCACATCTGCTCAGATGTAGCCCTGTGGTAGGCGTGGGAGCCGAGATGACTGAAACAGCATCCACACAGGGAAAGCCTGACAGCGTGCGGGGGAGTCAGGGAGCTGCTGTGACCAGTGTGGAAAGGGCTTGGTAGAAGTCGCGATTAAATGCTGTGAGCACACAGAGCTGAGAAATGGAAGGCTCACAGCAAGCCACTGATAAGAGATGTCATTTGATCTGGTCTTAGAAGTTTAAGTGTAAGAGGCTAGATGATGGGGGAACACCAGGTGGCATCTGGGGTGAGGGACTGGAAGCAGGAAGGCATGGGGTTGAGTGTCAGGAGGAGAGAACAAAGAGGTAATAGGGGATGGGTTTTAAAGAGGCTGTGTGCCATGCAAGGGAATCTGATCTTCACTCCGTATTTAACTCTAAAGCAAGAGAGTGACCTGAAGAGAGACTCTTCCCTGACATGGTAACTGGCAGGCATCTGGAAGGTGTATTGCAAGGAGGAGAGACTAGCATAGGAGCCAAGAATCCAACAGCTGCTAGAGTCATCCAGGAGAAGCTCAAAGATGGCACAGATAGGCTTGTGGCCATGTATGCAATCCTATCAGAATTTTAAATGTTTCCTGTGGGTAGATTATCTGGATTGGAAAAAGTTAGGGGTATGACGTCTTGTGCAATTTGAGTCTCACTTCTCAATTGGCAGCTAACTTGTAAATTCACCACAAATTAGAGTACCCGGAATGTTTCTTCTTACAAATTTCCTGTCCCAAATTCCTCCTAAATCATGTGGTTCTAGTGTTAGCTGTATTAGCCTCCACTGCCGGCCACTGTCCATCCTTACAGTGGCTGATGTGAAGTATGAGTGGCCTTTCAGACGGACAGCAGCTGGGGAGACTTGATTGAGCATTCACTCAGTAGCCTTTCTATTTGTTCCTTTCATGCCTATGGGATATTGGCCCCAAGAGTCTATGCAGCCTAAACATTGAGTCATTATCCTTGCCTGGGAGAATATTTGAACTAGTGGAACTCTACACAGCCTGGTGCTTGGCGTTAGCCAGAGGAGGACAGAGCATTGCTGACTGGCATGGGTGGGTTGCCAGAAGTCAGTAGAAGCCAGATGCTTTTTGCTTAGGCTGTCACAGATGCCTGACTTTCCCCTTTCATTAACGGCAAATTTGTAAAATATGAAACATATACTCATTCAACTGTGAGTGCAAAATAAATTGGAATGGTTTTTACAGTCAGTTCTCAAATATGTAGATTGCAATTTCTCAGGAGCTGCTGAAGATGATATAGCTTTAAGTAGTTTAATTTACATAGTATTTCTTTATCTTATTACTTCTTTTCCTTTTTGTATTAATTTACAAGTGTGGTTTTAGGACTTTGTTTTTAAATCACTTCAGTCCACTGGGTGGAGGCCCTTGTCTCTGCCTCTAAGATGTATCTTGAGCCCCGTATCCTCACATGGCCGAGTGGAGGGAAGACAAAAGGAGCAAATGTCGTGTGAAGCCTCTTTTATAATTCATTAATAACTTTAATGAGGACTTCACCCTCATTGAGAGGTGACGGCGTGCTGGCAGCCCTCGCAGCAATCCCTCGCTCTGGGCACCTCCTCGGCCTCGGTGCCCACTCAGGCCGCTGTTGAGGAGCTCTTCACCCCGCGGTTGCACTGTGGGAACCCCTTTCTGGGCTGGCCCAGGCGGAAGCCGGCTCCCTCTGCTTGCCAGGAGGTGTGGAGGGAGAGGCGCAGGCGGGCCAGCGCCAGTTCCGGGTGGGCGTGGGCTCAGTGGGCCCCGCACTCCCAGTGGCTGGCCGGTGCTGCCGGCCCCAGGCAGTGAGGGGCTTAGCACCCGGGCCAGCAGCTGCGGAGGGTGCGCTGGGTCCCGGTGCTGAGCTTGAATTCTCCCAGGGCCTCAGCTGCCTCCCCGCGGGGCAGGACTCGGACCTGCAGCCCACCATGCCCGAGCCAACCCCCACCCTTGCCGTGGGCTCCTGCGCAGCCCGAGCCTCCCTGACGATCACCGCCCCCTGCTCCGGGGCACCCAGTCCCATCGACCACCCAAGGGCTGAGGAGTGCTGGCACACTGCGTGGGACTGGTGGGCAGCTCTGCCTGCCACCCTGGTGCAGGATCCACTAGGTGAAGCCAGCTGGGCTCCTGAGTCTAGTGGGTACTTGGAGGACCTTTATGTCTAGCTAAGGGATTGTAGATACACCAATCAGCACTCTGTGTCTAGCTCAAGGTTTGTAAATGCACCAATCAGCACCCTGTGTCTAGCGCAAGGTTTGTGAATGCACCAATTAGCACTCTGTACCTGGCTAATCTGGTGGGGACTTGGAGAACCTTTATGTCTAGCTATGGGATTGTAAACACACCAATCAGCACTCTGTGTCTAGCTCAAGGTTTGTAAATGCACCAATCAGCACTCTGTATGTGGCTAATCTGGTGGGGTCCTGGAGAACTTTTATGTCTAGCTAGAGGATTATAAATGCACCAATCAGGACTCTGTGTCTAGCTCAGGGATTGTAAACACACCAATCAGCACCCTGTCAAACCAGACCAATCAGCTCTCTGTAAAATGGACCGATCAGCAGGATGTGGGTGGAGCCAGATAAGGGAATAAAAGCAGGCTGCCTGAGCCAACAGTGGCAATCCACTCTGGTCTCCTTCCACGTGTGGAAGCTTTGTTCTTTCGCTCTTTGCAATAAATATTTCTGCTGCTTACTCTTTGGGTTCACACTGCCTTTATGAGCTGAAACACTCACCCCAAAGTTATGCAGCTTCATTCCTGAGGCCAGCGAGACCATGAACCCACCAGGAGGAATGAACAAGTCCGGACGGGAGGATCTAGTAACTCCAGACATGTGGCCTTAAGAGCTGTAACACTCACCATGAAGGTCTGCAATTTCACTCTTGAAGCCAGTGAGACCACGAACCCACCAGAAGGAAGAAACTCTGAACACGTCCGAACATCAGAAGGAACAAACTCCGGACACACCACCTTTAAGAACTGTAACACTCACCGTGAGGGTCCGCAACTTCATTCTTGAAGTCAGTGAGACCAAGACCTCACCAATTCCAAACACATCATGACCTAATCACCACCTAAGGCCCCGCTTATTAATACCATCACATCGGAGATGAAGCTTCCACATTTGAATTTTGGGGAGACACATTTAGATCATAGCAGTGTGGAAACCCAATCCTAAAGCAGATGGCAGCTGTCTGTGAAAGACTTGGCTGTGAGTGCCAAGAAGGACATTTGAGATACATGAGAAGTAGGGTAAAGACTGGCACCAGGGCCCGTGTGATATGTGTGAGACGTGAAAAGCCATGGGTCTTGCTGCACCAAGGAGTCTAATCCTAGAATTAGCATCGGACTCATCTCACCCCCAAAACATTAAGATGCACCAGGGAAGCCGACACTTTTTTCTAAGTGGAATTGTACGTGGAACACTGCCCCCTAGAGGGGAGGACAGCAGAGGAGTTCCGGGAGAGGTGGGCGGGGTCTGGGTGTGGTTCCTTGGCATCTGCTCCTCAGAGTTCACTGCTGTCAGATCCACAGACCACAGCATTTGCCAGAAAGATTTGTGACATGTACAAATATCCTGCCTCCTTCAGTACCAAGAGCTCAGGAAATCTTTTCATTTTTTTCTTGGTCAAAAGTGTTTTATTTTTTAAAGAGCTTATTTTATTCCAGGATCATATGAAAATGAATTATTTTCTTTTTATAAGATTATTCTTGCTCTCAAGAATCACACTGTTTCTTTTTTTTTTCTTTCTTTTTTTTTTTTTTTTTTTTTTGGAGAGGGAGTTTGGCTCTATCGCCCGGGCTGGAGTGCAGTGGCGATCTCAGCTTACTGCAAGCTCCACCTCCCGGGTTCACGCCATTCTCCTGCCTCAGCCTCCCGAGTAGCTGGGACTATAGGCGTTGGCCACCTCGCCCAGCTAATTTTTTTTTTTTTTTTGTATTTTTAATAGAGACGGGGTTTCACCATGTTAGCCAGGATGGTCTCGATCTCCTGACCTCGTGATCCACCCGCCTCAGCCTCCCAAAGTGCTGGGATTACAGGCGTGATTACATCGCGCCTGGCCACTCTGTTTCTTTTTATTGTTTCTAAAACATTTAATGAGCAAAAGGGGAAGATCAGTTATTCACTGAATGGTGAACATAAATTTCCAGAGAGGCCATTTTCAAAGCTATTTTTGAATCCTCTTTTGAAAATATAATACTGTGTGTAATTTGTGGATACGGTTACTTTTGGTTTTGAGTAAGTATAAGTTCATTTGTCACTCATAATCACAGGGATGTGTAACTGCCTCGGCTTTATTTATTTATTTTGAGACGGAGTCCTTCTCTGTCACCCAGGCTGGAGTGCATTGGTGCGATCTCGGCTTGCTGCAACCTCCACCTCCAAGATTCAAGTGATTCTCCTGCCTCAGCCTCCCGAGTAGCTGGGATTACAGGTGCATGCCACCATGCCTGGCTAATTTTGTATATTTGGTAGACTGGGTCTCACCATGTTAGCCAGGCCAGTATCAAACTCCTGACCACATGTGATCTGCCTGCTTCAGCCTCCCAAAGTACTGGGATTACAGATGTGAGCCATCGTGCCCAGCCCTGCCTCTGCTCCTTAAAAGAATAGCTCATATTTCACCAATTAAGTAACTTATATTCTGTATATGTACCTATTTTATGATAGCTTCACTCGATATTAAAAACAGACAAATTAACAAACAATTTTTAATTTCTTTCTGCTTTCCACTCTTGGGTTTCAGGAGGTCAAACCGCATGATTCCTTCCCAAAAACTTGCATTCTCTGTCTTTGTCTTCCTGTGCCCGAAAAGGTTGCCCCTTTCCTGTGGGCTTGGCTTTTCCTTCTTCTGCATGTTCAGCTGTCATTGCTCTGCTAAATACTTATCAACTTTCATATTCATGCCAGCCTTTAAAGACGTTGCATCGACAGCACCCCCTCACCTTTCCTGAGTGTTTAGTAGGCCCAGGAGCAACTTTAATTGCTGTGAAACAGTGATTGTTGACCATTTCATGTAAGACCATTTCCCAAATCTAGTAGAATCTATGAACCTTCTTTTGCAGGAAGATACAACAAAGAGAGAAAAATAGACCGAAATCTGTGTGTATTTTCAGAAGACTCACAGATTCCTGGGTGCCCCCTATTCCTTCACTGATGTAGTGTCTCTTCCTCGCTGGCATCTCAGACATAGGAAAAGGATGCGTCTCTCCCATATGCCTTCAAATGGCTGCTCTCTTGGCCAAAAAGCAGCCCCCAGATTTGTGACTACCATGCGCTCTTAGTCAAGGACCAGTCCTTTTTTCTATCCCATTTGGAGGCAGTGACTTTGTTCTTTATGTCACAGAAGGGTACTGAGCTGCTCAAACATAGCTGGGCCTCTGGAAGACCAGCGTCTTGTCTTCATCTCTAGTCTCTGCTGCTTTCTGTTCAGCGTTTTATTCCCTTCTCCCTCAGATCTCCTATCTCCTTACTTATGCATATGGTGCACTGAGGAAGGCTCTCTCCTAGCTCCCAGGTTTACATAGTCTTTTATGGTAAAGCTAGCACAAGGGTTTTGAGTATCACATTTTTTTTCTAAACAATACTTTTATAAGGGTATTGTACAATTAGACCAAGTCCTGTTGTTTGACTCTAAATGCCAGTTTTAGAGCCTTGCTACCCCTGGTCATTTTCATTGCACAGTATTTCTGCTTTTCTAGAGAACATATTAATTGAATGACAGGTTCCAAGAGTATGTACTCCTTGGTTGCAAATAAATTGTCTAATTTATCTTTGAATCCCCAGAGTTCAGTCCAGGGCCTAGCACAAAGCAGCTGCTCTCTAGATATTTCATTAGGGGAAGTGGGACATGCTTGGGTGAGACTCATTTTAATTTTCCAAGAGGCTTTGATTTGAAAATTATTCTTTGCTTGAACACCTTTGACAAGACAGATTTTCTTAGGTGAAAACTAGATTTTTACACTTATTCCTACCAATTTATTTTTTCATCAACTATTGAGTGGCATCAATGAACTATGATGTATTATAATCTTTTATACAAAGGAATGAGAAGTTACAACAGAGAACAACACATTTGATTCTTACATGACCTTAACCCCAATTTCAAAAAGTTAAAAATGCACACACTTAACCAATCAAAACTCATTCTGTCAACACTGTAGACCTGCAACACAGAAGACACACATGCCTGAGCAAATAAAAAGTGACAAGGCCATATTAAAAATAAGGTTGTCAGTCAATTATCCTCAAAGGTCCATTTCTTAGAAGGCGTGCAGCTCTATTTGTCTAGCAAAAACAGAGTGCAAAATAATTTAACGCCTTAAAGTATGACATTAATTTAACATCAGTTGTGTAGACAGTGGTGAGTCTTAGTAATGTGTTTTAGAAGTTATAAATATATACAGGTTGAGCATCACCAATCCAAAAATTCAAAATTCCTGAAATGCTCAAAAATCAAAAATCCAAAATTTTTTAGTACTATCATGATGCCACAAGTGGAAAATTCCATCCTGAACTCATATGACCAGTTTCAGTTAAAACAGGTGCACAAAAGCATCCTCAAGGAAAAAAAGACTTCCACAGCCCCCTTCAGCTGCAATATATCTTTTAAGGTGTATGTGAAACATAAATGAATTTGGTGTTTAGAGTTGGTTTCCATTCCCATGATATCTCATTATGTATGTGCAAATATTCCCAAATCTGAAAAGATTCTAAATCTGAAACATTGCTGATCCCAAGCTGGATGAGGGATACTTACAACCTGTATATAACTTCTTCACTTTTAGAATCTACTTTTTATTCCTGCCTTTGAAAATTGTTTAGTACTATGATAGATTATTTTACAGTTATAAAAATTCAACTGAAGAAATCTTTACCATTATGTTATCAAAATCTAACACAGAAATAAAGATATTCAGTTGTTCCTCATTATATACCATACAAAATCATAGCAAATATTTTATAGAAAACTTTATGCTTTATTTCACTTCTAAATTCTATTTTACCACCAGAGTATACATCTGAATGCAATTTAATGCATTTCATCTTTAAATCCCCAAAATCTGACTAAACTAAACTCAATTTTCAATTAACATCATGTATCTATCAAAAGTGGCATGTGATACAATGCACACATTTTAAGTGTACAATTTGAAGCCTTTGAACAATATTCGTACCTCTGTAATCATTACTCCAGTGAAGACAAAGAGCATTGTCATCATTCCAGAAGCATAGCTCATGGTCTTTGCAGTCTGTCTTCTCATCCAGACCCTTCCCAGCAACCACATATTGGATTCCTCTCACTGTACATTCATTTTGTCTCTTCTAGAACTTCACATAAATTGAATCACACCGTATGTATTGTTTTAAGCTTATTTTGCTTGGAATGTTTTTGGAGTTCACCTATATTGTGAAGTGCACCTGTAGACCATATATTTTGTTCATTGTGAGTGGTATTGTTTGTATGAATATACAAATATTTGTTTACTCTTCCATTTGAAGCAGCCATTTGGGTTGTTTCCCGTATTTATCTCTTCTGAATAACTGCGATGAACTCTTACATGCAAGTCTTTTTGTGGGCCTATGATTCCATTTTTCTTGAATAAAAAACCTAACAGTATAATTTCTAGGTCACTAAGTAACTCTGTATTTAACTTTATAAGAAACTGCCAAATTGTTACCCAAAGTGGTTGTAATATTATTCACTCCCACTGGCAGTGTAGAAGACTTTATATTTGCTTAATTTTTTTCTCCTGTCTGTTCTTCTGGTTGGAAATATTCTATTGATTTTTCTTGCTAGTTCAAAGACTTTCTACTGTCATCTTCAATCTCCTCTTACATATATCAAGTGAAATTTTCATTTTGATTATTGTACTAGTTCTAGAATTTACATTTTTATGATTCTTAATTTTCTTTCTACATGTGTTTAAATGTTAATTCAATAAGAGCATACCTTCTTTAATTTGTTAAATACATGTATAATAGTGGCTTTAATGTCCTTTTCTGATAAATTAAACATCACAGCCATCATTCAGGGGTTCATTACTTTCCTAAGTGTGAATTCCAATTTTGCTTCCTTCTCTGTCTCGTAATTTCTAAATGCATATCAATTACTGTGATTCCGCCTTGCATTTGCATAGGTTTTGCTTTATGCTTCATTTGGGTGGAAATGTAGAAACCCCAGGAATGTTGCCTAAGCTCCGCTGATGTGGGGTGGCTGAACTTCCAAATGCTGTTGGCCATGCTAATCTTGGCAGGGCTTGGTTTTCAGCTCTGTTGAGTAGAGTTTATCCTTAGAAGGATAAAAGTTATTCTGTTAAGACTTGGCAAGCTGCTGTCTGGCTGCTCTCTGGGTATTACTGAGGTGTTACAGCCATCACCGTGTTCTGATTCAACTTCCTGCAGCAGTTGCCCTGGGTATACCTCATGCAGTTCCTCTTGCTCAGGTGTCAGCTAGCCATCCCCAGGACTGTGAGGGTCCCCAAGGTAAATGTCTGCCCACTCCCCACCGCAGGTCCCACCACCTGTTCCCAGCTGCTTCAGCTTTCCGGAACTGGGATGGCAGCCTCTTGAGTGCAGCTGCACCTTGCTCTGCTGGGATTCTAGTGCCCTGTGCAGTGTGGGGGAGATTTCTCCCGAAGGGAAACTGAGGCCATTGTCATGAGTTTCCCTCTTCTTAGGCTCCTCAGTCTTAGGCTGCTTGTTGTCCAGTGTTTGGAAGCTGTGGGCTCACACATGTTGTCCTCTTTTGTGATTGTTTATAATGGGAAAACTAGTCTCCTTTCCATCACACCATAGCCAGAAACAGAAGCTTACATTCATTCTAAATTATATTTTTCCCTACAATTTTAGCTGCTGAGCAATTGTTTAAATGAAAGATTTTACCATAATTAACTATGTATCTTCACACTGGGGCCTGTTGTGGGGTGGGTGGAGTGGGGAGGGATAGCATTAGGAGATACATGTAATGCTAAAAGACGAGTTAATGGGTGCAGCACACCAAACATGGCACATGTATACATATGTAACAAACATGCACATTGTGCACATGCACCCTAGAACTTAAAGTATAATAATAAAAAAAAAGGCCTCTCCCTACTTAGACCTGAGTGTTCACAGCAGCTCTCTTTATGTCCTCCTGCAATGCATTTCTTCTTTTCTATGGCACCTAATATTGTTACCCCTGCAGAGCTATTTTTTCTTTGGTAATATTGCAGGACTTTGCACCTATTAATATTAAAATACTTACAGTACATTGCAACTATTTATGTGTGCAACTTCCACATTAAAATGTGAACATTCTGGAGGAGTATGGCTTATCTCCTTAAATGTCTAACAATGCCTGATTCTTAGTATTTGTTAAACAAAGCAGAAGGATTAATGGATGGATCTCATTAGTTTTGTTGGTTTAGTTTTTTGTTTTTGAGGTATTATATTTCCTGTAGCCTTAGATTAGGGATTTGAACTATGTAAACAATTTGCATTTTTAACATATCTAAATAGCAAACCAGAAATATAAACAACAGTTCCAAAATCTTTAAAAGTAATAGTATAATTTGGTCATAATTGTAACATGAATATAAACATTAGAACTGATTCAAAACCCATTTCTAGCTAAGGAACTAAAATTGGAATTGTTAGCAGGCATGCTTATATTTTATTTCATAAGTACAAGAATGGTCCGCAGTTGATAATCACTTTAAGAACAGCAGTAAACTAAAATGTGTTAAACTTTTTATATATCTGCCCAAACCCTTAATAACATATTTTGGTTTTGTATCAGACCTAATATATATGGGTTCATTTATGACAGAGGTGTGAAGACCACAGTTGAGTGGCTATGGTAGAGACAGCCCTCAAAATATTCAAAAATAAAGTATAGCAAACAAGTTTGCAGGTTTCAAGTGCAAAGTGACTGTTTAGAGGCTAAAAATATAAGTAAGTCCTTTTCTTCCTTCCATGAGGAAAAGCTTGAAAATTGCTTCCAACACAAAATCTTGTAGCAGGGCTGATTGGAAAGAATATCTGGACTACAGTATGAATGCTTTATTTGTTTATTATTATTATTATTACCATTATTTTTGAGACGGAGTTTCATTCTTGTTGCCCAGGCTGGAATGCAATGGTGCAATCTCAGCTCACCTCAACCTTTGCTCCCACGTTCAAGCGTTTCTCCTGCCCTCAGCCTCCCGAGTATCTGGGATTACAGGCATGCACCACTATGCCCGGCTAATTTTTGTATTTTTAGTAGAGACGGAGTTTCTCCATGTCGGTCAGGCTGGTCTGGAACTCCCGACCTCAGGTGATCCACCTGCCTTGGCCTCCCAAAGTGCTGGGATTACAGGCATGAGCCACCGCACCCAGCCTGTTTATTTTTAAATCCCAGATTGATGTTTCTGTGCAGCCAGGCATTCTCAGGCCACAGTCATTGCTGAGTCATGTGGAGACACAGGCGCTCTGCACTCTGGTCGGGAAGGCCTCTGGGGACAGTGGGTCTTCCCACGTCCCTGTGCTGCACTACCCCATCCAGCAGCACATATGGTTCCTGCAGCCAGAGGCTTGCAACCAGGTGTCTGGCGTTGGCGTGTGGAAAGAGAAAAAACTCAGTTTAGCCATCCATCCAAATCACACATCATACACATATGAATCCTGCAGTCAAATTCCCATTCCCCGTCTAGCCCATCCCTTTCTTCTCGCAGGCATAGGTGGACTGCTGAAGCTGCGTTCCCTGCTGTAGCTGTGTTTATTGCCGATCTATAGAACCGATTTATTTCTCAGCCAAGTGCAGCTAAGATCCATTAGTGTCAGTACCTGTAGCAAGAGAGGCGTAAGTAGTCATAAATTAGCTATAATCTTAGATAATCTTCCTTTAGAAAAACAAGAAAGGAGCAGTGGGGAGCTGTGGGATTGTCCTGTGACAGTCCCATTACTCAGTGGAGTTCTGCTGGCAGAGTTGGGGGTGGTGGGCTAACTGCCCTGAGAGTAAATTGGAGTTAAGTATGGGTCTCATTAGGCAGTAATAGATTTTTTAAAGTTTTGGAAAGCTCTTTTATCCTCTGCCAAAACAAAAGCAAGCAAGCAAGAAGGAACATAGCCATTTATTTCCTGTTTTTCTATGTATCTCTTCTCAGTGTCCAGTCTTCTACTGCTTTTTCAGTTCCTCTATAACATTTCGTATCCTCTTTGAAACCAAATTATATCATCTTTTAATCTTTCTAGATCCTCTCTTTCACAGCTTCACCCTTTATTTTTCAATTCAATATATACTTAAAAAATATTGGTTGTTTCTTTTGTCTCATAATTTGAATTCCCTTTTTTCTAATCTATTTAACTCACAAAACCATTTTTTAAAAATATTTTCTTTTAGAATGACTTACCTTTTCTCCTGCATTGAATGCATTGATATCTACATTTCACAGACATTTATTAAGTCACTGTTATAAACCAGAATTTGAGGGAGAGGCAGCACAAGTGAATTGAACACCATACCTGCATCGATGATTTCTGGAGGGTGAGTGAGCAGGTGATAGTTCTGAATTGGTTGAGCCCCATCCCAGTCCTCTGAGAGCTCTTTTGTTGAGTGTGTTCACCCAGCATCTGGAATAGTGTCTACAAAGTCAAGGAGGGCCTGATGCTTATATGCACACACACTTTATGCACACTTGTGACTGTGTGAATACCCTGCAGGCCCTCTCTAGGGTCTTGGGAGTGGCCCTTGTGGTTAGGGCTCTGCAGAGTCATCTTCACTTGCTTCCTGGGAACTCTGCCTCTGGGTAGTTACTCAGCAAATACAGACCCATGACACATCCTTTCCCTTCCTTTGAGCAGGTTATAGCTCATGGGGTTGCTGAATGTGCTTATCTTTGTGAAATGTGAGGCAGACGTGGGATGACCATTGTACCACATGTCTAGGACAGTCCCTATCTACACTTGGGGTCTTCCAAGGTGAATAAATACACCTTGTATTCCACAATCAAGTGCCTTTTTGGGATCCTGGGCAGAGCAGAGACTTCTAGGCCTATGTGGCCACAGGACCAGGGCTATGTACCCCAGGGCATTTTTGAGAATAAAAGAGGGCACTATGAATGCTAGTTAGAGTGAAAACCCTTCAGGTCAAGATGCCACTTTAACACAGGGTTTGGCAAACCACAGCCTGCAGGCTGGCCGTTGTTCTTCTGAATAGTTTGTTACATAGTCAGACACATTTACTTAACATTCCCTATGTCCCACTACCTGGCAGAGTGGAATAGTTGCCACAAAGATTGTATGGCTTGAAAAGTCCAAGGGTATACTAACCACCCTTTAAGAATAGTTTGCCGATGCCTACTGTTACAGAATCAAAGCACGATTGAAGAAGGATATTCTTTGATGAGTTTTTCTAATATATCTCAGGACTTAGGAATGATACTGTTCCTCTTCAGAGTTATAATTTTCTCACCTCAATATGAGACAGTCAAATCAAAAAAGTCCCCAAATGGAAGCCATATTTTTCTTGTTAACCTCTTAGGTTTTATGGATGGGATAGCTTTACTCTAATAGTAATAATATTTCCTTCATATTTGGCTGGCGTTTGTTGCACAAAAAGGAGTGTTTTGTGACATACATCACCTCTCATTTTGTAAGAAAATTTATTACATGAAGCGCTATTTTTTAAAATAATTATTCGTGCTCCAACATATATAGAATAGTTTGAGGCAAATCTCTTCTGTATATGCCCTGGGCACATTCACACTTTTCATTAACACTTTTGTTATCTCATGAGCTGGTGTTAACTTTCCCAAGGACACGGAGTTGTCAACTGGAGAATGCGGGTTTTAATCTGAATCTATATGATTCCAAAGTTGATGCTTTTAGCCACTGTATTATTTCCTGCGACTGCTGTAATGAAGTACCATAAAATAGATGCCTTAAAAAAAGACAGATTTATTGTCTTGTAGTTCAGAGGTCAGGAGTCGGAAATTGGTCTTGCTCGGCTAAAATCAGGGCTGTGCCCTTTCAGGAGGCTTCACGGGATGATTTGTTTCCCTGTCTTTCCCCCTTCTAGAGGCTGCCCACACTCCTTTGCTGGGGCCCCTTCTTTTCACTCTTCTATTCCCTTTTCCACTTTTAAGAACTCTTGTGATTACATTGGGCCCACCCGGATAATGCACAATGGTCTTCCCCTCTTGATATCCTTTGGTGAATCACATTGGCAAAATCTCTTTTGCCATGTAAGGTGACATATTCACAGGTTCCAAAGATTAGGCCATGGACATCTTTGAAGGGTGGTGCACTGCTATTACGCAACTGCCAATGTTTGTTTTTATTTTCTGTTTTGCTTCAGCTTTAGCACAGAAGGAGACTATGAGAAACAGCATAACCCAGCACTTGGCAATACAGCAATAAAGGCTCTGATGTCAGACCATGGTGTTATACGTGCTCTCTTCATTTCCTTCTCACTGTGCAGCCTTTTGTGCTTATTCTTAGTCTCATACTTCTCATCCCTAATATGAGGATCACTGTATGTGTCTCATCAGTTTACTGAGAAGATGAAATAATTTAAAGTATGTCAGGCACTTAGCAGACTGCCTGGATGCTAAGTCTATGCACACATCTGAGTGCCATGTGTAAGTGAATCTGCATTGGTCTCCAATTATGGAAATTTAGGAAATTAAAATTCAGGAAAATTAAAAAACATTCTCTAAGTAAAGGTGGAAACCTGTCTTTCTATAGGTAGCAATTCTTTCCTTTTCATTTCAGAGCGGCATGACATTCACATAAAATGTATACTTCAGAATGAAAACACAGGAGACTGGCTTTAAATTAAGTAAAATTCATAGTCAGTGACATGTAACTCAGTATTTTCTTTTGCTCAGGAAATATATTTTCAAATGGCTGCAAGTGAGAATACTCCCATTCGTGTACTCTCTAATCTTCTCTTTAAATTAAAATTGAGGAACTTTGATATTAATTTTTATGCCAATCAATTTCTCCTAACCTCACAATAGAAATGGCACCACTGTTGCTGTTGAAAATCTGTGCTTTCAAGAAAGGGATGCCCTCTCTCACCACTCCTATTCAACATAGTGTTGGAAGTTCTGGCCAGGGCAATTAGGCAGGAGAAGGAAATAAAGGGTATTCAATTAGAAAAGGAGGAAGTCAAATTGTTCCTCTTTGCAGATGACATGATTGTATATCTAGAAAACCCCATCGTCTCAGCCCAAAATCTCCTTAAGCTGATAAGCAACTTCAGCAAAGTCTCAGGATACAAAATCAATGTACAAAAATCACAAGCATTCTTGTACACCAATAACAGACAAACAGAGAGCCAAATCATGAGTGAACTCCCATTCCCAATTGCTTCAAAGAGAATAAAATACCTAGAAATCCAACTTACAAGGGACATGAAGGATCTCTTCAAGGAGAACTACAAACCACTGCTCAATGAAATAAAAGAGGATACAAACAAATGGAAGAACATTCCATGCTCATGGGTAGGAAGAATCAATATCATGAAAATGCCCATACTGCCCAAGGTAATTTACAGATTCAATGCCATCCCTATCAAGCTACCAATGCCTTTCTTCACAGAATTGGAAAAAACTATTTTAAAGTTCATATGGAACCAAAAAAGAGCCCGCATCACCAAGTCAATCCTAAGCCAAAAGAACAAAGCTATAGGCATCACACTACCTGACTTCAAACTATACTACAAGGCTACAGTAACCAAAACAGCATGGTACTGGTACCAAAACAGAGATATAGATCAATGGAACGGAACAGAGCCCTCAGAAATAACGCCGTGTATCTACAACTATCTGATCTTTGACAAACCTGAGAAAAACAAGCAATGGGGAAAGGATTCCCTATTTCATAAATGGTGCTGGGAAAACTGGCTAGCCATATGTAGAAAGCTGAAACTGGATCCCTTCCTTACACCTTATACAAAAATTAATTCAAAATGGATTAAAGACTTAAACGTTAGACCTAAAACTATAAAAACCCTAGAAGAAAACCTAGGCATACCATTCAGGACATAGGCATGGGCAAGGACTTCATGTCTAAAATACCAAAAGCAATGGCAGCAAAAGCCAAAATTGACAAATGGGATCTAATTAAACTAAAGAGCTTCTGCACAGCAAAAGAAACTACCATCAGAGTGAACAGGCAACCTACAAAATGGGAGAAAATTTTCGCAACCTCCTCATCTGACAGAGGGCTAATATCCAGAATCTACAATGAACTCAAACAAATTTACAAGAAAAAAACAAACAACCCCATCAAAAAGTGGGTGAAGGACATGAACAGACACTTCTCAAAAGAAGACATTTTTGTAGCCAGAAAACACATGAAAAAATGCTCACCATCACTGGCCATCAGAGAAATGCAAATCAAAACCACAATGAGATACCATCTCACACCAGTTAGAATGGCAATCATTAAAAAGTCAGGAAACAACAGGTGCTGGAGAGGATGTGGAGAAATAGGAACACTTTTACACTGTTGGTGGGACTGTAAACTAGTTCAACCATTGTGGAAGTCAGTGTGGCGATTCCTCAGGGATCTAGAACTAGAAATACCATTTGACCCAGCCATCCCATTACTGGGTATATATCCAAAGGACTATAAATCATGCTGCTATAAAGACACATGCACACGTATGTTTATTGCGGTACTATTCACAATAGCAAAGACTTGGAACCAACCCAAATGTCTAACATAGACTGGATTAAGAAAATGTGGCACATATACACCATGGAATACTATGCAGCCAGAAAAAATGATGAGTTCATGTCCTTTGTAGGGACATGGATGAAATTGGAAATCATCATTCTCAGTAAACTATCACAAGGACAAAAAAGCAAACACCGCATATTCTCACTCATAGGTGGGAATTGAACAATGAGAACACATGGACACAGGAAGGGGAACATCACACTCTGGGGACTGTTGTGGGGTGGGGGGAGGGGGGAGGGATAGCCTTAGGAGATATACCTAATGCTAAATGACGAGTTAATGGGTGCAGCATACCAGCATGGCACATGTATACATATGTAACTAACCTGCACATTGTGCACATGTACCCTAAAACTTAAAGTATAATAATAATAAAATAAAAAAAAAAGAATCTGTGCTTTATGCCATTTAGTGAGGTCGGCTTGTCACCTCATTAAACAAATAGCGATCCTCAGAGAACCTGAATCCACATCACTTCTTGGCTAGAAATGAGGAAAGCAGTCAATGTGCTTTATGTTTTTGTGTGAAAAGAGCCATAACTGTTATCATGCAAATTTATAGAATACACAGAAAATATTTTAAAGGCTTTATAAATTATAATAAAGATATTTGTGAATTAATATTTGTACTTATTTCATCCAGAATTAATATGGAGAAGGCGGAGAATTTCGGAAAATGTGCTGAAAATACTACCTAAGTGCTTTTTTGGGTTCCTAGTAATTAACTTTGTGATCTTAGGCAAATTGCATGACCTATCTGAGTTTCCACTTCCCTGGGCATATTATTCATTGGTTGCCACAGGAAACTTACTGAATGCTTTTAAATGGCTCTAAAATATTCTCCTTTGCAAATACTTATGAGCCTAAGACAGACAAAAACTAGTTTGAATCAGTTTAGAATGTTTTTAAAGAGTGAATTAAGTCAACATTTACTTTCATTTTGCATAATGCCAGATGTTCTTTGCAATATTTGGATAGTTTGGCCTATATCCTCATTTTCTCATTAACAATGAATGGTACTTCATAACATTTTTTAGCTAGAATAGAATTTTTTTTTTGGTGGGGAGGCATGGCTTCCATAGCTAGTGAAGTCATTAGCTTATTTTGTGTTTTTAATTACCTGAAATAATAATTGAGAATGAATTAAAATATATAAACATTTGTGCTACATATAATGTTAAAATCTTTTCTTTGTTTTTCTTGCCTGTTCCATTATGGGGAAATGTGACATAAAAGCTACTTTAAACAGAGAATGATGTGTTTTATAAGGCATTTGACTAATAGCCTCTTTTCACTGGCAGTTTGAGAATTTCTTGGCAAATAATCAGTTCAGTAAAATAAGCTTCCTTTTTGCTAAAAAATACATAGAACCATTGAACAAAAAGTAAAACTATAAAGAATGGCTTTAAATATAAAGAAGTTCAAACAAATGGGCAATTCTTATATGTCACAAAGGACAAGGAAACTTAAAAGCCAGGGAGAAATCAGGAATGAATGTGCTTTCTTGGCCCATGATTGTCAGTCATAGACATTGCTCCGAGGGATCAGAAGTTGAGGTTTTAGTACCCATACAGGGTAAGGGGATACAGAATCCACCTAGTCAGAGGCCTCAAACAGAGTTCTCTGCAGAAAGCCTGAAATCCTGCCTCATCTCTGCAAGGATGAAGGGAACTAGAAAATGCCTTCCAATCAGGAAAGAGGAAGCAGCAATATGGTTTCTCAAGTAAACATCAGGGACTGAGGCTGAAATGAAACAGGGAAATTTTTGAAATTCGAATCCCAGCCTGTGTTACACAGGAAAATAATCTGAATTTACTCAAACATTATGGTGCTGGAAAGACAGGAAGATAAATTAACATGAAAAACAGCCCAGGGGCACATGAAAACCCTGAAATCCTCGCACAAGCACATGTCAAATCACTCTCTAGGCATTCTTTTACGACCCGGTGCATACAGACAATCACGGGAATGACAAACCAAACTCCCAAGAAGTTCTCTCCTTCTCACACATGCAAGTTAAAATTCATTTCAGCAAATATGTAGCTGCAAGATAGTCAGCAATGAGAATAAATGAAAAGCAACAAAACAAAACAAAATTAAAATGGAACTTAGGGAGATTAAAACAATAGGAGAGACTCTGTGCATTTAACATTAAATTAAGTAAGAGAGTGAATAGAAACCATGTTAAAAGGAAAAGGTAAAAATACAGGTATTTGAAAAACTGAATTTCAAGACATGATATATATAATTTAAATTAAGATCTCAGTAGATAGTGAAACAGCATACTAGAAATAGCTGAATTAAAAAAATAGTGAACTGGAAGATAAATCTGAAGAATTAACTCAGTGTGTAGTACAGACAGATGAGAATAATAAATAATAAGGGAGATTTAGAGATAGGGAGAAAAGATTGAAAACATCAAATATTTATAGAAGTTCCAAGAGGTAGAAAACAGGAATGAGAGAGACCCAGTTTGAAGGGTTAGCAATAGAAGAGTTATAAAATTGAAGAAAGACTTGAGTCCTCACATTTAATGAACAGAACCAGTACCAATGTACTCATCTGCAGAACATCTCACTTAGGAAGTAGAATGTATGTATTTGAAACCTGTATCAGTCTAGATATGCGAGATTATGGTAATCAACAACCAAAAATCTCACAGGATGAACATAGCAGATATTTTTCACTTACATTAAGTGTCTAACTCAAGTTGGAAAGAATAAATACAAAAGCAAAAGTTAATAAAGTAAAAAGTTGAAAAAAAAGACTGATTAATATATTCCCAAACTGAAAGTTAAGTTACAAAAACATAAAAAAAACCAGATTCCTAAGAAATTACTATTTGTATTTTTATAAAGATAGCTTGAAAATAATAGTAATTGAATAATTTTCTATTTGGTCTTCGAATAATAAGAAAGCCAATATCAAAACAGAGCCTACATCAATTTGAAATCATTGAAAAATTACTTTTAATACTTTCTGAGTTCTAGCTAGACAAAATATTTCAAATTTTAAAGAGCACATTATACAGTATTATGGAATATATAAAAAGATGATAACCTACTTGATTTATTAGCTGAAATTAGCATGCCTCTGGTATAAACCTTAAGAAAGGATCTGTAATGTTAACCCTGAAGTCATTTTTTATAGGGAATAACATTAAAAAAAAGCTTGTCAGTCAAATCATGAATAGTTTAAGAATAGTGCAACATGATTAAGGAGGAATAATTAATATAAGTCCAGAATATAAAACTGAGTTAGTATCAATATAGGGCATTATATTAGAATATACAGTTATAAAACCCATTCAGTCATCTCAGAGTATACCAAAATGACATTTGTTAAAACTTGAAAACATATTTAAGGTGAAAATAAAAACAACAAAAACATTTTTAGCGGTTTTGAAATAGAAACATCTTTTTACCATAATATTCATGTATTCATTCAATTAGTAATTATGTTAATTCATAAATATGTATTATATCTATGTTATTCCACCTATTTGCTTAATAAAAGGTACGCAACTGATACTGTAGTGAATGATGAAGCACTCACTGGCTTAGAACCGGCAAAAATCTAGCAATTGTGAGACCAGTCTCCCCTACTGCATCTGTGACAAACACTGCTAAACTCTCTCAGGATTTTTTCCTACCGAACATAGAGGCAATCATCTCTGACTTCTTCTAGACATGGCTCTCATGACAGCCAGCAGTTACTCTATTTGATGGGACCTGGCATACAAAATGAGACCTCCTTATAGCCCCTCATTGGAGCATGCCCACCTGGAAACAAAACATGGCTCTATTACCATAGTTAACATTGCTTTTAAATTTCAATGCAATAGGCCCTATTGGGACTTATGAGCTGGAGAAACAAAATGAAGCCTGCTCATTTTTATAACTGCATAATTTTCATCAGTTTAGAATGTTGTCTAAAAGGGAGAATTGTAAGAGTGGGTGGTAATTATGAGATCTATGCAGTGGCATGGTTTGTTGTGGACAGTTCAGGAGGTCCTAACTATAGGCTTCCTTTGCTGAATGAAGGATAAGCTTAGTTCATCTCTGACTGTGAAAGAGTAGAACAGTGGGAAATCAGATTTGAGTGGAGAAGCTCTCACATCGTAATGGACTTCATAAGATTGGAAAAAAGTCACAGCATCAAGCCAAAATAGTTTTGCAGTTTTGAGGACATAAATGAAATTTATAAATCAAGTGTATACAGTTGATTAAATAGAATAATAGAAATAAAATGCTTGTCACTTGGCTGGCATGTAGAAAAGACTCTTTCTTTTTTTTTTTTTTTTTTCGAGATGGAGTCTTGCTCTGTCATCTGTCACTCAGGCTGGAGTGCAGTGGTGCTATCTTGGCTCACTGCAACCTCCACCTCCTGGGTTCAAGCAATTTTTCTGCCTTAGCCTCCCTAGTAGCTGGGACTACAGGTGTGTGCCACCATGCTTGGCTAATTTTTGTATTTTTAGTAGAGACAAGGTTTCCATCTATCATCTATTTATCCACTTAACTACCTATATATCTATTATCTATTTCTATTATCTCTCTTATCTCTTATCTATCTATATCATCTCTACCTCTCTTTATCAGTCATCTATCACTTGCTTCTAATTCTCTGTCATCTCTCTATATCTATCTTTGTCTCTTTTTCTATCAGTCATCTATCTATCTTACTACTGCCAGTATCATGACATAGGGGTGTGATTTCTGAAGCTTAGAATAAATCACCTGGCCAGTCACAGTGGTTCACACCAGTAATCCCAGCACTTTGGGAGGCCGAGGCAGGCAGATCACGAGGTCAGGAGTTCGAGACCAGCCTGGCCAATATGGTGAAACCCCATCTCTACTAAAAATACAAAAATTAGCTGGGTATGGTGGCACGTGCCTGTAGTCCCAGCTACTCCAGAGGCTGAGGCAGAAGAATTGCTTGAACCTGGGAGGCAGAGGTTGTGGTGAGCTGAGATCACGCCACTGCACTCTAGCCTGGGTGACAGAGCAAGAATCTTATGTCGAAAAAAAAAAAAGAATAAATCACCCAACATTTCTGTTAAATGTCTTGAATTCCACCAATGGAGAGCTATTCTTTTATTCGTTATCTGCTTTTATATCAATACCATGGTCTATTAGTCCATTTTCATGCTGCTTGATAAACACATACCGGAGATTGGGTAATTTATAAAGAAAAAGAGGTTTAATGAACTTACAGTTCCACTCGGCTGGGAGGCCTCACAATCATGGTGGAAGGTGAAAGGCATGTCTTACCTGGTGGCAGGCAAGAGAGAATGAGACCCAAGTGAAAGGAGAAACCCCTTATAAAACCATTAGCTCTTGTGAGACTTACTCAGTACCAGGAGACCAGTATGGGGAAACCACCCTATGATTCAGTTATCTTCCACCAGATCCCCTCCACAACACATGGGAATTATGGGAGCTACAATTCAAGATGAGATTTGGGCAGGGACACAGCCAAACCATATCACATGGTATAAAAACGTAGTTTATGTTTTAAATATCTGTTTATGCCTTCTGACTGGCCTATGCTCTTTAAATCAGGGGCTGTTAATTAGTCGTTTTTTAGTCTAGATTGGTGGCTAGAAAACTCAGGGAATCCTTAGGAATATGTGGATTGAATGGAAAGTTAATCTTTAATTTCTCAATCAGAAATTAAAAGCATGATTTATTACTGTAGATTACTTACCCCAGAATGTATGCTAACTAATCTTATGTAGTGTGTAAACATAACATTTAATGACATTGTCCTACACAGTGGAAAGTGTTTTTTTTTTTTTTTCCTTTTTAGCTATTTTTCTGCTTCTGTGGTTATGATGTAGGGAGTCTCACCTGGAGACTGTGTGTCTTTAATACTTGATGTTTATTTAGCCAACCTTTTAAATAAAAGGAGAATATGTCTCAGGCCCAGGATTTCAAAGGGTTACTGTATGTAACCAGTGGAGAAAGCAAATTTCTCCACTGGAGTTAAAAAATGATATAATTGTTAATAGCTGTCATGCTGTAAGTATTGTTCAAATATGCTATTGTTCAATACATGTGAATTTTTATTGGATATGGACCTGTCTCTTTTCATATGTGGAAGTCTATCTCAGTCTCAATGACTGCCTGGACTTATCTCTGTCTTGTTGTTGATGTCTCTGCCTTCTTTGATTTTATTCTGTTTCTTAATTTTTTTCTTATATTTATATCCCTTCTTTCCTTTTTCCTCTAATCAAAAAACAAAGTATAGATGATTATTTTTATTACTAGACATAATTACAGAGTTCTATATTCTGTACTCTGCTTTTGAAAATTTGATGACTATCACATTTTAGTTCTATGTAAAATCTTATATAAATAGCTTAGATTATTTTCCTCCTTTAAAGTAGTAGTAGAAAGAAAAGTTCCTCCTCCCATAAAAGCAAAAAATGAATAGTATTATATACTTGCTTAAAAACAAAAGTCGCTTGAGTCATTTTTCCCATTTGTTTACTTTTCTGTGCTATTTCTGTTACAGAGATGTTTGTTAACATAGAGCTTTATATATAGTTTTCTAAAATGCATACGTTTTTAATTGTAGAAGAATTTATTTTTACAAAAATGTGATGTCCTTAAGATTTTTGAGGAAATTAGGTATCTAGAGTCCCGAGATAGCTTTTAATAAAAAGTATTCTGGGAAAATTTTCTTCCAAGTAAAGAAACAGTTTTTCTGTCTGGTGTTATTAATGACAAATTAACCATAAGTTTTTTTTTGTCATTCACCTTTATTTCAGTGCTGGTAACCATAAGATTATTTTGTACCATGTGTTTGATCTGACTAATCATGCTAGTGGGGTAGGATGTTTTCATTGTTTTAATTTCTCTGATGTAAAATGTCATTTACTTCCTTTAAATTGATGCAGTCATCCTGAGGCAGAGGAAATTTTGTTCTGTGTGAGAGTACACAAGGGCATTTTGCCTTTTTTGCCAAAGGACATGTTTCAAATATATTTTTTCTCTAAAAGCTACTAAATGATCATATTTGCTCTGAAAATCCAGATGTCTCTCAGAAAGCTTTTCCACAAGGACACTTTATCACAAAGCACCTTTCCTTTGTGTTTTGGGGAAGGATTTTTATTTGTTTCATTAACACCATACATTGCTGCATATCTATCTTGCACTCTCTGAATCAGGAGAGCATGTATAACCCTGAAAAGATTCCATACAGGACCTCTGCCCTTGTGTCTCTGTGAATGATCCAGCTGAATGAAAGTTATTATTATTATTATCCTTCCTTCTAAAGCCAACTTTAAGTCAAACTGTCATTATGAAATTAGATATGGATTGACACTGTGGTCTCTGTGGCAAGAAATAGTTCATTTCAAGGTCTGCAAATCTTTTCTTTCAACTCTCTGTATATCAAAATACCGACAAAAGCACCACTTTTTTTTAAATATAGCTAGACTCTTTACTCTTATTATTCCATGTGTGTTTTTGGTTTGCAATCATGGAAAAGGTTAAAAGGTAAATTTAAACACAGTTAGATGGTACATTACCAAAGCCAGGAGATTTTATGATGGCAGTTTGCAGCCCTGCTTTGGGCAGTACTCTCTCATGTTGTCTGCATTTAGGGGAATTCTGGCCAAAGGTACCATCGCCCTTTGTATTTGCTGCTGCACACAACAGAAAGGGGCTTGGTGTGTATTGTCATTCTCACTTTCAGGGACAGTGCCCTCGGATGCCATCTCAGATTACAGATGTCTTTGCTGTCATAAAACCATGCCGCTTTGTATTGGATTATCATTTTAAGGTATGGAACAAATGTTTAACATTAGGTTTGGGGGCGAAAGTTGACAAGTGAAATGACATACCAAAGCTATTAATACAGAAGCTGCTTTATAATCTTACTAATGACCAATTATAACCACAAAAGAAGAGCTACAATGTCTATGATTGAAAAAGTTAAAAAAAAAAATAGAATTGACATTCTCCAGAGTAATGCAGATGAATTAATAAGAAATGTTTTGAGAGCTTATGGATCTCAGACTTCCGTCTAAGGAAAGTGGAGAGGATTTATTTTTCCAGACATAGGCTCTACATGATTAATAAGTTACTTATATAGGATGTGCACGAAGACTCCCAACATTTCTTGGAGCTGCTGTGGTGAGCCATGGTAAAGTAATATAGAACAATAAGGATAGGAATAGTTAATGTTTAGCTGAATTATTTAAGACATGAGAAACAGATCAATGATGAAGAACTGAAATTAACAAAGCCAGGATTATACTCTCTGGGAAAGTTCAATGTTCTAACTTCTAAAACTTCTAAGTACTATTTTTTTCTGGACTCTTATAGTTCATAGACATAAATCTGACCCTATGTAACTTTCTGATTTCCATTATTATTATTTCTCATATTCTGCATAATTTAATTCTAACCATTCAGAGATCAATATATCTTTTTTTTAAACTTATTTTAAAGAAGTAATGCAGGGGTGTATGATAAGTCTCTGTACCTTTCACTCAGTTTTGCTGTGAACCTAAAACTGCTGTACAAAATCAAGCCTATTAAAAAATTAACTGAAGGGTCTCTTCAAAGATACATTAAAATTACATTATACTAAAAATAAGCAGGTGTAAGATTTAGGACAATAGTCTCATTTTTGGCAGGCAAATTGTTTTAAAAATTAGGAGTGAATTTAGCATAAAGTCAATGGAAGGTCATAATTATATTAGTTTTCTAGGCTGTCGTAACAACGGACCACACACTGGGTGGCTTAAGACATCAGAAGTTTATCATCCCACAGTTCTGGAGTCTGGAAGTCTGGAATGAAGGTGTCAGCAGGGCCACGCTTCCTCAGGATCTTGGAGGAGAGAATCCTTTGCTTTTCCTAGTTTCTGGTGGTTTCCCAGCAACCCTTGGTTTCCCTGGCTTGCAGCTGCAGTGCCTCAGTCCCTGCCTCTGCTGTAGGACAGCATTCTCACTCTCGGTCTCTGTTCAAACTGCCCTTTTAAAGATAATGACACCATGGCCCGGAGCGGTGGCTCACGCCTATAATCCCAGCACTTTGGGAGGCCAAGGCGGGCAGATCACAAGGTCAGGAGATCGAGACCATCCTGGGTTAACATGGTGAAACCCCGTCTCTGCACATGTATACATATGTAACAAACCTGCACGTTCGTGCACATGTACCCTAAAACTTAAAGTATAATAATAAAAAAATTCACTATTGTTATGAAAGTTAAAGTCAGCAGTAGCCATAATTTAGCAGTTAACCTGTCATTAGTGTTTCTATTTTTCTTATTAAATCATATCTTTTGGGCCTCTGGTCAAAAAAAAAAAAATTAGCTGGGCGTGGGGATGGGTGCCTATAGTCCCAGCTACTCAGGAGGCTGAGACAGGAGAATGGCATGAACCCGGGAGGTGGAGCTTTCAGTGAGCCGAGATTGCACCACTGCACTCTAGCCTGGGCGACAGAGTGAGACTCTGTCTCAAAAATAAATAAATAAATAAATAAATAAATAAATAAATAAAGACACCAGTCATATTGGATCAGGGTCCACCCTAATGACCTAATCTTAACTTGATTACATCAGCAAAGATCCTACCTCCAAATAGTATTACCATATTAGCAGATACTGGGGGGCAGTACTTCCCCATGTTAATATCTTTTCATGGGAACACAACTCAACTCATAGCAATAATTAAAATTTAGTTCTTACCTAACAAAATATTGTTTACTTATTTTGGAGGTTGGTGCAGCCTTGGACAAATTTTTTTTTTTTTACTCATTTTATTGGAAACACAGGATAAGACACAGAACAATAAAGAGAAACAAAATGCTTTGGCAAAAGACTCTAGAAGACCTAAGTGGGAAAGAAGATTTTCAGAAAAAGTTTTGACATATGCTCTTCAATCAAACCTAGTGTTCCATTTATAAATGTAATTTGGGAGGTTCCAAAGGCCCATGGAGTCATTTAGGGAATGCAAAAGAAGGAACACTATCTAACTTACTTTCTCAGGCCAGTAACATTTTGATATTAAAATAAACAATAACAGTACGAGGCAAGGAAATTTACAAGACAATATCTCATATAAATGTATATAAAAATTATAAACAAAGCATTGAAAACTCAAGTTGAATGCCATATATACGTACATATATAACATGATCATAATAGGTTCGTTTCAGTAATATAATTAGTCCAAGATTTTTAAAGTGTTGATATAATTTAGATCATAAGCTGATTGAAAAAGAAAAAGGTGATTATTTCAGTATTGGCAGAAAAAAACATTCCATGTAAAATGCAACATTTCTCTAGAATTTAAGAAAGGCTGTTAGAATTCTAGGAAAAATGAAACATACTAACTAAATAAAGAACATCTCAAAAATACATTGTAAGCATTAATTGTTAGAAGCATTCCATTTAAAAACATGAATAGACATAAATGGCAGCAACTTCAAAATTGTATTGAAAAGTATAATCAAGACAATAACATAAGAAAAAGATAAAGATCAGAAAGGATAAAACTGCCATATTACTTTTTTTTTGCAAATACTCTATGTAGTAAATGGGAATGAATATAAAGAAAAATTGCTCTTCCAAAGAGAAGAAAAGGTAAAGAAGAAGTCTAACAAGTTGTGCATTGTGTTGTAATGATAATTAAAAGACTTACAGATAGTTATTAAAGAGTGGAGACAACGAACATTCTCAGGTGTAGAAAGATTCAGTAATATTGATAGGTCAGTACTTCCCACAAATGATATACTTATTGTAGTGCCAATGAAGAGCTTAGTAGTGCTTCTTTGTGGCATCAATAGCTGATTTTAAAATTAAACTGGTAAAGCTGATGGCCAAGAGGAACACGGTAGGGTGGCTTGATGTTCCAGTTAGCAACCCTTCCTATAAAGCAAACTTGTCCAACCTGCAGCTTGTGGGAGGCACGCAGCCCAGGATGGCTTTGACTGTGGTCCTATACAAATTCATAGACTTTCTTAAAATACTATGAGTTTGTGATTTTTTTTTTTTTTTTAGCTCGTCAGCTATTCTTAGTGTATTTTATGTGTGGCCCAAGACAATTCTTCTTTTTTCAATGTGGCCCAGGGAAGCCAAGAGATTGGATGCCCTGATATAAAGCTTTTAGTAATTAAGACAATAGAATAGAATAGAAAGCCACAAGAAAAAGGGCTCATATATGGAAATATCCTATTTGAAAGAGCTGCAAGAAACATTAGTGAGAAGTGAGGACATATTCAGTAAGTGGTGCGATACCAAGTGGCCACCCTTGGATTAAAAATGAGTATGGATTCTGATCTCATCTCATATATGAAAATCAATTCCAGATAGATATGGGAATTAAATCTGAGAGGCAAAATTTTAACTTCACAAAAAATAAAAGAGAATATGGCATTGGGGAAAGAAAGAAATTTTTAGTAAGGTACAAAAAATTGTAAAATTGATATAAAAATTGATAAAATAACCTTAAGATTAAGAAAATATTTTCATCAGAATCTAACATAATGAGAATGATTAAAAGCACCACAAATACAAGGAATACATTTGGACATAGATCACAGTATTAGCATTCAGAATATATAGAGAATTAACAGTAAAAAAAAAAAACAATTAAAAAAGGGTAAAAAGTATAAATACACATTTCACGTAAGAAAAAAACTAAATTTTCAATCAACACGTAGAAGATATTCAATTGTATAATTAATTAGGAAGATCCAGAATCATAATGAAACACCATTTCACACCCCTCAGATTACCAAAAATTTTTTGAAAAAGACATATTTTCAGGTTAGCCCTAGGAAAATAATTGTCCCTTACTTGTAAATCTCTCACCACAGCCTTTTCCAAATCTGTAAGGTCAACAAAGAGAACACAAAATAACAAATGACTCATACCTTCAATTAGTGAGACACAGAAAATGGCATGAGTTTCAATGGCAAGTTTGAAAATAAGTTATCGGAGCTGCCACTGGAAATCCACGTTCACTGGAAGTTTGTGGATTGGGAAAAAGAAAGGTAAGCTAATTTAAAAAATCTCCATGGACAAAGAAATGGGAAAGACGGAAGAAAAAATACAGAAAAGGCTGGGGCGTCCTGGCACTGTGGCAAGAGGAGTCCTTGAGCCCGGGAGCTTGAAGCTACAGTGAGCTGTGATTGTGTGTCCGGAATTGGTGGGTTCCTGGTCTCACTGACTTCAAGAATGAAGCCGCAGACCCTCGCGGTGAGTATTAACAGTTCTTAAAGGTGACATGTCGGGAGTTTGTTCTTTCTGATGTTCGGAGTTTCTTCCTTCTGGTGGGTTCATAGTCTTGCTGGCTTCAGGAGTGAAGCTGCAGACCTTCGCGGTGAGTGTTACAGCTCTTAAGGCGGCACGTCTGGAGTTGTTCGTTCCTCCCGTCCTGTCCCAGTGGGTTCCTGGTCTTGCTGGCCTCAGCAGTGAAGTTGCAGATCTTCACAGTGAGTGTTACAACTCATAAAGGCAGTGCACACCCAAAGAGTGAGCAGCAACAAGATTTATTGCAAAGCGCAAAAGAACAAATCTTCCACACAGTGGAATGAGACCCCAGGGGGTTGCCACTGCTGGCTGGGGCAGCCTGCTTTTTTACCCTTTTCTGGCCCCACCCACATCCTGCTGATTGGTCCATTTTACAGAGAGCTGATTGGTCTGTTTTGACAGGGTGCTGATTGGTGAGTTTACAATCCCTGAGCTAGACACAAAAGTTCTCCAAGTCCGCACTAGAGTAGCTAGACACAGAGCAGTGATTGGTGCATTTACAAACCTTGAGCTAGACACAGGGTGCTGATTGGTGCATTTACAAACCTTGAGCTATACCTATATATATATATGTATATATAGGTGTATTTACAATCCCTTAGCTAGACATAAAGGTTCTCCAAGTCCCCACCAGATTAGCTAGATACAGAGTACTGATTGGTGCGTTTACAGACCTTGAGCTAGACAGAGTGCTAATTGGTGTATTTACAATCCCTTAGCTAGACATAAAGGTTCTCCAAGTCCCCACTCCACTCAGGAGCCCAGCTGGCTTCACCCAGTGGATCCCGCACGGGGCCTCAGGTGGAGCTGCCTGCCAGTCCCCTGCCCTGCTCCTGCACTCCTCAGCCCTTGGACAGTGGATGGGACCTGGTGCTGTGGAGCAGGAGCAGGCGGTGGCGCTCGTCCGGGAGGCTGGGGCTGTGCAGGAGCCCACGATGTGGGGGAGGCGGGCTGCAGGTCCCCAGCCCTGCCCCGCAGGGAGGCAGCTGAGGCCCCGCGAGAGTTCGAGCGCAGCGCTGGCCAGCCGGAACTGCTGGGGGACCCGGCACACCCTGCGCAGCTGCTGGCCCGAGTGCTAAGCCCCTCACTGCCTGGGACCGGTGGTGCCAGCGGGCTGCTCTCAGTGTGCGCCAGCTGAGCCCATGCCCACCCAGAACTCGCGCTGGCCCGCAAGCACCCTGCGCAGCCCCGGTTCCTGCCTGCACCTCTCCCTCCACACCTCCCTGCAAGCTGAGGGAGCCAGCTCCGGCCTCCTTCAGCTCAGAGAGGGGTTCCCACAGTGCGGTGGTGGGCTGAAGGGCCCCTCAAGGGTAGCCAGAGTGGGCTCTGGCTACTGAGGCTGAGGAGGCAGTGACAGCGAGTGAGGGCTGCCAGCACGCTGTCACCTCTCAATTGCACCACTGCAGTCCAGCATGGGCGAGAAAGTGAGACCCTGTCTCTTAAAAAGAAAAAAAAAATCCCCTGGAAGGAAAAACTCCACCACCAAGTACTAAGTTGTCAAGTGAAATTCTGGAAACCTGGAAGTTATCAACACCAGTTACAAATCTGAGAGTGTCCAGAAATGGCTTTGGCTTTGTGTGTGTGTGTCTGTGTGTGTGTGTGTGTGTGTGTGTAGAGAAAGGGTATAGTGCCCCTTCAGATTTGATGGTGACATTAAAGCAGAATGAAATGAAATTAAGGATGCTCTAGCACTTAAAGAGGAACAAGGCTGGGCGCGGTGGCTCACGCCTGTAATCCCAGCATTTTGGGAGGCTGAGGAGGGTGGATCAGGAGGTCAGGAGATCGAGACCATCCTGGCTAACACGGTGAAACCCTGTCCCTACTAAAAATACAAAAAATTAGCCGGGCATTGTGGCGGGCGTCTGTAGTCCCAGCTACTCGGGAAGCTGAGGCAGGAGAATGGCGTGAACCCAGGAGGTGGAGTTTGCAGTGAACTGAGATCCTGCCACTGCATTCCAGCCTGGGGGACAGAGCAAGACTCAGTATAAAAAAAAAAAAAAAGAGAGAGAGAAGAGAAGCAAAACATGTTAACTCTCACTTCTCCCCATCACCACCAAAACAGACATCAAAAAGACTGTACTTCCCTGTAGTGAAAGAAGAGTATGCTACCCAACCAGAAATTCATTTCGTGAAATGCATAGGAATTAAAAGAGAGAGAGAGAGAGAGATTTGTATTTCAAATAAAGGTAACAAGAAAACAGAAATGCAAATCAAAACATTTCAGAGGAAAAATCTCTCAGAAAAAGAATTGAAACAGGAGGAAACAATAACACAACCTTCAAACCGGAATTAAACAGCACTCAAACATTCAGGCAGGCACTTAGAAATCTAAAAAGTCCATCTATTATCGGAAACCAAGAAGGAGAAAGTGGGGAAGGGCAGCAGTGATGAGAGTTGACTTACAAAATAAAGTAAAATGGAATAAGTTACAATGTGTCGAGGAATAATATGCCTGTCTGTTCCAGGCTGTACAGCTCTCCAGGTGACATTGAAAATTTTGATATGCTTCTTGTCGATGTATGAATTGTACATCCATTTTTGATAGCAGTTTGGCATTGTCTTTTAAAATTGAAGATATACATATGGATATCTATCATAGAGTAATTCCGTGTACTCATTATGGGAATATGAATCATACATCAATTTCATATAGCAGTTTGGCATTAACTATTAAAATTGAAGATACTATACTCTGCCCTCAGAATTCTAGCTCTTGCACAACATAATCTAGAGCAGGGATCTGCAAACCACAGCCAAGTGGCCAAATCTGACCTACTTTTCTAATTTTGTAAATAAAGTTTTATTGGAACACAACTATGTCTGTTTGTTTATATGTTGTCTATGGCTGCTTTTATGCAAAACAGGAGTTGGGTAGTTGCAACAGAACCCACAGTTGTTCCACAAAGCTGAAAATACTGGCTCTCTGGCCCTTTATGGTAAAAATTTGCTGACGCCACCTAGTCTAGAGAAACTCTTGTGCATATGAAGAAACGTAGAGAATGTTCTTAGTGTAAAAGTTGAAAACCTCACAAGTATTCATCACCAGTGTAACTAAACTAAATTGGAATGGTTTCCAATAATAGACTGTTTACTATACAGCAGAGAAAATGAAGAAAGTACAAATATATGCAACCACACAATTGCGTCGCCAAGTAAACTGTTGAGTGAGAAAAAGGAAGTATGAATACTATATTTCCATTTGTGACAAGGTTAAAACATGCAAACTAAACTATTTGTAGTTTAGGGAATCATATGTATGAAATAAAACAAGGGACAAGTTAAGTTGGTGTCACGTTTGTCATTAGAGTACAGAAAAAAAAACAATCAGAGTGGCTCCTACTGGGAGTGTCAAGCATATGGACATATTTTCTTTCTCTGGTGAGCCAAGGCTGTTGGCTTATAATCAGCATTTGCATTGTGCTTTTTTGTTTGTTTGTTGTTTTCAAAAATTGCTTCAAATCTTAGATCAAATACTTATTGCCTTTTTATCAAGAGAAAACTTACCTAACACTATTATCTTATCATCTCCGCAAATTATGATTTTCTATTGACTTTTTAGCATACCTAGCATATACATGGATGTGGACATTTCTCAATGCTGAATTGTTAATTTTCTATGTATTTCTGAAGGAATTAGCTAGATGCATTTATACATGACATAACACACACACACTTGCATATATATATACAGTTATACTCCATATGTTTAGAGAATAATTATAAAGAATTGCACAGGGGACATTGCATGAGGCTTGGTGTCATATGTCCTTGGTTAGGTTATGACTCTGCCTCCTGCCTATGGGGTGATCCCTGAGGGTTCCTTCATTTGAGTGCTTTCCCCCGTGAAATGAGAATACAGTAATCATATCTACTTTTCTTTTTTTGGGTGGATAAAATAATGCTTGGTGGTCATTCACATAAGGAATATTTTCAATTTCACTTCCAGTCTCAGGCGTGTGCTGTCTGCCTGTCTCTGTTCTAGGTTGTACGGCTTTCCAGGTGACATTGACCTCTGGCCCGCCCTTATGGTTGAAGACCTGATTCCCGGTACGAGAGTGGGACCAACACTTATGTGCCTGTTTGTTACCCAGTTTCAGCGGCTAAGAGATGGAGATAGGTGAAGGATTATCTGTTATACTTATTAAATATCACAAAAGTTGTTTTTGACCCAAAATGTATATGTTTAACATTGTGATTCATATTTTTATGATTTAATGCATATTGAGTATAATAAATATCAGACAGCATTAGGTGATTGGTGATTGAGAGGATGAAGGCTAGATGGACTATGTTGTGCTTAAATCTGAGTCTCACCACTTACAGCTGTTTAACTTTAGACATGTATCACTCAGAACCAGGTTCCTCATCTGTAAAGTGTGAATAACCATTGTACCTATTCCATAGGACGTCTGCAGCCTTCAATGATGTTGAGAAGGAAGGAATTGATAGCAGCCTTGAGATTCCCTCCCTTCATTCTCATGGAGGAAGACCTGATGACCCTAGACCAGATCTCCTTTTAAATTACATTATGAGGGCATTTACAAGTGGAAAGATAACTGGGAACTCTTCTCTAAAATGTCTTGGTTTATCTAAAGTGTTCATTGTAAATAAATTTAATCATGAAATAATGGGAAACAGCAGGCTGGAGAATGTAAGTTAGTCATGTAATCTGTTTACTGTTCCAAGACTAACCAAGAATAAAAACCAAGAAATACAAACCTAAGCAGCCTCTCCTGAGTGGACACGTGCTCTTCTATTGCTTGGAATCAAGTATGTTCCAGGGCATGGTATCTTCTGAATCATTAGTGAAGCTTAGTGTTGAGTAAGATCTAGGAATCTTGTGAATCTGTTTGACAATATAACCTTTTGTATTATTTCAGAGACGATGTATATAAGACTTGAAACAAAGCCCAGAGCTTAGTTTTTAATTAAAGTTACAATAAAAATTATTCTATACTTTAAATCCCTTCCCTTTACAAATTATAGAGAAAGTAGCAAAGGATTTAATTCCCTTTATTGCACATTGGTAACAATTAATAGCATATTTCATTAATTTTTTAAAATCATTTTTAACACTGAATTTCTTGACTCACATAATTGGGTTAATGTGCTCAATTGGCAATAGTTTAAAAATATGTGCAGTCAAAGACTGAAAATAATTGAAAAAGCTTCAGTTTGGGGGTTAAGCTGTCTTCCCCATATACATTAGTTTGCCAGGCTGTTGTGACAAAGTCCCATAGCTTGGATAGCTTAGACAACAGAAATTTGTTATTCTTACAATTCTGGAGGTTAGATGCTGATCAAGGCATCAACAGGGTTGATTCCTACTGGGGCATCTCTTCTGGCTTGTATATGGCATCTTCTCCCTGTGTCTTCACGTGGTCTTCCCTCTGTTATCTATGTCCACATTTCCTTTTCTTATAAGGACACCAGACATACTGGGTTAGGGCTCACACACGTGATCTATTTTTACCTTAAATACCTATGTAAAGGCCCTGTCTCCAAATAGAGTCACCTTCGAAGGTACTGGGGCATAGGACTTCAACATATACATTTTAGGGGGAAACAGCTCAGTCCATAACATCAAGATAGCGGCAAGAAGACTTTTTCCCTACCATCTTAATTTTCTGCTCTATACTCAGCACAAAAAAGTGCTTGGCATATGATATTCAAATATTTACTGAATGAATGAACCCAAGGATTGACTTTGCTGAATGTACCCAAAGATTGACTTTAATAGTTCTTTCATTTAAAATTGATTGTATCCTTTCATTTAAAATTGAATGTGCTTATTCTAGCTAGTTGATGGATATAACCAAATAGTATATATTAATTATCAAAAGTGCTCTTTTCTTTTTAGGCAAACATGTTAATGCTACATTGCTCAGACAGTTTCTAAGGTTAGTTCATGGAATTTAAATGTAACAATAGGGCTAGGTGCGGTGGCTCACGCCTGTAATCCCAACAGTTTGGGAGGCCGAGGTGGGCAGATCACTTGAGGCCAGGAGTTCAAGACTAGCCTGGCCAACATGGCGAATCCCCGTCTCTAGTAAAGATATAAAAATTAGGCAGGCATGGTGACAGGAGCCTGTAATCCCAGCTACTTGGGAGGCTGAGGCAGGAGAGTTGCGTGAACTCGGGAGGTGGAGGTTGCAGTGAGCTGAGATCATGCCACTGCACTCCAACCTGAGCTACAGAGTGAATGAGACTCCGTCTCAAAAAATAATTAAAAATTAAAAAAAATTTAAAATGTAATAATGGACTTTTCTTATTTGGAGGAAAACCTTAGAAAACTTTCCTTTGAATCATTTTGTAAAGCTTGAGTAGAAAGTGATAGTTCAGAAGCATGTGATTTAAGAATGTGTAAATATTGGAGAGAATTAAAAGGATACTCAGTTGGAGAACAAGCATAATTCAGTATGCGTCTTTTATGTTGAGCTCTTCTTGGTGCATTGTGGCTGTTTGACATGCAGCTGAGTTCTCAGGCCACAGACCCACGACAATGTTTTTTTTGGTTGACTACCAGGTTCTGGTATGAAAACCCTGGAGTATTTACCCCGGCACAACTCACTCAGCTGAAGCAGGCGTCCCTGGGCCGGGTGCTTTGTGACAATGGTGACAGCATTCAGCAAGTGCAGGCTGATGTCTTTGTAAAGGCAGAATACCCACAGGATTACCTGAGCTGCAGCGAGATCCCGCAGGTGGACCTGCGAGTGTGGCAAGACTGCTGTGCAGGTCAGTAATAATGCAATGAGCACGATCTGGATTGATGTGCATGTTCTCATGCTTGAATTGTTTTCAGTGGTAAAGATTATGCAATTTAAAGAAGGATATGCAAAAAGCCAACAACACAGAACTTTCCTTTTGGAAATCTGACAGATGATGAAGGGGTGGACACCAGGAAAAAGAGAGGCTCCCAACCTGCCCATCCTCTTCCATTCCACACTAACCTTGTTAGAATGGGGACACTTGCTGGCAAAACTGGCCTCTGCCTTCTTACTGCATTTCAGATTTCTGCACCAAAGATCAAATGCCAATCACTTGGTACTGACTATATCTACTTCTTGGGGTTCATCTAACAAAAGAGAAATGAAAGTTTGTAGTAACTTGGCTAACTTAGGCTATTCATTCTTCATAAGATGTTGCAGTAGTGCTCATTGGAAGTACAAGGAAATTTTGATAGAGTCAGGAAAAAACTTTCCCTAATGGCACAACAGAATTGGTGATATCTACAACATCACCGTTTACGAACCAAACTTTCCCTAAGGTGCTTCTATAAGCATCCATTTTGTTCTCACAATATCCCTTTAGAAATGTGGATTTCTTTCTCCTTTGAGGAAAGTGTGGCTCAAAAATATTAGATGACTTTCTCAAAGTCCAAAGATGAGTAAGTGGTGGAGCCAGGGCCAGAGAAAAGATGTATTGTTTGTTGAAACCTAGAGATGAACTGAGGACTTGATGATTCTGGAGCAGAACATGCTGACGTCTTCACAGGTGAGCAGGTGTCTGTCACATGGAGGATACTTGCAGCTCCTCTGGACGCCAATGACACAAGGGCCACCATAGCCTCATGCTTGCTCTGTGTAGTGGCCATGGGCCTGGGAGTTCTGATGTTCTCTGGGACTGAAATGATCATTCTCAGTACCTAAGTAGTACTAGAGATTTGTTGTCAGGGGAGGAAATTGAAAGCCACTGCTAGAAGTGTGATAGAACACTGGCCGGGTGCGGAGGCTCACGCCTGTAATCCCAGCACTTTGGGAAGCCAAGGTGGGTGGATTGTTTGAGGTCAGGAGTTCAAGACCAGCCTGGCCAACATGGCGAAACCCCATCTCCACTAAAAATACAAAAATTAGCCAGGCGTGATGATGGGTACCTGTAATCGTAGCTACTTGGGAGGCTAAGGCAAGAGAATCGCTTGAACCCTGGAGGCGCAGGTTGCAGTGAGCCCAGATTGTGCCATTGCACTCCAGCCTGGGTGAAAGAGCCAGACTCAATGACACCTGAGTCACGGTTGTCTTTTTCACTGTGGTGGTGCTTTATCAGACACAGCAAAAAGGAATGTGGTACTCCGGGGAGGGTGGCATTCTTTCCCTTACCTCAAGTTCTTAGTGATTAGATCCAGGAATAATGAAATAGTTCCCCCTCTTCAGAATGTTGGAGGAGCAGAGAGCAATATACAAACCATATAAATGGCAACTTGTAACACTCCTTTGCTTCTTCTCCAATGTCCCTGGGATAGGACATAGGTCCTGCTGAGCAGAGGGAGAGATAGATGGCATGGCATGGTGTGGGCTGTGATGACCAGAGCGGTGCCCTGCAAGGAAGCAATGGCTCCGTGTAGAGACCAGGGCTGCGTGCCCATACTGACACATACCATTTCTAGCTCTTCTCACCTCTGGCCATGTGATATGTGATTCATGGATACACCTAGCTCATATAATTGTCCTGAGTCTTTCAAGGTGGTTGTTATTATCCCTGATTTACATATGAGGAAAATAAGGCTCCTGGAAACTAAATCCATTTTCTAAGGTCCCACAGCTGACCTGAAGGCCTCGGCTCTCTCCTCTGTGCGCACCACCACCTGGTAGCACCTGTAGGGTAGGTGCATGGCACAGAGACAGTGAGCAGGCCCCCACCAAGGGGAGTTCCTCTGCTGCCCTCCCCCCATTGCCATTGTTCCACGTTGAAGACTCGGAGGAGGGCTCCTCTGGTTATTTAAATGGTAATGAATCTGCTGTGGGCAATGTTTGTTATGGAAAATGCAATGCAAGGATGTAACAGACCAGAGGAGGGTTGGGGTCTTGAGTTTGTGCAGCGTTCTTATCAAGATCTGTGGTCCCAATCAATAATAAGAATACTCTTTCTCTGTGAGTGTCTTTAAAAAATGTCTGAAAATTAATAAGCCAGCAGTAAACATCTACTCCTTAACTGGATACAAACATACAGTGTTTTTTTTTTTATGGCACTATAAAAATGCTCAGAAGTCATGTCAGTAGCAAAATTACCTAAAGATATGAATATGCCTGATGTAGTTCCAATCCTAATGTAATGTTTGTAATGAGAACCATTACAAATGGATACATGTGTATTTTTCCGTGTACTTTCTGACTAACAAGCGTGGATTTTTCAGAAAAATTAAAAGACAGTTTAAAATGAGTGGCTTAACAAAAGGTGTTTAGTAACTGCTCAAAAGTGGACCACTTTCTTATGGGATGGGCTTCTTACACTTCCCAATTAACAGAAACATTGCTCTATGTAGATTAGAGGCCTGCTGGAACATTCAGATCTCTGAGGAACTAGTTTCTAGACTGTGGCTCCATAGTTTCAGGTAGGTTATACATTTTAATGGTCTGAGTTAAGTAAGGCACTTGAGAAGTGCTGGTATTGACTACATTGAGTCCATCCCTGAGACCTGAAGTTGCGAATTTCCCAAACAGAGAAGGTGTATTAAAGGACCTAGAAACTATGTCACTACTCAGTACACTTCTCTTTGTTGTGTGTTCATTCATGCTGTATTAATAGATTTCTTCCCTCTCCTTTGCTAATCTCACTCTCAGACTAAAATAAGTGATGGTGTTTAAATGATTTATTTATTTATTTTTATTTTTATTTTTTTTGAAACAGAGTCGTGCTCTGTTGCCTAGGCTGGAGTGCAGTGGTGCAATCTCGGCTCACTGCAACTTCTGCCTCCCAGGTTCAAGTGATTCTCCTGCCTCAGCCTCCTGAGTAGCTGTGACTACAGGCCCGCACCACTGCACCTGGCTAATTTTTGTATTTTTAGTAGAGACAGGGTTTCACCATGTTGGCCAGGCTGGTCTTGAACTCCTGATCTCAAGTGATCTGCCTGCCTCAGCCTCCCAAATTGCTGTGATTACAGGTGTGAACCACCATGCCCAGCGGATTTAATTGTTTTAACTGGCATTATCCTAGAGTAAAATAGAGACCTCCGTTTGGGATGTAAATGGCCACTCCAAGCAGTCCTAGTGGTTCATTTTGTTAGAATGAAATGTATGATTAAATTGACCCTCAGCCCTTTATGTTGTTTTTAAAGAATAATTTTATTTTCAACAGGGCTATTTTTTTTCTCATTTTTTGTTTCCCATGAATAATAGCCTACTGGTTAATACTGATACCAGCATCTTCCAAATTTAACTACATTTTTTTAAAATCCTGGAGAAACTCTTCTCCTAAATTCCTAAACACATTGAAATGGACTCTGAGTCTGTTTAAACAGTGATAATATAAATGCAGTCAAGATTTACATCATTATATCTTGTTATTCTTTGTAGGTAGAAGGCATGAGATCTAAATAATGGAGCTGGGATTTCTGTCACTTAGCTGTAAGGCTATGGGTTTGTATGGGTGATCAAACTGGAAAAAGTTGGGGTGTTAAGGACTTGGTTTATAGTTTTCGTGTCATTTATTATGTTTGATGAAGAATTTTGTTATCCACCATTTTGTTTTGTTTTGTTTTGTTTGAGATGGAGTTTTGCTCGTTACCCAGCCTGGAGTGCAATGGCGTGATCTTGGATCTTGGCTCACTGCAACCTCTCCCTCCCGGGTTCAAACGATTCTCCTGCCTCAGCCTCCCAAGTAGCTGGGATTACAGGCCTGTGCCATCAGACCTGGCTAATTTTTGTATTTTTAGTACAGACGTGGTTTCTCCATGTTGATCAGGCTGGTCTCAAACTTCTGACCTCAGGTGATCCACCCGTCTCGGCCTCCCAGAATGCTGGGATTACAGGCATGAGCCACTGCACCCTGTGGCCCTATCCACAGTTTTTAACCCATGAATTTCAGTTTCTCTTCAAACTATTCTAAAACAGCATGGTGTTTTTGTTTTTCTTTTTGCCCTTAACTAAATCCATTGTTGTGCTTTTTTTTTCATAAATTTCCTCAAGTCATTCTATGTATCTGTTATATAAGTAATTCCTTTAAAATATTGCTTAGTATTTAATGGATAGGATTGTATATACCAAAATTCATGCAGCCATACTTTGCATATCAGGGCTTATATGTCCATAGGCTAGGTTCTTATAGAATTCCCAAAGTAAAGTTGCTGAGGTACAGGATATAGGCTTTTTAATGAAAAAAAGTGTTGTCAGATTTATTTCTAAAAAGATAAACATGACGATTCCACAAACAATTATATTAATACCCACTTTATTTCCCCACCAGCAATTGATAATATAGCCCTTGGTTTTTTGATAGTGCAGTGAGTAAAAACTTAATTATCTCAAGTTCATTTTAATTTTCATTTCTCTGTTAGTGTGTTTAAACAGCTTTTTCCATGGCTTTTGGTTTTGGGGATTGGCTGTGTGCATTGTGTGTTCATAGTCTTTGTCCTTTAATCAATCTGTATGAGCTCTCTGCAAATGCTGTGTGTTAACAATGGTGAGGGTGAACATCCCAGGATTGCCACTAAATTGAAACGGTTTCATCATTTACCCAGCAGCAACGTACTTGCTTCCTTTTATGTGAATTTTTTTTTTTCTTTGAGACAAGAGTCTTGCTCTGTCGCAAGGCTGGAGTGCAGTGGTGCGATCTCAGCTTATTGAAACCTCCACCTCCCAGGTTTAAGCGATTCCCCTGCCTCAGCCTCCAAAGTAGCTGGGACTACAGGCGCCCACCACCACACCCAGCTAATTTTTGTATTTTTAGTAGAGAAGGGGTTTCACCATGTTGACCAGGAAGGTCTTGAACTCCTGACCTTGTGATCTGCCTGCCTCGGCCTCCCAAAGTGCTGGGATTACAGGTGTGAGCCACCACACCCGGTTTATTTGAATTTTTTTAAGCTTAAGAAGATTTCTTTCAGTCCCTTGGTCCTCTCTGTAACAAAGTAGCTGCTGCATTTCACCTGTGCTGCTCCTTCTCCCTGTGCACTGCCCACTGTCAGGTCCTACTGTACAGAGGGCTTTCTTTAATTTAGTTACTTCATTTACTGTTATTTAGAGCTTCCCTCTTCAAATTAGCCTTATTTATTTTTCCCATTATTTGCATATGCATTATATACATAAATACGTAAAACGTATCTTCTATGTCTGTATACATGTATAGGTGTGTACACATACAGATGTGTACATTGTTAAAAACCTTAGACAAATTAAATTTAACAGACTTTACTTGACAAAGGGCAGCCTCCTGAGCCAGAGCAGGCTCAGAGAGACTCCAGCACAGCCACGTGGTTGAAGAAGATTTATGGACAGAAAAAGAGAAGCAATGTACGGAAAACAGAAGTGAGGTTCAGGAACAGCCAAATTGGTCACAGCTTGGGCTTTGCCTTATTTGAACCCGATTTGAAGAGTTGGCTGCCTTTGATTGGCCAGCTGATTATGAGGCTCAGCTGGCACAGGAGTTGATTACAGTCTGTTTGCACTTCAAGTCAGGTTCACTATGCCCAGACATCTTTAGGCCAAACTTAAAATATGTAAGGAGGCAGGTTTGGGCTAAGCTTAATTTAGCGATTTCCCTCTTTTGGTCATCCTCTCAATTTTGGGAGATAGACCAAAACTTTAGGAATTAATGTCACTCTGTCATCATCATAAATGTCAAGTAATTTTGTGTGTGCATGAGGGTTACAGTAGGGGCAACCTTCTTTTGTTGGAATCTACTGTTCACAGGGGGAAAAAGTGGTCACTTTAGGACCTATCTCCTTCCTTAAAGTTTCAGTTTGGTTATGCTGCATTTAGCATAAGTGCCTCCATTTTGCTTTTGTCTGGTTTGTTGGGGCCTAGTGCAGGAGCTCAGTCCAAAACAATGACCTCCCATAATTTTGTTTAAAAACCTCCTCTCCCTTTTTGGTAAGGTTCTCACTTAGGTGAGCATGTGACCAATACTTAGGGCCTTATCACCACTCTCAGTTACCATCGTTTTGGGTTTTCTGTCTCAGCATATCACTCACAGGCTACGATGTTCTCATGATCACATGTTTCTTTGAGTTTTTGTCATTCCAGTTGAAGAAAGGCCATTTGACATTCTACAGATGGCTGCATGCAAACGTTTAAAATTTTTGAGAGAATACAACACAGCAGGGAGACTACTGTTATGATTATCAGGAGGATAATACCAAGAGCTTGGAGTATGCTCCTTACCTGGGGTCCCATAAACCAAACCAACCAAATAAAATCAAATAGATCAAAGAATGTGCTAGGTAAAGAATCTACTCACTTTAACCAAGCAGTCTATTCATTAATTCCTTACAACTGGATCTCTGTAATACCTGATGTGATGTATTTCTCCATGGGTGACAAGAAGTGCCAACAACTACACAGACACTTCTCTGTTAATCACTAAGTGATCTAGAGCAATTTTATTATTTAGCACAACTTTCAAAGGAGCATTTAAAGTCTGTTGTATAACTGGCTGGGCCTGGTGGCTCAAGCCTGTAATCCCAGCACTTTGGGAGACCGAGGTGGGCAGATCACTTGAGGCCAGGAATTTGAGGCCAGGCTGGCCAACACAGTAAAACCCCATCTCTACTAAAGTACAAAAATTAGCTGGGTGTGGTGGGTGCCTGTAATCCCAGCTACTTGGGAGGCTGAGGCAAGAGAATTGTTTGAACCCAGGAGGCAGAGATCTCAGTGAGTCGAGATCATGCCACTGCACTCCAACCTGGGCTACAGAGCGAGACTTCATCTCTAAAATAAAATAAAGAAAAAAAAAAGTCTGTTATATAACATAGCATTTACAGTATTATCTGCTATAAGAGCCTATCATGAGGGATAAATTTCTAATCATTGCTTCATTTACTCCAAACCATGGGAAAAGAAACCTAACAAAAGATGCCCATTTGGAAGAGTGAAGTCTTCCTATTAATTTTCTCCATAACCGATGGCAGCAATGTTCCCTTTAACCTATGATGTAGGTTAAGAGGAGGGTATCCGTGTTCTGTTTCTGACTGATTATGAGACAACAAATGTACCATGAACATTTCTCACTTACACTGGCCCTTCATCTTCCATCTATCAAAGCATAAAGTTGTCTATGTATATAAGGCTGGCTTCAATATCTTTCACAAAATAAAAGTATACCCCATGAGTCCACACAACCATCTCCTTTTTCACTTTTATTGTTCATAGAAGTATAAGCAAGGAAAAAAAATAGAAAGATAAGAGTCTTATGATAGCAGAGAAGTCTTGATTCTTGATCTGGTGAAAAAGCTACCCACATCAATGGTGTCATCTTCTTCTGGGGAGAAATTTTCCTGGTTAGCTTTAACCTTAAGGTTTCCAGTGGGAATACACTAAGAGTGTGGAGGGGACCTTCTGAGTTGTGAGGTCATGAACCCAAGGTTCAAGGTCTCAAAATTTTGCTACAATGTGATGGCAAAGGCCAACTCTGATGTTGTTCTCAGAAAATTCAGTCTTCAGGTTCTAGATTGTGCTCAGTCAGATCACCATGTAAAGCTTTCTTTACCTTGTGAAAATACGCCTTGACATAGTGCATTAAGGCTTTGCAGCATTTAGTTATGTCAGAGTTTATTAGTGGAAGATACATGAGACTGTGTTATTAGGGGGATAGTCCTTTCAATGACATAATAAAGGTGTCAACTTATGTTTTACACTGGAAGTGGATGTGATTGTCATTAATCTACAATACCTTTTACCAAAACAATTCAGTCAGTTCAGCTAGCTTTGCCCAGTACTATAGTATCTATAATACCTTATTTAACTGTTTTATAACTTGTCCAGTGAAATAAGTATCCTATCTCTGGCTATTTCTCCAGGAATAATCTTTTAGCTACTGTTATAACATCAGCCCTTGTGCATGGGAAAGCTTTTATACAACCAGAAAACATGCACTGAAAATGTCTTCCCCCAGGTACTAAGGGAGGAGACCACCCCTCATATTATCTTACGCCCAATTTCTGCCTCCAAAGAAAGAAGAAGTAAAAACTAAAAGGCAGAAATGAAATCCATAGACATACAGCGCAGCACCACGCCCTGGGCCTGGTAGTTAAAGATGGACCCCTGACCTAATCGGTTATGTTATCTATAAATTACAGACATCGTATGGAAAAGCACTGTGAAAATCCCTGTCCTGTTCTGTTCCATTCTAATTACCAGTGTATGCAGCCCCCAGTCATGTACCCCCGCTTGCTCAATCAATCACTACCCTCTCACGCGGAACCCCTAGAGTTGTAAGCCCTTAAGAGAGACAGGAATTGCTCACTCAGAGAGCTCGGTTTTTCAGACGTGAGTCTTGCGAACCCTCCCGGCCGAATAAAGCCCTTCCTTCTTTAACTCTGTGTCTGAGGGGTTTTGTCTATGGCTCGTCCTGTTACAGTACCTTCACTAATGTCTTCCCCCAGGTACCTTCCCTAATGTCTTCCCCTATATGCCATTTAGCCACGTGGCACCCAGGAGGACTATGAAGGGCAGTGCTTGTCTAAGTCCTGAATTTCCATGCCTGATGTAGAAGTCAGGACAGAAGACAGCTGTGAGGAGGATGCCTGGAGGATACAACCCTTCCCAGAATAGCCAGGAGGCAAAACTGGGCCAGGGAAGAACGGGTCATGTTGGGCTTGATTCTGGCTGGTAGCTGCCGTTCTAGGAACTGAGAACTTAGCCCCAGGCCTCACTATGGCCATCTGTCTGGATCACTGAATCCAGACTCTCAAAACCAAACCGTAAGCTCACAGTCAAATCAAACAAGTACCTACTTATATTTAACTGACAATTTTGAAACCATATTTTGCCAACAATTTAAAAACTAGTTTTATTTACCAAATTTTATCACATACACTTAACATATATAGTAGACATATGAACACAGACAGAAGCAGATCTTCTAGCTTTCATAAAGCTAGCTTATAAATAATTTTTCCTTTCTCTCTTTAGACTATCCCTCTTTCAATCACATGCTTCATTGCCCTAAGCAACCGCCAGCCAGGCAATTCCAAATCTGTACTTCTAAAGGGCCAACTCCCAGGCCAAACAAGAAAATCTGTATTTCAAAAGCACAGAGCTAAGACTTTAGACCTAAATATTGTATCATCAGCTCAAACCAAATAAAAAATAGTGGAAGTAAAAGTTCAGTTAAGACAAGATAGTCTGAAAAGCACTTTAAAAAAGGTTTGACTTGTTATGTAAATTGAAAACAATAGCAAGAGTTTCTAATGTACATAGGCAGATATCCTTAAAAATGGAGATTTCCTTTATAAATGTAGGTTTTTTTTACAAAAAGGTTTAAAGATAGCCAGTTAGATTCCAGAAAGGCATATTTTAGTTCCATGGGTGTTCTTTTTAACTTAGCTACTGTTTCTTAGCTAAAATTACTGAGTTCAGCATGGAGCCCATTAAGGAATAGAGCAAAGAAAGTATTTTCCATAACTGGATTCAGCATGGATTGCTGTGAGAAAGAAGCAAGCCTACTTTACCGGAGGTCTTATATTTTGTAAACACTTTAGGATAGCTTTCTTTTTGCCTTTGGGGCGGAATAATAACTAAACCAAAATGCTAACAGATATTTTCTTATCAATTAGTCACTTAAACTTTTTATTTGCCATTTGTAAAAAGTCTCTTTTAAAAAACAGTAAAGATATTAAAATCTTTTTAGAAGCTTCTGCCTATCAATAGGCATCCCTAGATAAGACTAATTCAAGAATTCTCATTTTCTTTCTTTTTTTTTTTTTTTTTTTTGAGATGGAATCTCACTCTGTTGCCCAGGCTGGTGTGCAGTGACAAGACCTGGGGTTCAAGTAATTCTCCTGCCTCAGCCTCCCAAGTAGCTGGGACTACAGGTGTCCACTATCACTCCTGCCTAATTTTTGTATTTTTAGTAGAGATGGGGTTTCACCATGTTAGCCAGGCTGGTCTCAAACTCCTGACCTTAAGTGATCCACCTGCCTTGGCCTCTCAAAGTGCTGAGATTACAGGCGTGAGCCACTGCACCTAGCCAGGAATTCTCATTTTCAGATGCACTGCTTAAAGTGTGGTATTATTCATTTGGAACATTCCATTCTAATTTTAAATTACCTGTGGTAAGATTTTACCACTTCTATAAGTGTTTGCTGCTTCCAGAGTCTGATATTTATACATGCAAATGTAGGCATAGCTGGAAGGTGGATTATTCAGTTCTTTAGAAACTAAGGATCTCCTTTTTACCTTACATCTTGGCTTTGGCTATCAGATCTCCTTGATCAACTTAGTCAATGATTTTTTTTCCTACCTAAGCAACCAAAAAGAGAAAAGTGCAAGGAAGGGGTAGAACACAAAAATCCCTGTAATTTGCAAAAGCTGAAATTTATACCTTCTGCAATATTTCCATTTATTATCAGTTTCTGTCTGACTGGGTCAGACATAAGAGGCCTCTAACTAGATCCAAGCCAGTTAATATCAGATCCAACGTGATTCTGCATCCAGTCCAGTTTCTGTTGTGTTTTCTGAACCCAGTTCAGATAAAAAAAATTTGCTCAAACAAACTCAGAGAGCTAAAAACAAATCTGTGGAGCTTTGGAATCTGAGAGAGAATACCATGATCCCCAGTTGCTGTGAGAGAGCAGTGGCCACAGTGGGCCTGGCAGGGACCTCACTTGGTCACATGTTGCTCCTGGGCATCGGAGGAAGTTCTACTTCAGGTCCCACTTCTGACACCATCTGTTAAAAGAAAAACCTTATGCAAATTAAATTGAGCAAAAAATGATTTGTGAATTAAGAAGACTCCTGAGCCAGAGCCAGAGCCAGAGTAGGCTCAGAGACTCCAGCACAGCCATGTGGTGGAAGAAGATTTACAGGCAGAAAAAGAGAACTGATGTACAGAAAACAGAAGTGAGGTACAGAAACAGCCAGATTGGTTCCAGACCAGCATTTGCATTATTGAACACAGTTTGAAAGAGTTGGCTGCCTTTGATTGGCCAAAACTTAGCGATTGACACAAGAGTAGACTACAGTCTGTTTACACATCCAGTTAGGTTACAGTTCACTATGTCTGGAAAAACATTTAGGCTGAACTTAAAATATGTAAGGAAGTAGCTTTGGGCTAAACCTAATTTAACAACATGCGTATATATGTGTGTATATAACTGTGTACGTGGATAGGTATGTGTATGCATGAGTGTGTACACATATGGGTGTCTGCATGTGTAGTTGTGTACATATATACATGTGTATGCATAAGCATGTACATGTAGATGTATGTATTGTATAGGCATGTAGAGCTATGTGCACATATGATACATGCATGTTTAAGTTATGCATATGTACATGTATAGTCATATGCATGAATAGGTATTGTATGTATAGGCATGTACAGGTGTGTATATGCAGATGTGTGTACATGTGTAAGCATGCACATGTATGGGTGTATGCATGTTTGAGTGTATGCATGCATAGATGTGTACACATATGGGTATGTACATGCATATTTGTATACATGTATGGGTATGTTTATATGTGTACACAAAAGTGTATATGTGAATTGTTGTATACATGCATGTATAGTTATATATGTGTCCGGGATACACATGAGTAAGTGTACACATGTATAGGTGTGTGCATATATATAGGTGGAAAATGCTTGCCTTTACTACTCATTGCTTTTTTTTTTTTTTTGCTTTTCTCTTTTCCTAAAGTGGCCTATCAAGTAATGCTTTCAAATTGAGTACTTGTGTAAAGTATTCTACAAATGGCATTTTATACTCAAGTATCTTTTTCCCGCTGAACAGTGAAGAGCATCTTACTTGCATAGGATTCCTGGACTGTGGTCTTTCCCATTCTTTGCCAGTGTTCCTTTCCTGATTTCTAGTTTCTTATATTGCAATTGGAAGGATAGGTGCGATAGGTGCCAGTCTGGATTTTTTTTCCCCTGCTTAAATAGGGGTCTCTAATGCTTTTTTAATGGGATTCCGTAAGATCTTTTGTTCAGAATTAGAGCAGAATATGCTTAGATGTAACTTTCCTTATCAATCCAGTGTCAAACTTAGGGAACAATTTCAATTCTTAGATTTGCATATTTCTTCAACAAGGGGAAATTTATACATATATTTCCTTATTTACTGTATATCTGTATGTGTCCTCCAAATATTTTTTTTCCTTCTGAAACGTTCTTTATTTGAGCATTAGGTCTACCCTCCAAATCTCTTTTCTTTTCCTTCATATTACTCTCTTTTATATTTTTGCTAAATGCTCTGATATATTTTTTGCCCATGACCACTTATATCAAATTCACTAATCGGTCTCAACAGAGATCAACCTCCTTTTAAATTTATCTATTTAACTTCTTAGTTCCAACATCATCTGATCATCTGTTTAAGTTTTATGACATCATTTTCTGCAGCATTGGAAATGCCCTAACTGTTTGTATTATTATTATTTATTATTGTTACTATTCTAAACAGATGTTCTTTTGTCATCTCCGTCTCTTGGGTCATGTTTTCACTGAGAAAGTGGCTCCTCTCTCTGATAACTATTCGGGACCCTTTCATGGACAGTGACTTTTTTTATCTTGGCTCAAGTTGTCAAGTTTATCTCCATGGCAGAAACCTAGCAGAAGGAGACAGGTTCACTGGGCTGGGCTATGACATCAGCCTCCCGTAGGCTAAAGCAGGAAGACAACCCACTTATTCAGTTCATTCTTGGCTTTCTGAGAAGTGGAGACACACTGCACGCTCTGAGGGCAGAAGCTCTCGGCCAGAAATCTGAACATGAAGCCCTTTCAGAGGTGAGCTGCTCTGAGTCCTCAGTTGGGCAGGGCTGGGCGTGGTTCCCCCAGGCCTGCAGCCTTCAGGAGGATTGTGTGCTGCATTTTTCCCCAGGGTTCCCCTGTCCTCTCAAGCACACTGTGGCCTCTATATTCCTATGCCACTTGCCCAGGGGAGGCCTGTCCCCTGGGGTTGTGGGGGAGGGGAAGAAGGCCCATCTTTGGGGTGCTCATCTTCAGGGCACCGTGCTCCCAAATCCCTGTGAGCTCAGTGTCCGCGTGCTGCAATGAGTGTTCTGTGATGAGGACCTCATGCTGGGACCAGGCGAAACCATTCCTCTTGTCTTTGGTTGAGGTGCATGCTGATCAAGGCCTGAGCTCTTCAGGGAGAGCACAGGCATGTGAGCTTTCCTGTCTGACAGCATTAATCAGCATATTTGGTTTTTCAAGGTCACAGAAGATCCTGTTTAATCATTTTTTTTACACACTATTATGGGGGCCAGGAATGTACCGACACAAAGTCTGAGAAAACCAGTTTTGATCTGAAGCTAAGGGGTGACTTGGAATTCAGTTCTAAAACACTGATTTCTTTGAAGACAAAAAAGCTCTTAGAAGGATCCTCAGGATTATCGTAAGTAAAAAGCAAAACTGGTACTACCTGTTTACAGTTTCATCTAGCCCCCTCCTGTCTTTTAGCCTGGGAAGAGAGAAGATGAAATCCCATGGGCTCTGAGCCCACATCATCTGAGAATCTATTTAATTTAAAGATAATTCATTAGGTTTCATTTTTAATCTTATACTAAGATGAAACTTATCATAACAGGTTTCTATTTGGTCATTTTTCTCCTTGTGGAGAAACGTGGGATAATTCTAATTCTCCTTTGGTGTGACATCATGTTTATCCTGTGAAGATGGCTTTCTTTTTTATAATGAATCTTTTCTTCTGCACTAAACAGACACCCTCCATCCCAAACTCCCTAGTTTCTTCATGCTGCATGATTTAGAGTTGCTTCATTATTCTGATTTTACTTATCAGTTTTTCTTTCAGAACATTATAATTCATCAAGGTCTTTATTAAAGTGTGATGCCCAGAAGTAGGCATAGCTTTAAAGGTATGTTGTGGATATTGACAGAATTGTCCAATCTGATATATTTCTTACCTACTCAAAAATAAACCTACAAGCCCTCCATTAGGAAAAAAATAAAAATCATGTGTTTAATCTCCAAAAAAAGTCAGGGATCCTTTCTTCCCTAGGCATCCTATTTGTTCCACTCTGGTGTTGCCAACTTCTTTCTTTTACCTTGTGGGTTAATTTCTCTGCCCATGTTATTTTGACACATAGATTTATACTCTCTATTGTGTGTGTATACTGAGTCCGATTTTGTCAATATAAGCAAGTTGCATCTAAATATGTGTGAAAAAATATGTGCAAATGCATCCAAAGAAGCCACATCAGATACTGTCTGCTTAGATGACCTCCTTCAGGGAAAACTTCTTGATATTCTCTGTATAATCACTTATCTTTGGGCCACCCAGCATTTTACTGGAAGTCATTCTGGGAATGCTGTGATTTGCACAGGAACTGCCATCAGTAGTACCAGAGAATGTGGAAACATGGCAGAGAATGTGGACTGTGGAAAGAGGCAAGCCAGGAGTTCTGTGCTGCTTCTGTGTATACTCTTGCCTCAGGTAGATGGATGTCTTTCGTACAAGATACGTAGGAGAAAACCAGTATACTTATAACTTAGTCCATTAATACAGCACTCTGGAAGGATTAATACTGGTAAGGATAATGAGACTATATTCTGATTCAAATAGTGGGATATTCTGGCCAAAGATTATGTTGCTTGTTGTCCATGAGGAGGGGTTTTTATTTTTCTGAGTACTTGAGAAAATGCTATTCCATTGACAGTGTCCAAATTATGTCAAAACAACTTACAAGTTGACTCAGAGCTTATATAAACAGTAGGGTGGTTTGGGGGATAATTATCAGATGAATCAGCTGCTTGATTGGAGTTTTTGTTCTTTTAGCCAGCAGAAACATAATAATTCAGTGCTGTAGGTAAGGCCTAGGGAATAGTAAGTGCCCACTGAAAATATTAAGAAAAGATAAGGAACCAAGAGAGCTCCGACAGAGGCGTAGCTGGTGAAGTGATAAGCAGCAAGTGTTCAAAATGTTGTTTGATTGGATTTTCTTTTAAGGAAAAGGGAAAAGGGAAACCTCATGAGACAAATGCTAAACTTGTAGTTATCAAAAGATCACAGTAACCAAGATTGATAAATGAATGGCTATAACGAGAAAGCCAAGAATCTTATTTTACCAGCATAAAAGATAAAGCAAAAAATTTCAAATTTTCTTTGAGATTTAATATTTTATATCACTTAACATACTTTACAGAACATTTCACATTAAATTCCTAGGTTCTTTTCTTTCCTTAGCTATCTTAGGTACGGATTTTCTTTTTTTTTTTTTTATTCTTTTTTTGAGATGGAGTTTCACTCTTATCACCACTGGAGTGCAATGGCACAATCTCGGCTCACTGCAACCTCCACCTCCCAGGTTCAAGCGATTCTCCTGCCTCAGGCTCCTGAGTAGCTGAGATTACAGGCACCCGCCACCACACCAAGCTAATTTTTGTATTTTTAGTAGAGATGGGGTTTCACCACGTTGGCCAGGCTGGTCTCAAACTCCCAGCCTCAGGTGATCTGCCCGCCTCGGCCTCCCAAAGTGCTGGGATTGCAGGCGTGGGCCACCACACCCAGCCAGTTATAAATTTTTGAAGCTGGAGGTGGCCTAAGAGAGTATTTGACTAAGAAACAAGGCCAAAAAAACCAACACTTCATCTTAAGATTAGGAAGCAAAAGTTGGAAAGGTTTAAGTAATTTGCTCTCAGTTATTTATTAGCAGACCTAGGGATAGAGCTCAGACTCCCCATTGCCAAGTCCATTTGTTTTCCTCACCCCACCATGTCATCTCATCGCTAGTTTTCCTTTCGTTATACTTTCTGTAATTTTCTCCAAATCTCTTTCACCAGTAGTTAACATAGGAACTCTTCTTTAGCTGGGTGGCCTTCTTTTTTAGAATCTTGTCCTAAAAAATTGCAAATGCAACAATCTTGACATTTTAACATCAAATTAATTTTCAGTATCAGCTAATCAATAGATCAAGAGTCTTTGCATAATACTGTAGGCATTACAGATGCAATTAAATAATATTCACAAGTTCTTGTTACCAATCTACTAATTTCAGCAAACTCTACAATTGACACATTTGTATCATAAATCAGTCAAAACTCTACTGATAAAATTGACTTTGCATAGAGCAGAAAGCATTCTCTTCAATATAGAACAGAAAATGATTTACTCTCATTTATTTTAGAAATTAAAAACTTACACCTAAAGCAGGTGGGATGTTTCCTAAGACAAGATAAGTGACGTACTAAGACACTATACCACTCGATTAAATAAAACTTCCTTCAAATAAAACAATTGCACAGAGTCAACAGATGTATATTTTCTTCTGGGATTTATTGAACCATGTGGTCTTGTAATTTCCAGCTGCATACGTCACATTAAGTTCTGTCTTTAGAGCATCAAGTAATTGTAAATACAGTATATTTTATGTACAAATGTAAATATATTTAGGTTTGCTCATGGCTTTCTTTCAAATAAATTGTGCTTATGTTTGTGAACTAATGAAAGTTTAATTTCTTTCATAAGAGACTAATTTTATTACCATCGTATTTCATGACACTGTAGTTTTTTCATGCTTAACTTATAAAATCCCTTCGAAGTATTACTAAAGAAGTAAGATTTCAGCAACTCCTATAAAGCTTTAATGAAGCAATTACATTGCAACAGTGATCTCAGGTTTGTCTTTGACAGTTTTTGCTATTTTTAATAGAACACCATAAGGACATCTCCCACTCTCCTTGGGTCTGTTAGTACCTAATATCTTGTGTGAAAAACTTGTTGAAATCAAGGTGAGAATATTACAGTAGGAAAAAGGGCAAATAAGTAGCCCTGAAATGATACAAAACAGAATGAGTGTTCAGTGATATAGATGATTAATCAAACTCTACTGATGATGTTGACTTTACATAGAGTACAAAGCATTCCCTTGAAAATAACCCTCCCATAAGTTCTAAGGATAAGTTATCTTCCAAATACAGCATTCTGCATTTATTTACAATCTATTCTAACACATAAGAAAGAAAAATTTTTCTATATCAGGATTAGGTAATTCATTAGCAGGGCTTCACCAAGTTGCTTAATTTAAGAAAATGGTTTCTTAATACTAGAAATTTATTTTACCATAAGATAAGTGCCTCTTAGTATTTTCCCATCAGATATGTTCCTCTTAGTATTTTCCCGTTAGATATGTGCCTTTTAGTAAACATGAGAACTGTCTTTAGCTGATGACCTTCCCTTTTAGAATCTTATGCTAATGAATTACAAATGCAACAATCTTGACATTTTAACATCAATTTAAGCTAATTTTTCATATCAGCTAATCAGTAGGATCAAGAGTGTTCGCATAATACTTTAGGCATTGCAGGTGCAATTAAACAACATTCACAAGTCCTTGTTACCAATCTACTTATTTCAGCAAATTTTGTAATTGTCCATTTGTTTGTGCCATAATCAAATAAGTCAAAATTCTACCGATAAAATTGACTTAGCATAAGCATGATGATAAATGATAAAAATTAGAAAATTTAGAAATCCTCATTATATTTGTAATTATTAATATTGTTAAAGTATGACATTGATAATTAATGAAATTTGGTTTCAAATATGTTCCCATAAAAGGCAAAATATTTGGTAAACAGGATATATGCTCTGCAGATCACTAGGGAAAACCAACAATGTGGAGTTTAAAGGAAACATTGAAGAACAAAAATCTTAAAATCCTCATAAGACCCAAATGTGCCTGAAGTTTCAGTGCATTAAGAGAATTACTGAAAGTCGAAGACTGCTTTATCTATCCACAAAGCAGCTTTTAACTCTATACCATTAACAAGGGCCATACATAAGCAAAATATTGATAATGGTCACATATAAAAGCATACGTCAAAGTTAAGTCAGGCACACAGAAACAGGAGTGGCAATAACAATACACAGTTGAATGTAAATAAGAAAATCATTAACTGAAACGAAGTTTATTTCAATCTCAATTTTGAAATAGCTTAGCATCCATTCAGCACAGCTTAATAGAATTGTGTCTGAATATTACTAGTGAGATCAATTTGTGAAAGATGTCTTTAACTTTGTCCCTATAAGCTAAAATTAACTTTATCTTCAAATATTCATAAAGATTCTCAAATATTGATTATATGCTAGGTCACTAGGAACACTAAAATTCCCAGAAGCAGACTTCATTATCTTTTACCACAGTGCAACTAATCTAAAATAATCAAATTTAAAAGAAAATAGCTACTTAGAATTTTTTAGTCATTAGACCAAATAAATATTTTATCAACAAGAAGTGTAATATCTAAAAATATTAATTACAACATTATTATCAAAATTTATGGGTAACAGAGGTAAATACAGAAACTTGTAGTTGTATTAAAAATGAAATAATAAAAATAAATTAACAAAACACACAGCTTAAGATGTTAGCGAAAAGACAGCTAAATAAATATGAATGTACTGAGAAAGCCTGAATAAAGATATAAGCGGAATTGATGAATAAATCTAATAGCTGGCTTAAAAAATAAAGGAAGGAGAAGTAATAACTATAAGAAATTATATATTCATCTAATATCTAATATGTATTATATAGGTATAATATATATATAATACATAGTAATATACACAATAACATAATAATAACATGTTTTTCCAATAATGACAGAGAGAAAAATGAAATTGAAAATTAGAAGAAGATTGTTGCCATTTTCTTTCTTGGAGTCTTGAGACATAGGAATGCTTTTTAGTTGTATACTTCTTTGTACCATTGTACTCAACAGGTAATCTTCAATACTCACTCCCCTCCCACTCTCCTACCTTTCGGAGTCTCCAGCATGTTATTCCACTCTGTCTATCCGTGTGTACCCATTGTTAGCTCCCACTCATAAGTGAGAACATGTGCTATTTGCTTTTATGTTTCTGAGTTATTTCACTTAGGATAATGGCCTCAAGTTCCATCCACGTTGCTGCAAAAGACATGATTTCACTCTTTTTATGGCTGAGTATTATTCCATTGTAGTAGTCCATTTCCACACTGTTATAGAGGTACTACCTGAGATTGGATAATTTACAAATAAAAGAGGGCTTCTGACTCACAGTTTCACAGGGCTGGGGAGGCCTCATGAAACTCACTATCATGTTGGAAGGCAAAGGAGAAGAAAGCACCTTCTTCAGAAGGTGGCGAGAGGAAGAGAGAGCAAAGGGGAAGTGTCATACTTTTAAACCATCAGATCTCGTGAGAACCCCCTCACTATCATGAGAACAGCATGGGGGAAACCACCCTTATGGTACAATCACCTCCCACCAGGTCCCTCCCTGGACATGTGGGGCTTACAATTAGAGATGAGATTTGAATGGGGACACACAGCCAAACCATATTATCCATGGTGTATATATACCACATTTTTTAATCCACCGATGCACTTTTAGGTTGATCTAGTGTTTTTGCTCTTTTGAGTAGAGCTGTGATAAACATATGAGTGCAGGTGCCTTTTTGAAATAATGATTTCTTTTCCTTTTGGTAAATACCCAGTAGTGGGATTGCTGGATCAAATGGTAGTTCTATTTTTAGCTTTTTGCAAAATCTCCATGCTACAGTACATTTTTTTTTATGGTGGGAATTATCTTCCTGATTCATGAGAGCAAGTCGAGGGCAGTGTGCAGTGGATGGTTGTTGAGATGACCACACACTAATGTAACCCTGAGGAGTCACGCCCTCATGTCATCCCTTTTCTTTAGTGAGAGCAGAACCTGTGACCTGCTTCTAATCAGCAGAATACAGCAAAGGTGATGAAATGTCCCTCCCATGATGAAGCTACCTCATATTAGACTCTGTCTTACTAGATGGAGGGAGAAAGATTCCCCTGCTGATTGTGAGAAAGCAAACCACTATGTTGTGGAGATAACATTTTTCTGATTTTTATTTATTATGGAGAGGGCCTCATGGAAGGGAACTGTGGGTGGCCTCCAGGTGGCCTTCAGTAACACAACCATGAGGAAGTGAGTTCTGCCAACACAGATTCTGCCCCAGATGACATGAGAATGTAGCCCCACTAACAGATTGGAGCCTCATGAGACTGAGCAAAGGACCTGCTAACCTGTGCCAGGAGTCCTGCATTCTGGCCACGGAAGGTGTGATGTGCTGCATGTGGTAGTTTGCTTGGGATTCTGTAACAAAGCACCACAAACGAGACAGCAAAATGTGTCTCCCCACTCCAGAGGCTGGGAGTCTAAGATCAAGCGCTGGCAGAGCTGGTTCCAACTGAGAGCTGTGTGGGAGAATGCATTCCATGCCCCTCACCCTACTTTTCATGGTTTGCCAACATCCATTGTTTCTTGGCTTCTGCTGTATCTCTCTGACCTCTACCTTCATGTTCACACAGTATTCTGTGTTCATGGCTGTGTCCAAATTTCTTCTATGTGTAAGGGCATTAATCATGTTGAATTAGTGGCCCATCTACTCCAGTGTGGTCTCTTAACGAATTACTCTGCAACAACCCTATTTCCAAATAATGTTATAGTCTGAGTTACTGGGGATTAGAATTTCAACATATGAATTTTGAGGGAATACACAGCAATCCATAAAAATGCGTTGTATCATTTTAAGCCACTGCGTTTGTAGTAACCTGTTAACACTGTGATAGATTCCTAAAGCAATTGTAATAAGAAAGTGAAATACCAGTAAGAGTATGAAGAAATATAAATGGGGTGCTACTGGAACCGTCTCACTTCAAAACAATTGTGGGGATAGTTCAGTATTGATTCTAATTGAGGTGAAACATCATCTAAAGATATGATGTATTAATATACTCAGTTCCTTTATGAGAACTAGAAGCCACTTTGCTATTAATACAGGAGTTATTAAGAAATTATTTTGGGAAGTTAGCGAGGGTAAAAGTTCTCAGTGGAATTTTCCTTTAATAAAAAGCAGCCCCAAATCATTTCTTCTGTAACAAAAAGCAGTCTGAAAGGTCAGGCTGCAAGCATAGATATGCATGTGTAAATACATGTGGCTAAGAGCCAAGTCCATCCAACATGGCGGTTCCCGCTCCCTTTTCCTTGTCACCATGTGTGCGGGTGTCATGGCCGCTGCCAGGTAGAAGCTGCATTTGCGGCTGGGCGCGATGGCTCACACCTGTAATCCCAGCACTTTGGGAGGCCGAGGTGGGCGGATCACCTGAGGTCAGGAGCTCGAGAACAGCTTGGCCAACACGATGAAACCCCTTCTCTACTAATAATACAAAAATTAGCTAGGTAGTGTGGGCCTGTAATCCCAGCTACTGAGGAGGCTGGGGCTGGAGAATCACTTGAACCCGGGAGGCGGAGGTTGCAGTTAGCCGAGATCGCATCATTGTACTCTAGCCTGGGCGACAAGAGTGAAACTCCCTCTCAAAAAAAAAAAAAAAAAAAAAAGAAGCTGCATTTGCTAATAAAAGACTAGGGTGGGAGGGCTAGTCTTTTCCTAGGTTATCTAAATGGCATACCTGGTCAGACCAATCCCCTGGGCCCTATGCAAATCAATCACTGCCTCCTCAAGCCTCTGTACAAAATTGATTGCATTCCGTCCCAAACCAGAGACCCTATCTTGGGAGACCAGCTTTCCCAGCATAAGGAAGCTTTTTCTCTTTCTCTTCTTTTTTGTCTATTAAACTTTATGCCTCTAAACCCACTCCTCGTGTGTGTCCGTGTCCTGAATTTTTTCTCGGTAAGAGATAAAGAACCAGGGTATATACCCCAGACAACAGAGATGTTTCATATGCAATGTGAATGCATTCATTCTCAAAGTGTCCCCCAAATTTATTGTGAGTTTTGTAAGTTTGTTTTCAGTTATTTGTACTTTTCCCCTTTTTGCAAGCAAATAAGAGGTGTTGAAAGTGTTGAAAATAAAAATCAGATATATTTTTGCCAATTTGAAAAATCAATTTTGACATATTTTTAATCTATGGAATGCAGCATTGGGATACTAGTGTTCCAAAGTTGCATAGTTTTGATCAATTCGTGGAAAGACATAGGATTGCCTGAGCTACTATAGCTCAATCTCCCAAACTTGACCTTGTTTATTCACCACGGACTGTCAATCCACTCCAATGAACTGCAATATTCAGACATATTCTGAAAGCAACCTGCTGTCTTGAGAATTTTCTAGTTTTATTAAAGCATTTACTAGGCACTGGCCACAAGCATGTGCTGAGGATTAACCGGTAGGTAGGACAAGGCCCTTCTCTTCTGCTCTTCTCAGAGAATGTGAAGAGTAAGACCCAATGTATCCAGAGAGTGCTGAGAGAGTGCAATGAGTTTACATTCGACTTGCTCTTGGCAGTTAAGAAAGGCTTCCTGGAGAAGGCTGACATGACACCTATGGCATTTGTCACTCAAGTGAGACAAAATGAAGTTGGAGCAGGATCACTGGCTGTGGATTGTGCATTAGGGAGAAATGAGACTGGAGAGGCAAGAAGGTGCTGCATAGGGAAGAACCTTGTTTCACCCACTAAGAATCTAGGTCACCATTCACAAAGCAAAGGCAGGAGCAGGGTCAGGGTGGGGGCAACCAAGGCTGCCCTGAATGGGAAGATTCACGCACACACACACCCCCACACACACACCCACCCACCGTTATGCCTCTTGAACACGAGTTATCTGGCTGTATCTTCATCCACATCTGTTGCTGTCTTCAAACACCCTATCTGCTGTAATTCATACCCCCATGTCACACATAGACCAGAAATTTAAGCTGATCTAAATTTAAGTCATTTCATTTTACTTTCCACACTAGACTCATCCATCCATTCATTCAGTTAACAAATAATGACCCTATTATTTGCAAGTTGCATAAGCCAGAAATCTAGGAGTTAACCTTCTTCTGTTTTCCTCATTCTTTCTGTAGTGTTATGGCTTTTGAGTCTGTCCAGATTTAAACCCTGTCTCTTCTGTTGAAAAGCTGTAGGACTTTGTACAAGATAATATAATCTTTCTGTGCCTCAGGTTAACAATAGGGAAGATAATATTGAGTATGGGTTATTGTAAAGTTTGAAATAAATAACTCATGTAAAGCCTAAGAACAGAGCTTGAAAACATGTATGTATATATACACATGCACATAGATATATATGTATGCATATGTATATATTTATATAAGATAAATATGCATAGGGATAAAATCAAAGCATCTACTATACTAACATTGCATTTAAATGTAAATGTAATGTTGTTTGCTTAAGAGCCAAACATTCAGCAATCAAGAATACTCTGCTTCTTTGGCAGTATCCAGGAATAAATAACAAAGTGAATTAAAAGAAATGATGTCAGAACTACAACATTTTAGCTGTCACATTACAAGAAACCTGCCATGTCACTGCAGTCTGGTGGGTTGTTTCTGTTCAGGTGTACTCATCTCTGTATACCTGCAGTGTTATATACATGATTCTTTGCTTTTTGGGTTTTATTTATATGACCTTGAACAATCTATTGGTGCTTTAAAGTAAATAAATTCTAAAGCTTCATCTTTCTAAAAAATAATGAAAGACCATAGATGATGAGAGTTTATCTGCAGAGCCTTTTCTCTATATTTTTTCCTTTTTATATGAGAATTGAAAAGAAAGATATTTGGCTTAGCTGGAGATGCTGCATTGTAGTGGGGAGAATACTTGCAACCTATTGAAAATCAGGAACCATGCCTTATCCACTTTTATTTTCTCTACAGTGCCTAGCCTAATACCTTAATTCAGTAAGATCTCCATAAATATTTATTGACAAAAGCTGTGTGCTATTCAGAAATAGAAAGACTGAGTTTCATTTTATGATTGAAGTTCACTTTCTTTAGTTGTATTCTTCGTAAATATTTCTATGTATTTTTTTTTTTTACTCAGAGCTGCAAATATTTATGCGTAATTAATTATCAGTAAAGTACTAAGTCGAGGTAACAGCATAACAGTAGGGGAAAATAAGCACCTGTGGGTCCCTTAGTATAATGTACAGCTTTATCTAGAATGTCTTGACTTCACCGTTATAAAAGTAGCAATAGGTCGGGCGTGGTGGCTCATGCCAGTAATCTCAGCACTTTGGGAGGCCGAGGCATGAGCCACTGCACCCGGCCTCCAGAAATTTTTTATCCGATTATGGTAATATACAACAATATGATAATTAACTTGTAAATCTTATAAGAAGGCTTGGATTTTCTTCAGTGAACTGTGTTTGGATTTTATAAATAAAGACGTTTTTAATTGAAAACAAAAGGTAGAAGTAGAAATAAAAAAGAAAACAAGTAACAACCATAACCAGTATTCTAGACAATGTCACTGTGGTAATTTTGGGATGTTTTCATTTTAGTTTATTTCTGGTATGTTTTAATACCAGTGAGTTCATATGTATAAGTTTTACTCTTATTTTGTTTAGCATTATAGCATTTGCAGTTTGTTGTGTTATTTTAAAAATCATCGTAAATTTCATATTCATGTTTGCTTAATAATCTTTCATGTCATATTCCTCTTGAATTTAATTTACATATGATAAGGTGAAGATGTAAGTGGTTTTCACTTTCTCTTCTTTTAAGAATAACTTGCTAGCTGCCCAGAACAAAAGTACTCTCTGCCTATTTTCCAATTTATGCTGCCTAATATAATGTGTTAAATTCGATTGCATGGTAAGATGCTCTCGGGTTGTTATCCTGTTTTATTTTTTCAGGTATTTTCCCACCAATATTAAGAATTTTTATTTTTGAACTTCATATATAGTAGTTTTACTATCTGGGAATGTTGATTCCTACGTCATTCTTTTTCATTTTCAAAATATCTTAGTTTCCAGACCATCTGTTTTCATATGAAATTTTAGAGAGTGTATTAGGCAGTTTTTGCACTGCTATAAAAAATACCCAAGACTGGGTAATTTATAAAGAAAAGCAGTTGAATGGGCTCACAGTTCTGTAGGCCATACTGGAAGCCTGGTGCAAGTTATCTGCTCAGCTTCTAGGGAGGCCTCGGGGAGCTTTCACTCATGGCCAAGGCAAAAGGGAGCAGGAGGCAGGGCACATGACATGAGTGGGAGCAAGAGAGTAGGGGAGGTCCCACGCACTTGTAAACGACAGATCTCCAAGAACTCACTCACTATGGCAGGCACAGCACAAAGACGTGAGGGAGCCGCTCCCACATCCAGATACCTCCCACCAGGCTCCACCAACACTGGGAATTACATCTCAACAGCAGGTTTGAGGGGGACATCCGTACTATATCAGAGACCACTTTTTAAAGTTCCATATTTATTTGCAACAAGTTTTTCATGTTATTCTCATATCTTTTTGATTGTGATAAAAACACATAACATAAAACTTACAATTTTAACCACTTGGAGGACACAGTACAGTTGTGCAACAGGGGGTATCTTAAAAAACAAATCCCTAGTGGGTATCAGGTGTGCCTGAGACACTTTGAGGAGTTGCCAAATTTCAAGCATTCCACTCAGGACTCTCCTGCTTCTTTCTTCATTGTGCCAAGTCCTTAGTGAATAAAAGACACCATGCAATCCATGCCCTTACTAAGTAAGATTCAGCATCACTCTGCCTGGGGCTCCTCCAGAGGTTCTGCAGACTGCCTTGCATCCCACTTGCTGCTGCAAAACAGAGATTCAGTGACATGCAAAAGCAGGTATCCGAGACTGTGGTCACCCAGCAAAATGGAATGGACTGAATGAGTCTCTCTCACTCTCGCTCTCTACTCTTTCTTCTTGGTACTCTTGCCCTCTCTGACTGTTAAAGAAATGATCTAGATGAGATCATGACATCGCATCTCACATGATGCTATTGTGGTTACTTCTTTCCCCACAGACTGTAGGAGTAGAGGACAGTTCAGAGCAGTGATGCAAGAATCTCAAAAGAAACGCTCAGCTCAATACAGCTATCCTGATGATAAGGATATGGAGTTAAGTCATCTAAGAAGTAGGTATGTATAGAAATATCTCATTTCTTTAGGCAACTTACTATAGATTTGCTTCAAACCTACAATTTGTTTTTATCTTTTTTAATAGAGACCACAGTTAACTTATTTACATATAGGATGAATCACATGAAAAGGAGCAAACACAGAATGAATTGTGTAGTGTGTTTGGGTTCCATTTCACTCTGCAATAGCCCAACCAGAGCGTATTTGGCAATGAATTTTTCTCAGTAAAGTGCAGAAAACTAAGTGTATTGGATGCTAGTTTTGATCCCTTAAATGACATTATGAGTTGATATTTTTCAGATTCTTTTTGAAAATATGAAACAGCATATTGTTTGCGAGAAAGGTAATAGTATCTATTTACTAATTCATGTTAAGTTGATTTGAATTCATGAATAATATATGGCAAGCAGGGCTTGATTTGTGACCAAGATGGAATATTTTTGAACTCTTAGAAAATTGAGAAATGTCAGTCTTATTCCTTTGAAATCCCTTAGGACTTCTTTTGTGTAGCTTGTATATTAGCTTGATACAAAGTGTTGCCTTAAAAAGTTTCTCCCTACCATTGACTTGGAAGCTTCTGAAAGCAGAAACACTACCTTGAGCATAGGTATGTCCAGTAGCTCCTTTTCATTGAATAAGGAGTCAGTACATACTTGTGAAATTAAGTTACCAAAATAAACATTGCAATTCACAGCTTCATAGTCCATGCAGGTTCTTTCAAGGAACCATATATCCTATTTTTGTTGTCCATAGCTGCCTTCTAAGTAGTATAATTTAGTCAAATTCAAAATCCATTTTTGGCATCCATTTCTTCAATTACAGTTGTCAACTTGAACAATATATGGGCCCTGTACTCTAAGATTTAAAATTGAGGAGAGGAGATAGTGTTGTTGGACAAGAAGTGTGAAGGCTTTAGAGTCAGGCACATGAATTCAAATCCTGTTTCTACTGCTTCATAACTATGCATGTTATATAAAATTTCCAAATCTCCATTTCCTCTGCTGTAAAATGGGCATGTAATACCTACTTTACAGGATTATTGTTTTAACTTGAGGATACATATGTAAAGCACTGAATACTAATATAGTGCCTAGCATTTTACAGGCATTCTATAACACACATTCTGTAATGACACATGCTGTTGTAGTGTTCACTGAATGCCAAACATTCTTTTAAGCATCAAACAAATATTAACTCACTTAACGAAAGTGCTTATATGAGTACTGATGTGAAATCCAATCATGGAGTGAGTAGTGCAGAGAAAGTGGAGATTAATTCTTATTGGGGCCCTTTGACCGGGTAGACATAGGAGGGATCTTGAAGGATAAGCTAAGATTTTGATAGCATTTAGGGGAGTCCAAGTCTGAAAGAACAACATAAGCAAAGGGAAGTGAGGTGTGTTTGGAGAATGGTACAACTCGTGTCTAAATGAGTTGGTCCCAAATATTCAGGAAGCTGAGGTGGGAGCATCACCTGAAGCCAGGAGTTCGAGACCAGCCTGGGCCACAAAGTGAGACTCCATCTCTAAAAAAGTTTTTTTTTTTAATTTAAAAAATTAGCTGGGCATGGTATCATACACCAGTAGTCCCTGCTACTAGGGAGGCTGAGGCAGGAAAATGTCTTGAGCTAAGGAGTTTGAGGCTCCCATGAATTACGATCATGGCACTATACTCCACCCTGAGTGATAGAGTGAGACTGTCTATAGACCTCTATAAAAAACAAACAAAAACCCCAAAATGAATGAATGAATGAATGAATGAATGAGTTGGTGTGTTCAATAACTAGGAATGAAGAACACTCTTCCAGAACGTTCTGAAAGAAGGTTGAGGCAAAGAGTGAAGAGCTGTAAATTCCAGGGTGAGGAAATGAAATATATTTTGTGTTCCTGGAGCTAATCCTTGCAAGGTAATTGGAACTCTGATCAGGAGTTGGAGTCCTAGTGAGAACCATTTTTAAATAATTTGAGTATTGGAAACATTCACTTGGCCCTTTTATTTGGCATTTCATCTGTTTTTCCATTGATTCAGGTGAAGCGTTTTACCAGTGTGTCATCAGAAGTGGGTACCGGACTCAAATATTGGAGGGCAATTTCCCTTGTTTTATAAGATGGTGATGGGGATCAGTCCCTTCCAATGGTGTCCACAAGCACAGACATGGATAACAACACCCATTACTACCTTCTGTTCTTTTCTACAGCCACACCCAGGTTTTACCTCAAAGACTCATTTTGCTTGTTTTTGAGATAAAATTAACTTATTATCAAAACACTTAATACTCTGGGTGGCCCATTGAAGCCCAGCTCAGATGTTGCCTCAGCTAAAGATTGGCTAATTTTATTTTTAGCCTCCTGCCAATCTTATCAAACTTTTACTCAAACATACACCTTACAATTATGAGTTCAGTTTATCATTAATCTGACAATAAAAAGTTAAGAAGAGCTCTGATTTGTTTTGTTTTATAACAACACACGCTTTAGTAATCCTTTATAGATTGTTTCTGTTGTGCTTAAATGTACCATAGTTGTTTAGACCAGAGGAGGTCAAATTCCCTCAACCAACATGCACAAAGAATTGCGGTTGTAATTTCACTTCTTGTTTTCTCTGTGTGCCCATTTTACTTGCACTTATCCTCTCTTCTCTATCTTTTCTTTCTTCTGTCTTGGTCACAAATTAAAGCTAGCTTTCAATACAGTACCCAAGAGTCTTTTTTTATAAGCAATATGTTGAGTTTTATGTTTTTGGTAAGAATCCAAAATATAGCAACATTCACAGTGTCTTGGGTTTTTGTGTTTCATTTTTTGCAATAACCTTCCTACCTGGGCTCCTTGCCTCTCTTCTATCCTTCCAAATTGTCTAAAATGTAAATCTGATCATTCTTTAAATCACCCACCACTCTCTATGGATGGAAAATAGACTGTGTACTGGTTAGGAGCAAGGCCTTTTTTTTTTTTTTTTTTTTGGATCTTAATCAGCATCCCAGCTGTGCAGTTTAACAGCTCTATATACTGTGGACATGTTAACAACTTTCTAAGCTGCAGTATTCTTACCTGAAACACAGGCTAGTTATAGTGTCTTATAGAACTACTAGGCAGTTAAGTGACACAGAGTGCATGCTAGCACTTCGACTCCTGCCTGCGCAGAGCAGGCACTAACTACATGGACCTGACGTGGGATTCTCTTTACACAGCTTCCCAGACTCATTACTGCTCTGCTCCCAGGCAGAGGGCATTGCCTTCTTACTTATTTATGCATTCATGTTTGTTTGAGACTATCGTGGATTTTATTCTTCATGTTGTGTGCTTTTCAGAGATTTCTAATTTTTTTTTCAATCAGAAATCAACAATGCAAAGTAATTTTTGAGAAGAAAGAACCATTTTTCCTGATTAATTTAAGTGGTATTTTTTTCTTCTGAACTTCTGCTTAAACAATTTTTTTCTAAAATAACATGTGCTACCTTTACTATGGAAAAAACCTATTTGTAAATGAAATAATAAACTAAAAATATAAATAGTTATGTTAAAAGTTTATTCTGATGAATATAGGTCATCCCTCCCCTATTTTTTAATTGAGTACTGATGATTTTTCTCTTATACTTTACTGCATTTTGCAAATCTTCTTAAATAGCATATACTATTTTTATGGGTAAAATCTTATTTTTTATATATTTTATTTTACTTTATTAATTTTATTTTATTGTGATAAGAACACTTAACATGAGATCATACCTCTTAACACATTTGTCAGTGTACAATACAGTATTGTTCATCTGTCCATTGATGGACACTTATATTGTTTCCATATTGTGCTAATTATGAATAATGTTGCAGGTAACATGGGAGTGCAGACATCTCTTTGATATCCTCATTTCAATTATTTTGGCTGTATACCCAGGCGTGGGATTGCTAGATGAAATGGTACTTCCATGTTGCTTTTTGAGGAGTCTCCATACTGTTTTCCACAGTGGCTACTCCAACCCACATTTCCACCAACGTTGTATAATCCTCACTAACATTTTTGTTATCTTCTGTTTTTTGGTAATAGTCATCCTAACAGGTGTGAGGTGCTATGTCATTGTAGTTCTAGAGGACATTATGCTAAGTGAAATTAGCCAGTCACAAAAGGAAGATATTGCATGATTCTGTTTATATGAGGTATCTAAAATAGTTGGATTCTTAGTGGCAGAGAATAGAATGGTGGTTGCCAGGGGCTAGGAGGAGGACGAAAAGGAGAATTGTTGCTCAATGAGTAAAGCGTTTTACTTATGCAAGACAAATTAGTTCTAGAGATTCGCTGCACAACCTAGTACCCATAGTTAATAAATGGTACTGTACACTTTCAAATAGATTGAGAAGATACATCTCATATTAAGTATCATCATGAAAATAAACAAACAAAAACCAAAACAAACCACATGCACACGTGGAAAAAAATAAGGAAATTTTTGGAGGTGGTGAATATATTTATATTTAGTACTTTGTAATATCACAGGTATATATGCACATGTCCAAACTCATCAAAATGTATACATTAAATATATGTGTTTTTGTGTGTATCAGTTGTACATCAGTAAAGCTTAAAATGTAGTATTGTTGCCTATAAATACAAGGTTATACCTCTTATTTGTCTTCCTAATGCAGATGCTATGTGTCTTGCTTCTTTGCCAACTGTTCTGCTTTGAAAGAATGTGAGGAGCCTAACGGCAGCACCCTCACATCCTGCACCCATCTACCTGAGCAGAATGCCTGATGCGTGGCCCATACCCACACATATTTGTTAAATTGTGAATACTGTCCTACTCCACAACATCTGGGCTCACCAACATCAGCCACTTCCCCGTGTTCCCACGTGTGGTCTTTTGACTGTTGGTTATATCTTCATACATTCATTCATGCTTCTTCAGGATTAAATACCTTTGATTAGACACTGAAGATTTACAGAAGAGAGCATTATGAAAGTAAAATGTCCAACCATTTGCATTAATATTATCCCCAGCAACACTTGTACATTTAAACTGTTTTAACACAGTACTGTATAGAAGCTAGCATGTGGTCAGTACTGATTCATGGTGCCTCTAGCTCACAGTGCCTCAGAGGACATGGAGTTATCCAGTGACTAAACTATTGCTGTTGGTAACTTTTGTTATTTTTCTTTGTTTCCCTTTTTTAAATTCCCTGATTAATGTAAACTCTATACTATGTCTCTGATTTATGACTTGTTTTGTAAGCTCATAGAATCTACTGTTTCTGGCAAGCCATTTTCTTAGTAAACAATGGAAGACATATTTCAAATAGAATAAAGCAGAACAATTTTGAAAGTTATAATGGTTTCTTCACAAGGAACAACTTTTTACAAAATGTGGAAAAACGTTGAGAACTTGAAATGCAGATATCATACCCAATAAATCAAATCTATCTAAAAATATTTTTAACAATACATGATAATTGTAAATAGAAAGAACTTTCATTTATATTTCCCAAATTAGTTATTTGCTTCTGTTTTTTTGGAAGTTTCAGTAAACTCAAAGAAACATATCTTAAATTCAACCCAAGGTTACCTTATATCCTTTTATTATCAACAAGACTGAGCTATTTTGCATCAGGTTAAAGGTTAGATTTTTGTCACTCATAGAATCCTTATCTTATTTTAGTTCTTGCCATGAATTTATAATAGAGAAAGCAGCTTCCCTACCTGGCAACTGGATAATATGTTATATTAAATTTGTCACTGCTCTTTCACTGTTTAAAGTGAAATGAAGAATTCGTTAGCAAAAGAAATACTTTAAGGTCTAAATAATATATCAAATATATATGTAATACAACATGAAATTTCCTTTATGTCATAAGAAATACTTTCTTATCATTTTAGATAAATTACATGAACCAGATGTGACACTCTGGATTATCATCTTATCTGCCATTTAATTTTAATTTTGAATTCCACTCATACCATTTTCCTTTTAAGATCATACAGAACACCAATCACAATGCCTTGTACGTGCCAAATGACCAAAGAAGATTTGATGATATTTTAAAATTCTCACACAACTTTTATTTTTCAGCATTTTATTTGCTTCTTGTTATAAATAGGCAACAAGATAAAATATATGTGGGTGAAGATGCTAGAAATGTGACAGTTCTGGCAAAAACAAAGTTCTCCCAAGATTTCAGCACGTTTGCAGCGGAAATTCAGGAAACCATCACAGCACTCAGAGAGCAGGTTTGTTTTCTCCTCAAATAACATGTCCTTATTGTATGCATTGGAATAACTAAACATAAAAGATTTGTCCAGTAACTCTCCACAATTACAGCACAGTATCAGAATAATAAAAACCTATACTGGGAGTTGTATTGCTTTTTTTTTTTTTTACTTTTGCTTTTTTAAAGACACAGTCTTGTTCTGTTGCCCGGATGGAATGTAGTAGCACAATTCTGGCTCACTGGAGCCTCCACCTCTTGGGTTCAAGTGATTCTTGTGCCTCAGCCTCCCAAGTAGCTGGGATTACAGGCGTCCGTCACTACACCCAGCTAAGTTTTGTATTTTTAGTAGAGATGGGGTTTGGCCATGTTGGCCAGGCTGATCTTGAACTCCTGGACTCAAGTGATTTGCCCTCCTTGGCCTCCCAAAGTGCTGGGATTACGGGTGTGAGTCACTGCACCGGCAGGGAGTAGTATTGTAATAAGAAGTGAGTTAGGGAAGGAGGCCTTGGGGAAACACACTACAAACAGGCAGAGAGCCTCATCCTTTCTACCTAACGCTCAGGGCTCTGATGGGCATGAATTTGGTCGGCACTGGCTCCGCTTGCTGCTTCCAACTGCCTCACCAGCACTTTTCTGAATAACTGTGAGCTTGATGCCTGCTTCATCTCCACAGATGGAGATAATTTTTAACAGCACGATGTATACTTTTCTTATCAATTTTTCTTGGAGTAGAGTCAAAGAAGCTTCTTAGGAAGTACTGTTTTCTCTGGCTTTCTTTTTCTGACAAAGTTGTGGAAAACAACATTCCCACACCCCGCTATACTTTTGCTTATTTTGCCAGTTGTTCTGGCTCATGCCTTATTTCATTTTTCCAAAAACTTAAGGATGAATCAACAAGAAGGAAAAGACTTATATTAGAAATTGCGATGTAGATGTTTTTATTCAAAAATATATGTCTGATTTCTTTCAAGGCATGGTGCCAAGCTGTCTGCTTCTTAGACAGTAATGTCACTGTGAGGTATATGCTTTTCTTCATAGCATCAAAGCCTTGAAAGCAGAAAACACTGTAGGAGGATGGGCTGAGCCCAGGCTGTGCCATCAGGAAGTTCTGCCCTCACTATTGGCCTGACCCAGTCAATTTATTTAATCATTCAGAACAAGTATCCTCATCTGAACTTCAGGGCTATTGTGAGGATCCAAAGAGATTCTAGAACAGAAGGACTTTGTGAACTACAAGCCCCTTAAAATATGATTGCTTCTTTTGGATGTGAACACGTCTAGTCCCAGGTGGAGGGGTGTGATTACCAGGTGCATATGCTTCCCTGAGAGGCTCACATTGGGAGGCTAAGCTGCCTGCAGCTGTGGTCTGTATCAGTGCCTTCACTTGACCAGAAATAGCCACCATTGAAATCACTTGTCCAATCTGAATCTTTTTTCCTTTTTTTTTTTTTTTTTTGAGATGGGGTCTCGCTCTGTCACCCAGGCTGGAGTGCAATGACATGATCTTGGCTCACTGCAACCTACCTCCGCCTCCCGGGTTCAAGCAATTCTCCTGCCTCAGCCTCCCAAGTAGCTGGGATTACAGGTGTCCACCACTGCACCTGAGTAATTTTTGTATTTTTAGTAGAGATGGGGTTTTGCCATGTTGGCCAGGCTGGTTTCAAACTCCTGACCTCAGGTCATCTGCCCGCTTCGACCTCCCAAAGTGCTGGGACTACAGGTGTGAGCCACTGTGCCTGGCCATCCAATCTGCTTTTTTTTTTTTTTTTTTTTTTTGAGATGGAGTCTCGCTCTGTTGCCAAGGCTGGAGTGCAGTGGTGAAATCCCAGCTCGCTGCAACCTCTGCTTCCCAGGTTTAAGCACAGCCTCAGCCTCCCATGTAGCTGGGGGACTACAGGCACCCACCACCATGCCCAGCTCATTTTTGTATTTTTAATAGAGATGGGGTTTCACCATGTTGGCCAGTCTGGTCTCAAACTCCTGACCTCAGGTGATCTGCCTGCCAGCCTCCCAAAGTGCTGGGATTACAGGCCTGAGCCACCATGCCCAGCCCAATCTGAGCCTTATAAAAATCTGAAAGACGTGAGGCATTGCTTCTAGAAGGTTACCCTTAAGATAGATAGCATGCAATGGTTGGGGTGACTGAGAACTCTGGACATCACAGAGTCCGGAAACCCTATTTCATCCTCGTGAGTTAATGTGTATCAGGGAAGAGATGTTATAACAGCAAAGAAAAGTCCTCAGAGCTGGGCTAGAGAAGGTGGGCCCAAACAATTTAAACATTAACTCATATATCACTCAACAAACTATTTTTTCATAAATTTAATTTATGGATTTACAGACACAGGTAGATTCCACGAGCAACATTTCAGTTCAATTTCCATTTCATTACATATTGGTGGTGATAATTGTGTATTTGATATGTGCTGTAGTGATTAAAAACATCCCAGAAATGTATGTTTTTAGACATACCCCAAGACTGCAGTAGTTGCCCCTTCTAGGTGTTTAGTAGCATTCTTAGTACTTATCTCTAAATTTATCAAGATGGAGTGTTTTTGCCTGTTTAATTGTCTGTCTGTTCCATTCCATTGTTAATTTCTTAATAGTTGAGACTATTTCACAGGGGTATCTTCAGAGCCTGATACAAAGTCTGTGTTTAAAAATAGCCAGTTTCTTTGTGTTGGAATATGAAAAGTTAGCTCTAGATCTCTCCATAATCTAAGGTGTGTGACAGGCTGGACAAGGTTCAATGAGAGAATTAGAAGGTCCTGTGATCTCTTATAGAGGTCAGAGACTTACTCAAGCTATGACCAGGCTGTAGAGGTGGAAAGAAGTTGCAGCAGTTCCCAGTGCCTCATGTACACTGAGTGACATGTAGCAAATGCCTGACTGATAGGAATTAAACAATAAATAAACATGACATAGCACCAGCAATAAGAAATATTGACCAAAGCCAGAAATCAACCCAGATCATCTAAAGGGGATTGAGAAAAATAAAGAACCCAGGATAGATAGCAATGATAAACTGCAGATTTCCTGGGTGACTGTCAGGTGCAACTGTAGTAGAGTGGGGAGCACCCAAAGGTAGATGGGGATGACGAAGACAGACTTTTGTGAGGGCCAACGGTCTTTTGAGATGTGACAAGCCCTGAGTATTTGTGAAATTAGCACTTACTACTGATCTGTCACTTACTATACTGAGACATAAATTTTAATGGTCCACATTGAAAGGTAGGTTGTAACAGTGAGCCTGTTAGCTGGAGAAGGAAATTTCTGATTGTTCAGTGTATGCCACTTTGTGGTTTTTCTATTACTCACCATTGTGGATGCAGTAAGTCCTGTGAAAAGGTTGCTTTTTACAAAAACCCTTTGTTTTGTGAAAAATCAGCATAGAGATAAAGGGCATGTGTATTTCTGGAAGTGAAATCAGACAGCGAAGAAATAGATTAAACAGAATCTAGAATGTTTAAGAGAATCTATATACCATAATGGGCCTCATCATGGGAGATTACTAATGTTCTTGAGACTCATCCTTTAGATGTGAGGGGATTCCAAACTTCAGCCAAAGATTTCTTACCTTTACTTCCTAACTCTAGGTGACATTACATTTATGGTCTGCAACATAAGGTCTATCTTGACATTTCACACTGTTGATGTTTTACTTTTGTTAAGTGACTTTTGAATGTCTAGGAATGATGATTTTTGGTCTTGATTTATCACCATGATGGCATCAAGCTAACCAAAGTGGTCTGCAAATTTTCATACATGTTATAGCTCTTGTGTAAGTAGTTGGGCCCAGTAAATTATATTTGTCCTTTTCATTTGATTCTGATTATTATGGGAATAACTAGAGCCATAATTACTCTCAGAACATTTTATTATTTCTATTTGAGATTGTATCTAGTTTACCTGACTGTGGAGAGGGCATGGATGTGTGTGTGTGTGTGTGTGTGCGCGCGCGTGTGTGTGTAGGGTATATAATGAACAATGAAATGAGATATAAGAATTTGCACTTTTAATTATAATAAAAATGTTAATGAGGTCTTCACAGATATTACAAAAATGTGTGCATGCATGTACTCGAGGTACTACAAATAGGAGAGGTTTTAATAAAAGAAGTTAGAGATTCTCACAACTGTTGGAGCAGTGAGAACAAAGGTCATGGAAACAGCTACTGAAAGGAGCTCACCAGGAAGCCATAGCACATCTCAGTCATTTGTACAGGATCCCCAAGCCCAGCCCTTCTTTATGCATCTGCTGACAACTGCACTTAGGATAGTAACAGCGTCTCCTTCCAAATCTTATATCAGTGCCTCTCATTGGTAGACTCTAACCCAAAACCACAAAGGGAAAGAGATCCAGGAGAGATGGTACATGAGGCCAGAAAAATACTTTGTGGTCACAAAGACAGAATTCTGTTCTGAATGCCAATTACATAAAACAAATAAACAAACTGATATAAACAGAGATATGGAGATCACTATGTCAGCCACTATAATTTGTTAATCTAAAATTAATTAGGTCTGGAAAAAAATGCATACATTAGAACTGTTCCAGAAAATCCAGCCTCCTCACTTTATTAAACAAGTAAATGTAGATGGTTGAAAGGAAGGAATAAAAGATACTCCAGAGGCTTTCTTAAAATTAGGAGACAGGTAATGTTATTACTAAATAACAATTATAGAAGGTGAAACAGTTAAGATTAAATAGGTTATGACATACGTAAGGAACAGATTGATGTTCAGTGTGGCTGGAGATTAGCTAATCAAGATTGTCAAAGCAATGTACAAGGTGCCTGGTGAGGCAGAAAGTTTCTAGATGAGAAGACCTAATAAGCTCATATTAGATTTTCTTCTGGACTCTAAGTATATGAGGAAGGAATATATATTTTTTCTTCTGGATGGATAGGAATTCCAGGAATTTATCCATCTCTTCTAGGTTTTCTAGTTTATATGTGTATAGGTGTTCATAGCAGCCTTGAATGATCTTTTGCATTCCAGTGGTGTCAGTTGTAATATCTCCTGTTTCATTTCTCAGTGAGATTAATTGGATTTTCTCTCTTCTTTTCTTGGTTAATCTTGCTAATGGTCTATCAATTTTATTTATCTTTTCAAAGAACCAGCTTTTTGTTTCACTTATCTTTTGTACTTTTTTTAGTTTTGATTTTGTTTAGTTCCGCTCTGATCTTGGTAATTTCCTTTCTTCTGCTGGGTTTGGGTTTGGTTTGTTCTATTTCTCTAGTTCCTTGAGGCATGATCTTAGATTGTCTGTTTGTGCTCTTTCAGACTTTTTGATGTTGACATTTAGGGCTATAAACTTTCCTCTTAGCACCACCTTAGCTGTATCCCAGAGATTTTGATATGTTGTGTCATTATTGTCATTCAGTTTGAAGAATTTTTTAATTTCCATCTTGATTTTGTTTTTGACTCAATGCTCAATCAAGAGCAGGTTATTTAATTTCCATGTATTTCCATGGTTTTGAGGGTTCCTTTTGGAATTGATTTCCAGTTTTATTCCACTGTGGTCTGAGAGAATGCTTGATATGATTTCAATTTTCTTAAATTCATTGAGGCTCATTTTATGGCCTATCATATGATCTATCTTGGAGGAAGTTCCATGGGCTGTTGAATAGAATGTGTATTCTATGGTTGTTGAATGGAGTGTTCTGTGTATATCTGTTATGTCCATTTTGTTACAAGGCATAGTTTAGATCCATTATTTCCTTGTTGATTTTCTGTCTTGATGACCTGTCTAGTGCTGTCAGTAGAGTATTGAAGTCCCCCAGTATTAATGTGTTGCTGTCTATCTCATTTCTTTGGTCTATTAGTAATTGTTTTATAAATTTGGGAGCTCCAGTGTTAGGTGCATATATGTTTAGGATTGTGATATTGTCCTGTTGGACAAGGCCTTTTACTGTTATATAATGTCCCTCTTTGTCTCTTTTAACCACAGATGCTTTAAAGTTTGTTTTGTCTGGGTGTCTATTTTCATAAATGCTTTTTTCCACCCCTTTACTTTAAGTTTATGTGAGTCCTTATGTGTTAGGTGAGTTTCCTGAAGGCAGCAGGTAGTTGTTTGGTGAGTTTTTATCCATTCTGCAGTTCCTTATCTTTTAAGTGGAGCATTGAGTACATTTACATTCAATGTTAGTATTGAAATGTGAGGTACTGTTGCATTCATTGTGCTCTTTGTTGCCTGCATACTTTGTTTTTTGCTTTTGCTTTTTAACTTATGTTTTTGTTTTATTGGTCCTGTGTGCTTTATGCTTTAAAGAGATTCTGTTTTGATGTGTTTCCAGGATTTGTTTCAAGATTTCGAGCTCCTTTTAGCAGTTCTTGTAGTGGTGGCTTGGTAATGGTGAATTCTCTCAGCATTTGTTTGCCTGAAAATGACTGTATCTTTCCTTCATATATGCTGCTTAGTTTCGCTGTTTACAAAATTCTTGGCTGAAGATTGTTTTGTTTGAGGAGGTTGAAGATAGGGCCCTACTCCCTTCTAGCTTGTAAGGTTTCTGCTGAGAAGTCTGCTGTTAATCTGATAGGTTTTCCTTTACAGGTTACCTGGTGCTTCTGTCTCACAGCTCTTAAGATTCTTTCCTTCATCTTAACGTGGGATAACCTGATGACAATGTGCCTAGGTGAAGATCTTTTTGCAATGAATTCCCCAGGTGTTCTTTGTGCTTCTTGTATTTGCACGTCTAGGTCTCTGGCAAGGCTGGGGAAGTTTTCCTCGATTATTCCTCCAAACATGTTTTCCAAGCTTTTAGAATTGTCTTCTTCCTAAGGAACACCAATTATTCTTAGGTTTGGTCGTATAACATAATCCCAGACTTATTGGAGGCTTTGTTCATATTTTCTTATTCTTTTTTCTTTGTCTTTGTTGGATTGGGTTAGTTCAAAGACCTTGTCTTTGAGCCCTGAATTTCTTTCCTCTACTTGTTCAATTCTATTGCTAAGACTTTCCAGAGCAGTTCACATTTCTAAAAGTGTGTCCAAAGTTTCCTGAATTTTTTATTTTTTTTTTCTTTAAGCACTCTATTTAATTGAATATTTCTCCCTTCACTTCTTGTATCTTTGTTTTTTGATACAAGCTCTTGCATTGGGCTTCGCCTTTCTCTGGTCCCTCTCTGATTAGCTTAATATATAACCTCCTGAATTCTTTTTCTGGTAAGTCAGGGATTTCTTCTTGGTTTGGATCCTTTGCTGGTGAACTAGTGTGATTTTTGGGATCATTGATGAGCCTTGTGTTGTCATATTACCAGGGTTGGTTTTCTGGTTCCTTTTCATTTGGGTAGGCTCTGTCAGAGGGAAGGTCTAGGGCTGAAGGCTGTTGTTCAGATTCTTTTGTCCCACAGGGTGTTCTCTTGATGTAGTACTCGCCCCCTTTTCCCATGGTTGTGGCTTCCTGTGAGCTGAACTGCAGTGATTGTTGTCTCTCTTCTGGGTCTAGCCATCCAGCGAGTCTACCCAGCTCCTGGCTGGTCCTGGTGGTTTCTGCACAGAAATCTGTGACATGAACTCTCTATGGGTCTCTCAGCCGTGGATGCCAGCACCTGTTCTGGTGGAGGTGGCAGAGGGTGAAGTGGACTCCATGACGGTTCTTAGCTTGGGTGGTTTAATGTTCTATTTTTGTGCTGGTTGACCTCCTGCCCGGAGGTGGTGCTCTGCAGAAAGCATCAGCTGTAGTAGTATAGAGAGGGACTGGGCCCTAGAACTACCAAGATTATATGTCCTTTGTTTTCCACTACCAGGGTGGGTAGGGAGGGACAATCAGTTGGGGGCCGGGCTAGGCATGTGTGAGCTTAGACTCTCCTTGGGCCAGTCTTGCTGCGCTGCTGTGGGGGATGGGGATGAGATTCCCAGGTCACTGGAGTTGTGTACCTAGTACCTAGGAGGATTATGGCTGCCTCTGCTGAGTCATGCAGGTTGTCGAGGAAGTGAGGAGAAGCTGGCAGTCACAGGCCTCATCCAGCTCCCATGCAAACTGAAGGGCCGGTCCCACTCCCACTGTGACACCTGCAACAGCCCCTGGTCTGTTTCCAGGTGGAGGGCAGGCTTGAAAACTTGCCAGAAGCTTTCAGGCTTTCTGCCTCCCAGCTACGAAAGAAAAGGGCTTTAGTTCTTCCCCTGCCTGTGATGTCTGTAAGCTGGATTCACGCCCTCCCCAGAGTTCTGGCTAGGAAGCTTCTGTCCCCACTGAAATTGTTACAAAGTTCAGCTAAGGAAGTCCTTCTCTCCAGTGCGGTTTTATCCCCTGCTCCTCCAGCCTCTCTCCTGATGGATCCCTGTGGTGTCAGGCAGGAATGGGCTGCTTGAGGATTCAGTGAGCTCCCAGGGCCTCCCTGCTGCCTCCTCCACCCCTGTATTTCACTTGGCTTGGCTCTCTAACTCAACTCAGCTCCAGGTAAAGTCGGGAACATCTCCCACAAACAGACCTTAAGCTTCTCCAGTGGGGGTGTGTGTCCGGGAAAGGAGGGTTTCCTTTTCCCACTTCTGCAGTTGGGGCACTTACAGTATTTGGGGTGTCTCCTGGGCCCTGCAAGAGCAGTCTGCTTCCTGCAGAGGGTCTGTGGATCCTCTCGGGATTGCTGGTTTGTTCTTGTAGTTGATCTGGAGTTAAGTTTCACAATGCAAGCCTCCGCAATGCTGCAGTATCCGGATCTGCAATCTAGTCCTGCCTCCTGTCTGCTATGATCTATCAGAAGTCCTTATCCATTGTATTCTGAAAGCAAATAACTTGTTTGGTTTCTCAGGTTCACAGATTGAGAGGAATTTTCTCTCAGGATCAGTCATACTCTAGTCTTACCCATAATTGGTTTAGATGATATTTTAATGAGATTTGAGGCTTGGAATGGATTAAGACTTTAGGGGCTATTGCGATGGGGTGAATTGATTATTTTGCATGTGAGAAAGACATGAATTTTAGGGGTTCAAAGGGTGTAGTGTTATGGACTAAATTGTGTCTTTTCCTCAAATTTTCATGTTGAGTTCTAATCCCCAGTACCTCATAATGTGAATGTAGTTGATAACCATCTGCAAGCCAAGAGAAAGGCCTGAGAAGAAATCAACCCTGCTGGCACCTTGATTTTGGACTTTCAGCCTCTAGAGCTGTGAGAAAATAAATTTCTGTTGTTTAGGCTACCCAATCTGTGGTATTTTGTTATGACAGCCCTAGCAAACTAAGATACCATTTTTGCAGAAATGAAACAGCCTGTCGAAAATTCATATGGAATTATAAGGGATGCTGAATAGCCACATTTTTTTTTTTAATATTGCCCTGTAGTTCTTAGATTTTATATTAGTTTTCCATTCTCAGATTTTTCTTTGCATTTTAGTTTGGGAAGTTACTATTGACATATCTTCAGGTCAACAGATTCTTTCCCCTGCAACCATGAGTATGATAGTTAATTTTATGTGTCAAATTCTGGATCATGGGATGCCCAGCTATCTGGTTAAACAGTATTTTTCATGTTTCTGTGAGGGTGTTTCTGAAGAGATTAGCATTCAAATTGGTGGACTAAGAAAAGCAGGTGCCCCTCCCAGTGTAGGGGGGCATCCTTCAATTTTTTCAGGCCTGACTGGAACAAAAAATTGGAGGAAGGTTGAATTAACTGTGCCTGACAGCTTGAGTTGGGACATAAGCCTCTCCTGCCCTCAGCACTCCTGGTTTTCAGGCCTTCAGACTCAGACTGATCTATACCATTTGTTCTCTGGCTCTCCAGCCTTTGAATTATACCACTGACATTCCTGGGTCTCCAGCTTGCAGACAGAAGATTGTGGCCCTTCTCAATCTCCGGATCCAATTCCTTATAGTAAATCTCTTTATATTCACGTCTTATTGGTTTTATTTCCCTGGAGAATCTTGACTAATACATTAAGTCTACTGATGAAGCCATTGAAGGCATTCTTCATTTCTGTTATAGTTTTGATTTCTAACATTTTCTTTTAATTCTTCTTTTGCATTTTTATCTCTCTACTTACATTACCCATCTTTTCCTGAATGTTGCCTACTTTTTCTACTAGGGTCATGAATGTATTAATCATAGTTATTTTTATCCCTGCCAGATAATTTCAACATCTGTGTCTCATGTGGGTCTGCTTCTGATGCTTGTTTTGCCTCTTAAAACTGTGTTTCTTCCCTTTCTTTGGAGCATGCCTTGTAAATTTTGTTTAAAGCCGTACATGATGTCTTGGGTAATAGGAAGTGTAGTCGATAAGCCTTTGCTTTAGGTTTTTGTATTGAAAAGGCTGACTGTTGTGCTGTGTTTAGTGTTTCCTGTAGCTTTAGATGCCATGGCTTTAAATTCCTCCAGTGTCTTTGTTTTTGTTTTTCCTACTGACTTTGGCCTTTCTTATGTATTCTTCCTCAGAGAGAGTCTGTGTCTTTCAGCTGCTTCAGCAGTAATCACTGTTATTATGCTGGCATCCTGTTGATGTGCTGGTCAGGTGTGGGGATGGGAAATATTTTATCATCTTCTGATGAAACCTCAGCTTTCTAGTGGGCTTATTTTCTGAGGCTATGATTTTCACAAGTGTTGCTCCAGTACTGTGGCCTTTTCTCCACCTCCTACTCCTTTCCCTGGCTGGTGTGCAGCTAATTGATTTCACTGAAGGGCTGATCCCTGGTTTTTCTGTTGGCTTTTTCCTGATTAAGTGAGTCAGGAAGCCTGGAGTAGGATGCAGTGAGTAAGAATCCCCTTTCCCAGTTTGTTTTAGGATTTAGTACTGTACCCTGGCAAGTTCCTTTCCCTTGGTACAGAGGCCTTTTTTATGGAGAAGGCTTTGGGTGTTTTTCATGAAGGATATCTTCCCCTCCCGCTGCCAGGGCCAGGAGGGGCTGTTTCTTGGATCTCTTCTATGAGAACCTCATAAGTTTCCTTAAGGTAAACTTCTTGAATACCTTACCTCACTAAGACAGTGACACCTAGTAGTTTGTCATGCTCACATTTTTTATATTGCTCTGTAGTTCTTAGATTTTCTGTTAGTTTTTCATTCTCAGTTTTCTCTTTGCATTTTAGTTTGGGAAGTTACTATTGACATATCTTCAGGTCAACAGATTCTTTCCCCTGCCACCTTGAGTGTGATAGTTAATTTTATGTGTCAATTTCTGGATCGTGGGATGCCCAGCTATCTGGTTAAACAGTATTTCTGGATGTTTCTGTGAGAGTATTTCTGAAGAGATTAGCATTAGGATTGGTGGACTGAGAAAAGCAGGTGCCCTTCCCCAGTGTAGGGGTGCATCCTTCAATTTGTTCAGGGCCTGACTGGAACAAAAAAGTGAAGGAAGCCTCCAGCAACTTCTTAAAATTTACCATTTAAGAGTTTGCATTAGTCAGAGTTCTCCAGAGAACTAGAACTAATAGGAAATGTCTGTCTGTCCATCTGATATGTGTATTAAAAGGCATTGGCTCACACCATTATGGAGTCTGGACAGTCCAAAATCTTGGCCTGACAGGCTGAAGACCCAGGACAGCTGATGGTGCAGATGAAGTGGAAGGCCATCTGCTGGAGAAGTCAGTCTTGCTCTGGGAGGCTGCTATTTGTGTTCTATTCAGGCCTTCACCTTACTGGATGAGGCCCACCCACACTATGGAGGGCAATCTGCTTTACCCAGAATTCACCAGTTTAAATGTTAATCTCATCCAAAAGCACTCCCAAAGCTGACTCATAAAACTAACCATCAGGGTGTTCCCACCAGTATGGCTCAATGCTCAGTCAGTCTGTCCCAGGTAAGCAGATCTTGGTTGCTGCCTCTCTTGTTATCCTCCTGTCTCTTCAGATTTCACCTTAGTGGTTTGCCCTGCAACCTTAGCTCTCTAAGAAATTTATTGATTTGCAGTGTGTCCAATTTTTCTTGTCGTGAGGATGGGAGTGATGATTTACAAGCTTGCTACATGCTGGAACTAACGCGGAGTTGCTTTATGTTTTACTCATATTTCTGAACACAAAGAGATTTCTTTGCCAATTTAAAAGTCCTGGTATCTTGTAGGAGATGTGGTTCTTCAGGTTTATGGGCTATGCTCTTGCATAAAACATTTGGAGATGCATCTTAAGTACACTGAGCAAAAGTATTGAACTTTACAACATTGAGTCTTGGAGTGCCCTTGACTTTCTAGTTCAAGCTTATGTAGTTACAATTCTGCAGTACTTTCCATTACCCTTTTAATTTTGCATACAAAAGGTCTTCAGCAACATGAATTGGTTAATAAGAAAGCTCTTCTAAATTTTCCGTAACTGTTTCCGTACAGCTCCCAGTGAAAAGACAAGTCTTACATGATTGTATCAGGGCCATCACTGAAGAAGGTACCTTGGTAATTCTTGTTGTGATGAGAGTTTTTTCTTTCACTGGTGTTTTATACGGCGGCTTGGTCTAGATTAAGCCATGAATTAGACGGGTTTTGCTAAGTTATGCTCTAGTAACAACCCAAATCTTGGTTTACGGCAACAAGGAGAATTGTTTTTCACTCATGTTGCATGCTCTTTGGGGTTCAGCTGTGTCTCTCCTCCACAGTTTTTCAATTTCCAACCCAGAGGAAGGAGCATCTCTAACTGGAGTATACCTTCCTGTTGCAGAAGGAGATAGGCAATAGAAGTCTCATTAGACAGTACCTCAGAATGTGATGTTTTTTGGCTTGTAGATCTCTGTCTTTTTGTTCACATGGGATTATCCCTGTGTGCCAATCTGTGTTCAGATTTCCTTTGTTTATGAGAGCATCAGTCATATTGAAGTAGGGGCTCACTCTACTCTGACTTTATCATAACTAATTACATCTGCAATACTCCTATTTCCAAAAAACATCACATTCTGAGGTACAGAGGGTTAGGACCTCAAGATTTGAATTTGGGGAGTGATGCAGCTCAACCCCAAGCAGGAACCATGAAGATAAGGATGCTTCTGGAATGCAGAGCAATGATGCAATCATTGTCAGTATTATCTGCTTTGACACAGCAGCTGCTTTTTGGGGAATGCAGTGAGGCTGAGAAGGCTATACTTGTGATTATATATCCTTAGGAAATCTAAAACTGCAATAGTTTGAATAAATTAAGTAAAAATGTTACATGAAATAGTGTCTAATGAGAATTCTATTTCTGGGAAGGCTGAGTAGATGTATTTTTGCCTCCTGCTTATTTTTCTTTTATTTTTACTTTTTTTCTGAGACTGAGTCTCACTCACCCAGGCTAGAATGCAGTGGTGCAATCTCGGCTCACTGCAACCTCTGCTTTGCAGGTTCAAGCGATTCTTGTGCTTCAGCTTCCTGAGTAGCTCAGATTACAGGCGCCTGCCACCACGCTTGGCTAATTTTTGTATTTTTAGCAGAGACGGGGTTTCACCATGTTGGCCAGGCTGGTCTTGAAATCCTGACCTCAAGTGATCCACCTGCCTCAGCCTCCCAAAGTGCTGGGACTACAGGCATGAGCCACCGCACACAGACGCCTCTTGATTATAGTATAGACAGCTACAACCCCTGGATATCACGTTTAAAACAAACATAAGATGACTCAGAATGGTGAAGAGCAAGAAAGCAGACTGATCAGGGACCTTGGGCTCCAGGAACAATGTGATGCTCTTTCCTGGGTAGTTTTTCCTCACATAGCTCAGGCTTGAAACTGAAGAAGCCAGCAACCTGAGCACATCAACAGACACAGAAAAAGGCCCAACAAAACCTGAGTCCCTCTAGACAGCAGGCCAGAAAAGTGGAGGCCTAGCAATACAGGTAACTTCTAGACAATAACCACTCTACCCCAGCCAAACAGCACAGAAGAAACTGTGGCCCCCACCTCCAGCAAGACCAGCAAAGGCCAAGTGAGGAGGTGGCTTTCACTCTCCTCAGGGTATACTGAGGCACCTAAGGACACCTTGAGGCTGCTGTCCGAGAAAGCCAAGTAGGAAACTAGGGGGTCATCATGCCAGATGATTGCATGCAAAAGCTTGGGGTCATAAGGGGAGCCTGGGCTTCCGTCCTAACCCAGCAGGAATGAAGCTCCCCTCCCTCTTCACTGGGGTGGTTGCAGAGAAGGCCTAGTGGAGGTTCCAGGTGCTCTCCATTTACCAGGGGGTGATGAGGCTGCCCTGCCCCTCACCATCCTGAGGTGCATGGAGGCCATGTCGGGAGGAGTCACAGAATACTATGCCTCCCATCCAGGAGGGTTATGAGGTGGCCTGACAGGGAGCCAGAACCCCAACTCCACCCAGCAGTAAGGAAGAGAACCCCTTTGCGTGTCAACGGAGGCCAAGGAGGGAACCTGGACTTCTATTCCCACATGGCAGTAATGATGTGGGACCCCTCTTCCCATGCCAGAGCAGTTTCAGAGGAAAACACCTAAACTAGAAGGCTTAAGTAAGATCCAAAGCCTCCAGGTTTCAATAGGAAATTATTCATCATACCAAGAACCAAGAAGATCCCAAATGGAATGAAAACAGGCAATTAACACTGAAGTGATAGAGGTGTTGCAGTTATCTGAAAAAGATTTCAAAGCAGTCATAAGCTGGGTGCAGTGGCTCACACCTGTAATCCTAGCATTTTGGGAGGCTGAGGTGGGTGGATCACAAGGTCAGGAGTTTGAGATCGGTCTGACCAACATGGTGAAACCCCGTCTCTACTAAAAATACAAAAATTAGCTGGGTGTGGTGGTGCATGCCTGTAATCCTAGCTACTCAGGAGGCTGAGGCAGGAGGTTGCTGGGAGCCAAGATCACACCACTGCACTCCAGCCTGGGCAACAGAGTGAGACTCTGTCTCAAAATAAACAAACAAACAAATAAATAAATAAAGCAGTCATAAAAAATGCTTCAATAAGCAATTTCAAACACACTGGAAACAAATGAAAAATGGCTGAAAATTTTCGTCAAAGTAGTACGAGACACAAAGGGAAACAAGATGGAGATTTTGGAACTGAAAACTACAATAACAGAAATAAAAAAGATCAGTCGATGGGCTCAAAATGGAATATGGATCAGAGGGGAAAGAATCAGTGAACTGCAAGATAGAAGACTAGCAATTATACATTCTCAACAACAGAGACAGCATAGACAAAAACAAGATGAGCAGAACCTCAGAAGCTTGCGGGATTATAATAAAACATCCAACATTTGTGTCATTCAAGTCTTGGATAGAAAGAAGAGAGAAGGTGAGGACAATTCCAAAGAAATGCACACCAAGACACATCATAGTCACACTTTTGACAACAAAATAAAAAGGAAAACATTTTGAAAGCAGCAAAAGAGAAACATGACCCTGCCATTTACATGCTGAATGGTGAATGCTTGAATGCTTTCCCCGTAAAACTGCAAGGTATTGCAAACAAGGCAAGGATGTCCATTCTCACCACTCTTATTCAACCTAATGCTGGAAGTTCTTGCCAGTGCAATAAGTCAAGAAAATGAAAAGGCCTATAGATTGAAAAGGAAGAAATAAAACTATTTTCAGATGATACAGCTGCCTACATAGAAAATCTCAAGGAATCTACAAAAATACTCCTAAAATGAATACATGAGTTGAGCAAGGTTACAGGATACAACATAAACCCAAGATAAACATAGAAAAAATTAATGGCATTTCTATATACTAACAATGAACACATGGGTGATAGGAAAAGGAAAGTTACATCCTTTTATTATCAAGACTTTTTAGTTAAGCCTGGAACAAAAGTGCCATGCACTGTATTTCTTATACTAATGATCCATACAAGATTCTTTTTTTTTATTTTTTATTTTTTATGTTATTTATTTATTTATTTATTTTGAGATGAAGTTTTGCTCTTGTCACCCAGGCTGGAGTGCAATGGCATGATCTTGGCTCACTGCAACTTCCGCCTCTTGGGTTCAAGTGATTATCCTGCCTCGGGCTCCCGAGTAGCTGGGATTACAGGCACCCACCACTGTGCCTGGCTAATTTTCTTGTATATTTAGTAGAGACGGGGTTTCACCATGTTTACCTAGCTGGTCTTGAACTTCTGACCTCAGGTGATCCTCCTGCCTCAGCCTCCCAAAGTGCTGGGATTATAAGCATGAGCCACTGCACCCAGCCCTGGTACATACAAGATTCTTAAACTATTTATTTCCCTTCTTAGAGCAGGTTGTGGTGGTTTAAGCCTGTAATCCCAGCACTTTGGGAAGCCAAGACAGAGTGATTGCTTGAGCCCAGGAGTTTAGGATTAGCCTGGGTAACATAGCGAGACCCCATCTTTACAAAACAACAGCAACAACAAAAAATTAGCTGGACGTGGTGGCGTACACCAGTGGTTCCAGCTACCTGGGAGGCTGAGGAGGGATGATCACTTAAGCCCAGGAGGTTGAGGATAAAATGAGCCATGATGGTGCCACTACACTCCAGCCTGGGTGACAGAGCGAGACTGTCTCAAAAAACAAAACAAAACAAAAAAAGCAAAACTATTTCCCTTAAATAATTTATTAATTTGTTAGCTTATTTAAATTTGAAAAAGCTTTACTGTCCTAAGTGCCTAAAGTTTAGAATAGATATGCATTTTCCCAGTGTTTTTGGACATAAAAGTTCTCTATGTGTCCTAGTCTGCTAGGACATATTCATTAATATCTTTAGAGATTTTTTTGTGATTTTCATACTTCAAACCCATGACCCCACTCAAGAATGGATTATTTGGTTCACATCTGGTTATTGTGAAGCCTTGTCATTCAAGCCTGCATTGTAATATTTGTCTTATCATCCTCTCCATTCTCACTGCTCACCTAAAGTCAGGGGTCAAGTCCTGCTAGTTTATTAGTGTATTAGCTGGTACATATCAGGTACTGAATGTATCTATTGAGTAATGAATGGGTGGATGCCACTGCCCAAGTGTAGGCACTCATGCTAAATTATCTTCCAAGAGCCAATCCTCCTGTCCTACTTCAATACAAAAGCAGTGAAAAGAATTTACAGAATCAAAATTCTTTCACATCAAGACTTTTTGCTTTCTAAATGAAGTCTGAGTCCATCGTGATTTTTTGGGTTCTTCTCTTCTCCTTAAACCCACATCTAGCCAATCTCCTCTACCTGCTACATGGCTCTTTTTGTCTCACTCCCTCCTTCCTCAGTGGAGCCCATATTGGTCTCCATGTTAGTTTCTCACCAGTGATCCTTCATGTTGCCACAGGAGTGATCATTGTGATGTTATTTCCCATTGCCTGGAGACTGCACTTAATTAATTTATGTGACCTTTAAGGGCCTAATTTTCTTTGCTGCCCACTCATCCCACCTCAGTTCCCACTAACATGTTCTCTGTAGATCTCCCCAACAAAGGAGGGGAGAGAAATGTACATTTCTGAAATACTGATCTGTTTCTGGTACCCATGCTTTAACACATATTTTTTTTTTCCATTTGCCTGAAATGCCTTTTCTCTGCTTGTTCTCCTGAAAGACATGGTCATCTCTCACAGCTCAAATGCTTTTTTCCATATATCATATATTAGTCTGCTCAGGCACCATAGCAGAATACAAGAAAATGGGTAACTTAAAACAGTTTGTTTTTTCACAGTTCTGGAGGCTGAAAGTCCACAATCAAAGTGTCAGCAGGGATGGTTTCTTCCAAGGCCTCATGCCTTGGCTTGCTGATGGCCATCTTCTCCCTGTGTCCTCACATGGCCTTCGCTGTGTGAGCACATCTGGTGTCTCTTCCTCTTTTTACAAGGACACCAATGTTATTGGGTTAGAGCCCCACTCCCATGACCTAATTTAACCTTCATTACATCCTTCGAGGCCCTATGCCCAAATATAGTCACATTGGGGATTACGGCTTCAACTTATGAATTTTGGGGGAACACAGTTCAGTCCATAATATCAGGCATCCCCTTATTCCCTGAGGCAGAACTGAGTGTGGCTTCTGTGTTAGTTCATTCTCACACTGCTATAAAGAACTACCTGACACTGGGCAATTTATGAAGAAAATAGGTTTAGTTGACTTACAGTTCCATAGGGTTAACAGGAAGCATGACTGGGAGGCCTCAGGAAGCTTACAATCATGGTGGAAGGCAAAGGGGAAGCAAGCACCTTCTTCACATGGCAGCAGGAGAGAGAGAGCAAATGGGGGAGGAACTGCCACACACCTTTAAACCATCAGATCTCATGAGAATTCACTACCACGAGAACAGCTGGGGGAAATCCGCCCCCAAGATCCAATCACCTCCCACCAGGTCCCTCCCCCAGCATTTGGAATTACAATTCAACATGAGATTGGGTGGGGACACAAAGCCAAACCATATCAACTGCACTTCTGCTCCCCTTGGGATTCCTAAAGACCGTCATTATCTAAAGGCTTATAGCTGTGGTTTGTTGGCCTTTCTACCAAATTGTAAAGTCAGACAGACCCTGGTCTGCTTGCTTTCATCTTTGAAACTTAATAAATATTTGTTAAATAAATATTATTTTATAACAACTTGGGGGACAAAAAATAAATAAAATACTTAGTTGAATTTACATTTGTGCTTATTGAGAAGATTTTCCAAATATGTAATTTCATTCATTTGATTTTAATTCCCCTTCCTTTAGAAATTAACTCTTTCAGACTCTAGGTCCATGTTCAATATTTTTTAACACCTACAGAACTGTTTATTTGTTTGGATACTGGATGATTCAAGCTCATTAAGTCCTGGGGGAAAATGGAAAATTATGTAGGCTTTGAAGTTTCTTTTGCCTTCTAGGTGTGTGCTTACAGAATAGAGCATTTCATCAAACCATGTTATTGATTGGCTTTGTTGCTATCTGCTTCAATTCCCACTCTTCTTTCCTTTGCCTCCCCTTTCAGATAAACAAGCTGGAGGCACGCCTGAGGCAGGCAGGGTGTACAGATGTTAAAGGGGTTCCAAGGAAGGCTGAGGAGCGCTGGATGAAAGAAGACTGCACTCACTGCATTTGTGAGGTTTGTGCTGCGAGTTTTCCCATCCAACTCCCCCTGTTTCACTTCTTCTAGCCAGCCAGTTGAAGCATACTTGAAAAATTCAAAAGGAGAAAAAATATATTTTATGTCAATAGATCCTAGGCATATTTTTAAGATCAAGGTACTGGTGTGAAATTTTGAGGCTTTTGCTTATTAATAAAAGAGTATAGTCACAATCTAATGAGCAGTCGCTAGAGACCACGAGCTTTTTCCATGTTCACTGATGGACGAGGGAACCAAGGCTAAGGAAGTTTATGTCAGTAAGTAAACTGAGCCAACCTGGGACTTGAGTTCATCTCATTATTCTTCAGTCAGGCTCACTATAAATGCTGCCTAAAGGCACTTGGTAAAGCTACACAATTCTATGGAAAAATTAAAAAGTGTTATCATGGTGTCTACCAAAACAAAAGAAAATAAAAATGCTCTGTATTCGTTATTTAGTTTGCTTTTTGAACAGAGCTGTTTCTTTCCAGCCATGTAGAAATGCATGAACTTCCTCAGCTAATCCTACCATATGGTACAGTAAGGTAGGCAACATTTTATAGGGCAGGCTTGCTGTTTGTGCTGCAAATGTGTAGAAAGAAAGAATGAATAGAAACCATGCAAAAATGAGCTCATACTATGAGCATTTTTTATTACATTGAGACAGTCAGCTTATTAGATTATGTATTATAAGAAACGTTTATTTGTCTTTTAAGTACTTTGACTATAAGAAACATGGAGGTGATATGTGCATGCTGCCTTTCAGAGTGGCCAGGTCACCTGTGTGGTGGAGATTTGTCCCCCGGCTCCCTGTCCCAGTCCTGAATTGGTGAAAGGAACCTGCTGTCCAGTCTGCAGAGACCGAGGAATGCCAAGTGATTCCCCAGAGAAGCGCTAATAAAAGTTTTGTGCTGTTGAGCCCCAAATGGGAAATTTCTCAGGAAGAGACATTTAGGACTTCAGAACTTTTAACTTGTAGTCACATTGTTGATATGGAAACCACTGACTTAAGCAACTTAGTTCATCTAATCTTACATATACTGATGATCTTTTATTTTTTTCATTTTCTAACATACCTTGAAATAATTCAAAACTAAAAGCAATAAAGTGCATAGGAAGTGTTTGATCATAAGAAATATTTCTTACTGTAAGCTGTCAGTTTTATATGCCACACCTGGAAATAAAAAGAATGTCATGGAATATTTAAAAAATATATGAGTATTGTGGAAAATCTCTAATTTTGGAATTCAGAGAGGTTTCAAGGTTTCATATCTGCAGGAATTTTGAAATAATGAGTTTTGCACTTACAGAAAACATCTGGAAGGGTCTGTGATACATTCGTGACAATGTTGTGATGCTGTTCTCCCCACTGACCCCCCTTTCTCAGATCTACAACCTAGATAATTGTCAGACTTTGCTGGGAAGGCACTTATCTTAACCATCATTAGTCGCTAAGTCCTCGGACATAAGGAAAAAGTCAGTGAAGGAATATCATTATTTTAGGGAGCTTGTTAGTTCTGCATGTGGCTGAAAAATGCAAACTCTCTGAGAGAAAGAGACTTTAAAGTAGAACTGCTCAATATCTACCTTCCTCTTACTTGGCATTATTGCCATTCCTGAGATGTCAAAATTGAAATATAACCAAGCCTGAAATTCAGGAGCAATCTGAATTTACTATAAGCAGACTTGAAAGTGTTTCTGACTTTTACAAAAGGTGTTACTGTGGGGTTCTTCTAATTTGGGCACTTTCTTACAGCATTTGACACAGAACCCCATAGACAAGTGTATTTATACTCAGAATTGAGTATTAAGTAATTTAGGTGATTTTCAATTCATATTAGATCAGAGCCTTTAAAATCTGATATAAAAATATGTACCCATATGTGGGGTTGATAGATCTTTTTAAAGAATACTTTGTGCCAAGACTTTTTTTTTTTTTTTTTTTTTTGAGACAAGGTCTCACTCTGTCACCCAGGCTGGAGTGCAGTGCAGTGGTGCCTTCATGGCTCACTGCAGCTCCACCTCCTGGGCTCAAGCAATAGTCTCATCTCAGCCTCTTGAGTAGGTGGGACTACAGGTGCACGCCACCATGTCCAACTAATTTTTTTTTTTTTTAAATTTTGTAGAAATAGGGTTTCACTGTGTTCCCCAGGCAGACCTCAAACTTCTGGCCTCAAGCCGTCCTCCCTCCTCAGCCTCCCAAAGCACTGGAATTACAAGCATAAGCCACCATGACAGCCAAACCCTTTGAGGAAAGATTTCATGTAGTGTCCTGACAAGAGAGGGCCTCGAAGAGAGAGCGCTACTGTTTTTCAATTACAAAATAAACTTTTAAAAATAGGCATCATTTCCCAATATTTAGAGTTCTTTTGTAAAATGCAGTATTAGTTTTAGAGAAAATATTCTGGTGGCTTTTGTATCATGAGTGAGGAAAGATGTTTCTAGAGTTTGTAGTGTATTTCATCGTTTTAAAATGTGTTAGTGATTCCCAAGATCCAAATTAATTTTTACTAAAAAGGTTTCAAAGGATAAATCCTAATATGCCATAAAAAGTTTCATATTTCATGGCCTTTCAAAATCCAAAATAATTTTTAATTATACTAAGTTTTAAAAGATAAAACCTAACAAATCTCAGATGCTTGACATTTGGTGGCCTTTTAAGGCCCAACATTGTGAAATGCAGCTAAATCTTATGAACCTAAGTGTAATGTGTTTCTCAGAAACAGTCACAGTAAGCTTACCTGCAGATGACAGTAACAAATGACAATTACTGGCCGGGCATGGTGGCTCACACCTGTAATACCAGCACTTTGGGAGTCCGAGGCGGGCAGATCACAAGGTCAGGAGATCGAGACCATCCTGGCTAACATGGTGAAACCCCGTCTCTACTAAAAATACAAAAAATTAGCCTGGCGTGGCGGTGTGCGCTGGTAGTCCCAGCTGCTGGGGAGGCTGAGGCAGGAGAATGGCGTGAACCTGGGAGGCGGAGCTTACAGTGAGCCGAGATCACGCCACTGCACTCCAGCCTGGGCGACAGAGCGAGACTCCGTCTCAACAAACAAACAAACAACAACAACAAAAAAATGACAATTACGAACGAACTTTGTTAAGTTTAGTTTTCTCATAATATTCATTTGCCGTTGTTTCATCTTACTGCCATTTAAGCAAGACCTATGTGATTGCTCATTTTATTTTTTACACACTGACCACATGTTAACTTGGATGTCACATGGTTAATATGACTGGCTCATATAACATAAACAAATATTAAAATAACAGAATGAAACTATCATTTAAAATAGAACTGGATTGACTACATGAGAATTTTAAAAACTATATGTCTCGATTGACAAGAAAACTTGAAAATTCAGCCAACTTTATAGACATCATTATAATTCAGTCATATAAATTGCTTTTTGCTTTGTATATTTTACTGTACAACACTTATTTGTCTATGTTTTTAATGTTGTTTTTATTCTTGAAAATAATATTGCAAATGGTAAAAATTTCAAGTATTTCCCAAGGATATACCCTGCCCTTCATTTCTCCAGTCTAAGTGCAATGATTATTTTTAGTTTTAGCATGTGTGTGTGTGTGTGTGTATGTATATGTGTGTATGTGCCTTTGTGTGTGTGTAGTAGAAATTTCCATTTATCAGATTTTAAAAGAAAGTACCACATCAAAATAAATGAGCTGGGTAAAGGCTACGTAAGCTGATAAGACTTACACATGTGAAGTGGTAATGATATCTTGAGAGAAAAGGAACTAAGTCAAGTTAGAAAAGAACCTGGATTTTTAGAAATTTAGAATTGTTTAGAAGTGGAAAGTATCAAGTAATCTGTTTTTTGGAAAAGCATGTGAAAGAAACAACAGACTAGCTGTCAGGGAATGGAATATGTGATTGACAATATGATATTGTTTGCCCACAAAAGAAAGAAAAAATGTATAAAGGTAAAACACATGAACTGGATGTGCCAGTAACTCTGAAGGACAGAGCATGGAGGCAGAGCTGAAGGAGCAGGCTGGAGCCACACAGATCTATGCTGATGAATCTGGAGAACATTCCAATTTGATCCTGGTAATGAACCAAGCACAGTGAAGACAAGGAGCTCTAGTGGCCAGTGTTAAATCAAAGCCCAGACACCAGAAGTGCAAAGAGCCTGCAAGACTACGTTTTATGTTTTAAACCCATGCCCCAAATTTCTAATGACATGGAAAACTGAACTAACCAGAATCCTGTTCTGTCTCACATTTCTAAAATGCTGAACAAAATATGATACAGAACATGAAATATGTAATTCAATATGAGAGAAAAAAACACAGAAAATCTCTGAGTTTTATAACAGAAGGAACCTAAATCAAGAGCTATAAAAGGCAAGCCAGGGGCAAAATAAAGTCAGATATAGGGCCCAGTAAAGTTGAGGCTGGTGTTTTAAATTCACACTCGGGATTGGATGGTGCAGCCTGGGGCCAGGACAACACTATGAGCATAAACCAAGTTGCTTCCTTAGGACGTCCTTCCCATGGAGGATACCTGGAAAATCTGATCTCCAGTCCAGGGATGCTGCAGAGAAGGTCCTTTCTATTCCAGCTTGGGATAGAAGAAACTCTTATCTCATGGCCTGTGGAAGTCTGCAACCAAATTGACACTAGCCTTAAGGTTTGGAAATCCCAAGCTAGGAAACGGATGTGAACAGTTGCCCTGTCCCAATAAAGAAATCACAAACCATATGAGGAAATGGCTCATCACACAGATTAGTCAAGAATCACAACAAACAGGATTATGAGCACCCCAAGAATTTAAGATAGTAAAAATTTCTGAAGGATACTAAGAAAAGGAATGGAGCTGGTGGAAAATAAGAAACATTTTGAAAAACTGACCCTGTGCTGTACTTTATATTTTAACAAATTTCAGTGACCAAGTGCTTTTTACATTGTATGTTACTTCATAACAAATACAATCAAAATAGAAAACTAATAATTAACAAAATGATAGCATATACATGACACTTTCATAAAAAATACACTTTCATAAAAAAAGAGATTAGAATGGAAATTATAAAATATTTAGACTGAACCCAAAACTAAAAAGTAAAAAAATAATATATATCAAAACTTGTGGAAAGCAGTTATAATTGTGAAGTATAATTGAGTGATGAGCATTAGTTCACTTTGATCATATCTGAATGATTTCTATTTTTAGCCTCTGCAGTTCTCTCTGACCACAGGTAAGCACAGAACACTTGGCACACAGGACTCTGATGCATAGGCCGCGCCACTGTAGGCGTTTGGGGTGGAAGGGAGTAATGGAAAATATGAGAAATAAGCTTGAATCTTAGAACATTTTGGAAAGAAGGTGACAGTCCTTTAGTCACTGTCTCCCCTCTGCACTAGCAGTGGAGGGTTATAAAAATACCCAGTGGGGAAAAACCACCTAAGTAGAGCCTTCTAGTTGATGACGGCTTAGGAATCACCCGTCTATTGAGATATCACCACTATTGGGAATGACAAGGCATTTGAAATGGTATCTTTAAAAAAAGAGAGCATGAGGCTGGGCACAGTGGCTCACACCTGTAATCCCAACACTTTGGGAGGCCGAGACAGGTGGATCACCCGAGGTCAGGAGTTTGAGACCAGCCTGGCCAACATGGCAAAGTCCCGTCTCTACTAAAATTACAAAAATTAGCCAGGCGTGGTGGAGCACACCTGTAATCCCTGCTACTCGGGAGGCTGAGACAAGAGAATCACTTGAACTCAGGAGGCGGAGGTTGCAGTGAGCCGAGATTGTGCCACTGCACTCCAGCCTGAGTGACAGAGTAAGACACCTTCTTAAAAAAAAATGCGGAGCGTGGTGGCTCAGGCCTGTAATCTCAGCACTTTGGGAGGCCAAAGAGGGCAGATCATGAGATCAGGAGATCGAGAACATCCTGGCTAACATGGAGAAACCCCGTCTCTACAAAAAAATATAAAAAATTAGCCCAGCATGGTGGCCGGTGCCTCTAGTCCCAGCAACTTGGGAGGCTGAGGCAGGAGAATGGCGTGAACCCAGGAGGTGGAGTTTGCAGGAGAATGGCGTGAACCCAGGAGGTGGAGTTTGCAGTGAGCTGAGATCGTGCCACTGCACTCCAACCCGGGTGACTGAGCGAGACTCCATCTCACAAAAAAAAAAAAAAAAAAGGCATAATGTTGGCCAAAATGTATACTGCCTGTTTTATAACCAGTATGTATAGTCACGGCCTTGTGGCATGGGACCGTATGTTAAAAGTCAGTCATATACCTTGAAAGAAAGCAACACTGCTTCTTAGAGTACTGAATATCATGTTGCCTCAGATGTTAAGCAGCAGAAAATGTAAAGGATGTCCTCCTAAGCTCTCAAAGGATTTGAAGTTTACATGAAAATAGAAGAGTCATGCAAACCAACTTACTTGACTGATACTGTCACAGAAGCAAAGTTTCTTTGGAATATACATACACACAGTGTATGTGTGTATCATGTACATATATATATATTTGTATATGCATGTGTATATGCTTGTATATATTTGTGTGTGTATATATATAGTCCCAGAGTCTTATCTGACCTTTCTCCTACCTCCACTCAAACTACATTTCTTTTCATTTTTTTTAATTTAATTTTTTTTGAGGCACTGTCACCCAGGCTGGAGTGCAGGCGCATGATCTCGGCTCACAGCAACCTCCATCCCCCAGGTTCAAGCGATTCTCCTGCCTCAGCTTCCCAAGTAGCTGGGATTACAGGCACGCATCAACAAGTCCAGCTAATTTTTGAATTTTTAGTAGAGACAGTGTTTCACCATGTTGGCAGGCTGGTCTCGAACTCTTGACCTCAAATGATCTGCCCGCCTTGGCCTCCCAAAATGTTGGGATTACAGGCATGAGCCACTGTCCCTGGTGACAAACTACATATTTTTAATGCATAAATTATACAAGACAAAACTTCAAAAGCAAATCCTAAACAACATTTGGTTAAGATCCTTCTGCACTCTCCTCCCGTGACAAAATACAGTTATGGTTTCTTCACTGCATTAAAATAATCCAGATTAGAAAATCCAGGCATCTGGATCTCCAGGAATTCTTTATTTTGTCTTTATTTTTGTAAAGAACACTGTTTACATTAGTTGCTGCAAATAGTTCCAAATCCTTTCATATTTATTATAACTGGGTTTAATTACTGTTATGTGAAAACAGGGCCAGTAAAGAAACAAATTCTTAGGAGTAGATTCTTTGGTTTATATGTTGTGACTGATGGCATGTTGAAAAATTTAAAGCGGTTTGGGTTGCAAGAATCAGATTTCTCCCCAGTCACTTTTAGTACACGCCTCTTTTAATGGAATGCACTATCTTCTCATTTCCCTCATGTTAAAATCCTTCATTTGGTTTCTGTAAAACTCTGACATTTATGAATTATTTAAATTTTCTTTTGTTCTCATCCATTCTTCTTAAAAACAGTTCATATTTGCATAAGTTAACTAAAATCATTTCTCCTGACAAATATATATCCATGATAGTAGGCTATGGAAAAGATACGAATTATATTTTTATTCAAAGAATTCCCATGGTATGAGTGAGTTTTCTGCAATCTTGAAGAGAAAATTTTATAAATAATGTATTCATTTATTTAATCACTTCCTATTTGTAAGTGACGAAGGCCACAATAGAGTATTTTGGTCTTCTAAACTGATTTTTTTGGACTAAATGGATGTTAAATTTATTAATTAGACATATAAAATATGTATCTCTTGAAAGTGTTTAATGTATAAACTAACTTTCTTGATTATAGATGAAAGATTCATGTGTTCTTCTTGTCACTGCTGGAGATTCCTGTGTGAGCAAAGGGAAGAAATCAGCATGAAATATGAGCCAGTCTTTTTGTATCACGATGCGGGAATGGCTCTTTTACACAATTACCTTCAGGCAATAAGATAGAATTTTTTTCTTTCTTCCTTTTCTTTTTGCTTTAAAACTGAAATATGCGTGCACTATGAGATCCAAGAATGGTAAAGGATCTTAAGAAGAAGCAATTTACTGAAGCACAGTTGGAAGCCATGTGTCATTACATTAACAGCTAGGAAATTACAGGAGCCAGCACACCACACTGGCTTCAGGGTTGCGAATGGCAGTCCAAAATGGAGTGGCTTGACTTCCAAAAACCTGAGCTGACCTTTAAATATGAAGTCATGCTGACTCGAAGCCCTCGGCAGTGTTCCAAGTAGCAAGATGCTCTATGGGTAGCAGCAACAGTGGTAGTTTCAAAACCAGCTATAATTTTGGGAGGCCACCCACAACACTTTCACCATCTTCAAATATTTTTTGCAAAGGCAGTGACACTAGAACAACCAGACAAAAAATAAAGACCTCTGTTACAGCCATTTAAATAGTATGATCATGAAATATCTCAATTGCAAAAGCAGAAAAGTGGTCTTGTTGATGTAGGTCTACAAAGAATCTATACAGTTTTAAGTTTCCAAAGACTGGGATTAGGAACGTAAGTGAGCTTGTTTCTTTTTGATAGTATCAACAAACCATCAGATTTGCCCTTACCCTCCCCCAACCCCCACGCCAAAACACATGCAAATCTCAGGCCTAGAACAAACACACTGGCACAAAATCCTAAATTACCTGTGGAGTCGAAAGGCCAAGACAGATAATGGGTATGTCTGGGAGTATCACAGAGCTCAGGGGGCTGCCCCTTTTCCAAAGTAGAGACTGGGCATGGACACTGGGCTTTGCATGCTTGACTGTGTACTGAGACTGGAACAGAAATCCAGTCTATACTTGAGATTAGTTATCAACAAACATTAAAAATAGAAGCAAGCAAGGGGAATCAATATTCAATAACTAAGAACCCAATAATCAGAGTGAAAATTTGTAGAGAAAGATAAATACATATAGTATATGTGTTATCTTCTACATCAACATGACACTACTTTTCTGCTTCTGCAATTGAGATATTTGAAAAAATCCAACATTGACTTGTTAAGCCTATATAGAAGCTATTTTCATTCTCAAAACACATTTTTAATATTCTTTTGTGCAAGGAAAGTTGAGACACATGTTAAAGTATCCTGGCTGGAGAGCAAAAGCAGCATCTACTTTATAATAATATAGTTTAAAGTTCATATTACTTTATTGTATAACATCAAAAACAAAATAGGTTCAAGACTTCCTGTAGTAGTAAAGCAAAACAAAAATATAACAGTTTTTTAGCTATAATATTAAGCAGCACTAGTATACCATGTACACTTGGTAGGGATAAATTTTGTGACAATGTACTCTTTCATGCTTAGGGAGCTGACTGATAGAAATATATTCACTTTAAAATTAGTCTAAAAACCTGATCAAAAGGCAGAAATTGCCAGGCATGGTGGTTCATGCCTGTAATCCGAGCACTTTGGAAGGCTGAGGCAGGTGGATCACCTGAGGTCAGGAGTTCTAGACCAGCCTGGCCAACATGGTGAAACCCTGTCTGGGATTACAGGTGTGAGCCACTATGCCCAGGCCAGTTAGCTATATATTTTTATGATTTTTGCATCTATGTTCATGAGGAATATTGACATGTAGTTTTATTTTCTTGTAGTAGCCTCATAAAGCTTTAATATCAGGATCAAACTGGCCTTGAAAAATGAGTTTGAAAGTGTTGCCTCTTCTTAACTATTTTGGAAAGTGTTGAGAAGACTGATAGTTCTTCTTGAAATGTTTGGTAGAATTCAGCTGGGCTTAAGATACTCTATTTTGTTGTGATTAAATCTTGGTAGGTTGTATGTGTCTAGGAATGTATCCATTCCTTCTAGGTTATCCTATTTGTTGGTATAAAATTGTCCATAGTAGTTTCCTATGATCCTTTGCATTTCTGTGGTATCAGTTTTAACATGTCCTCTATCATTCCTGATTTTATTTATTTAAGGCTTTTTTTCTTAGTCCAGCTGAAGGTTTGCAATTGTGTTTTTTTTTTCAAGAAACCAACTCTTAGTTGATCTTTTCTACTGTTGATCTAGTTTCTATTTCTTTTATTTCTGCTCTCTTCTTTAGTATGTCCTTCCTTCCATTAACTTTGTGCTTGGTTTGTTCTTCTTCTTCTAGTTCCTTGAGGTGTAACTTTAGGTTGTTTATTTGAAATCTTTCTTTTTTTGATGTGTTTTTTTTTTTTTTGCTATAAACCTCCCTTCTAGAACTGCTGCAAACTCCCCCAAAGAACACAGGAAAAGGGAACACTTTCAAACAAACTCCATGAGGCCAGTATTACTCTAATACCCAAATCAGTCAAATATATTACAATCAAAGACCAATATCTCTTATGTATATAGATCCAAAAATCTTCAATTAATACTAGCAAACAGGACACAGCAACATATATATGATATATGCACAGCCAAGTGAAATTTATCCCAGGACCGAAAAGTTGGTTTTACATCTTAAAGTCAGTTAATATAATACTCAATATCAACAGAATAAAGGGCAAAAAACTCACAAAATTATCTTAAATATGTGGAAATTGCATTTGTCAAAATTTAACATCTTTTCACAATGAAAACTCTCAACAAATTAGAAATAGAGGGAAATTTTCTCAACTTGAAAATGGCGCTTATGTAAAACCCAAAGCTAATATAATCATCTAATATTGTAAAACAATGTTTTGCCCTTAAGATCAGGAGCAAAACAAGGATGCCCACTCTCAACACTTCAGTTACGTGATGGAAGTTCTAGCCATGCAATAAGGCAAGAAAATGAAAAAAAAGCATTCAGTTTGTTCAGTTTGGAAAGGAAGTAAAGTTATTTCTGTTTGAAGAAAACCATGATCTTATATAGAGGAAGTCTTAAGAACCCCACTAACAACTACTAGAAATAATAAACAAGTTCAATAACATTGCAGAAATATGACATCAATATATAAGATTCAATTATACTCCTATAAACTAGTAATAAGCAAAATGAAAAAAATCAAGGAAATGACTCTATTACCATCAAAAAAGAATAAAATACTTTGAATAAATTTACAAAAATACTTATGAATAAATTTAACAAAGGAGCTGAAAAATGTTTATGCTGGAAACAATGAATATTGTTTAGAAAAATTAAAGATGACTTGAATAAATGGAAAGACATTCTATGTCTATGAATTAGAGAATTAATATTGTTAAGATAACAAAACTTTTTAATTTGACCCATGGACACATGCAGGACATCGCAGGTGGTAAAATACTGCAAACAGGAAAGAAAATTATGAATGTATTAGAAAACAATGAGTAGACCATTTTGGTAAAAGTAAACATATATATGGAGGAACTTCAGGAGAAAAAGAGAGTCTAAGTTATGAAGAATCTTGAATGTCAATATCAGAAGTTGAAATTTAATTTTTTAAGGCATGAGTATCCCATACAGCTTTTGAACAACCAGGTGAAATCACCTAGTGCTTTAGAAACTTAAGTCTGAAGAATATGCGCAAATTTGGTTAGATGGGAAGGCACCAGAGACAACTAAGTCTAAAATTTAGTCTGAAAGCCCCAGTCATAGTGAACTTAGACTGCTCTCTCTTGGTTTCTGTAGTCTCTACTGTCCAATATGGTAGTCACAAGGCAAAGACACATTCAATTTTAATTAAGTAATATTAACATTTGTGTTCTTCATTTGTGCTGACCATATTTCATATGCTTGATGGCTAAATGTGACTAGTGACTACCATTTTGAACAGCACACTAAAGGGCATTTCTATCATGAAGAAAGTTTCTGTTAGCCAGAACTATTCAGAGGCTTATCCCTTTATCTTATGGACCCAGATTTTATACTTGGGGTAGATTGTGTCAAGACAAGATGGATGAGACACAGAGAACAGATGATAATGGACCCATTATCAGCTAAATGCACTCTTTCATCTAATGCTCTAATGACAAAGTGCTAACTGAATTTCTGGCATAAGATGTGAGAATCTGAACTATAAAGAAAAAATTAAAAGTAGTATGTGCTTGTAAGAGATATGTGAAAAAATAGAAACTAATTCTTTATAAATCAACTAGCCAGATTAACAGAAAGATTATTTGGTGTTTGAGTTAGAAGTACCTTTTGTTTGTGAGCAGATTTTAGCCTTTGTATTATCTGTTTTCACACTGCTGTAAAGAACTATCTGAAACTGGGTAATTTATGAAGAAAAGAGGTTTGACTCACAGTTCCACAGGTTTGACAGGAAGCATGACTTGGGGGTCTCAGGAAAGTTACAATCATGGCAGAAGGCAAAGGGGAAGCAAGGCATGTCTTCTTGTGGCGGCAGCAGAGAGAGAGAGAGAGCGTGAAGCAGGAAGTGCCACACACTTTCAAACAACTAGATCTCATGAAAACCCACTGTCACAAGAATAGCAAGGGGGAAGTCTACCCCCATGATTCAATCGCCTCCCACCAGGCCCCTCCCCAGGACATGTGAGGATTACAATTTGAGATGTGACTTGGGTGGGGACACAGGGCCACACAATATCAGCCTATTTATAATGTCTTAAAAATAGAAGTGTGAATATAGTGTCTGTCGGCATTCATACAGCGGCAGAGCCAACCTCTTTGATGCACTCTTGCTCTTCCTGCCATGTGTGGTGCCTCAGGTTTTTCATGTAACTGTGAACACCAGGAGACATTTATACTTAAGGCTTTCTGTCCCTTTTGTTGGAAAATCAAAACCTGCACAGAACCTCTTTCCTCCAGTCAATTTCTCTTATATGGGCTAGTACCAAGCTGCTTCAGCATCCATAAAAGCAAAGGAACCTTGGAACATGAGTGATTAAGTTTCATAGTTTCTGTAGTGGGATGGCTACATAGGAGAAAAAGGTTGCAAATGGCTGTTGATCCGAGGACTTTGGTGTCAATCACAACTACATTGATTTCTATATATCAAACTTATATGGGTACAAAATATGTATAGTTAAAAAGAATGAATAAGACATACTATTTAAACACACAATAGGGTGAGTGTAGTCAACAATAACTTAGTTGTACATTTTTAAATAACTAAAAGAGTATAATAAGATTATTTGTACCACAAAGAATAAATGCTTGCGGGGATGGATAACCCATTCTCTATGATGTGATTATTTCACATTGCATTCCTGTATCAAAACACTTTATGTATCCCAGAAATATATACTCCTACTATGTACCCACAAAATCTAAAAATAAAACATTTAATTTTAAAAAGGCAAAAAAAAGGTAAAGGAATTATTCCAGATATTGGGCTCTATTATGTATTCCCAGTCAAGAATCAATGAAGTATACAAGTTGAATCAATTATTCTGGCTTTTGAGTATCCCTCTATTATACTGTAACTGTGTCATCTGACAGATGTATATTTCAGATTTTTATTATAGAAAGAATGATACGTTTCAGCTGTCTCAGTTCTTTTTCTTCAAGAATGTCAAATGAGCAGATATCACTGTGAACAGGCAGTAAGTTGGAATTGAATGCCAAAAAAGTAGCAATTTATTTTTACATAAAAGTGGATTAATACTATTGAGCTCTACTTTGTTTGATGTATTATTCATATCTTGAAGTTATTTATGCTTATGTATCTCAAAAAAAGACATGGAAAACCATGGAAAATAACCATTTGACAGAAACACATAATTTATGATATAATCAAAACTACTGACAGTGTATCACAATGCTTTCTTAGTGGTTGAGCAGAATGCAATTAAACATTTGTAAAATTAGATCAAAAGCAGATTAGTCCAAAGTACATTTAAAAGGGTAGTTAGAAAACATTAAAACTAGACATAATCTTCTTAATGACAGTAACTACTATATTAGACCCTGGAAATAAATAAATAAACTTTTCATCTTGAGGAACACACTGCTACTTTTTTTTTTCCCTTTGAGATGGAGTTTTGCTCTTGTTGCCCAGGCTGGAGTGCAATGGCGCAATTTTCCGCTCACCGCAAACTTTGCCTCCTGGGTTCAAGTGATTCTCCTGCCTCAGTCTCCTGAGTAGCTGTGATTACAGGTATGTGTCACCACACCGTGCTAATTTTGTGTTTTTAGTAGAGATGAGGTTTCTCCATGTTGGTCAGGCTGGTCTCAAACTCCCGACCTCAGGTGATCCGCCCGCCTCGGCCTCCCAAAATGCTGGGATTACAGGCGTGAGCCAACGTGCCTGGTCTCACACTGCTACTTTTAAGCGTTCATGTTTGCTTTCTGGGTGCACCATGTAACGGGCCTCTAGTTTCACAGTCTGGTTCCCAAGGTGTCTCAATACATTGGGGATACCCACCCACACTGGAGGTTTGGAATGGAATTATGTCAATGGAGATGAGTCCCTAAACACTATCCTGTCAGTATTCCATCCAGTCCTAAAAATTCAGAAGAATCCATAAACCAGAGCTTGTGCATATATGTAGCTCAGAAACGAAGGGGTAGTTTTCCAAGACTCTTTCTTGGACATTCACCCCAAAGGACATCCTGCTTCTTTGCTGGACCTGGATTAGTGAGCGCCAAGCTTCTCAAATAAACTCTTAATGTTTTTGAGCACACATTAAATGCAAAATATGTGACGATGATAGTGGGGAAGATAAAGACATGAATGAGATATAATTATTTTTATTCAATAATTCCCTTTCTAACAGGAAACATAAATGCCTAGAACAATTTTCCAAAAGTGGAGAGGTTATTAGTGACACAATTAAGAATAAAATAATGTGTTATAGAAGCACAAATTATAGTAAGTTTTCAGGTTAGCTAAAAAGATTTAAATTACTTCTCATCTGTGTATATGCACATGCAAACATTCTTCACCTTCAAAGAAAGCATATTTTCATTATGAAATATTTAATAGAACAGTAGAGAGAATGCAATGAATGTATACCCTCATGTGCATATGTGAGTGTATTTAATATAATTTCTGGTTCATAGTGTATGCATATATTTCTCAAATATTGCCAAATTACTCTGCAAAGTGGTTGTGCAAATTTAAAATTCCACTAGCTGAATGCTAGAAATTTTATGTCCCCATATGCTTACTTAGGAGTCCTAGCATCGTCATACTTGCAAAATCTTCTTGCTATATTCTGTCTCATTGTGATTTTAATATTCATTTATCTTCCAAGAAATACAAAGGAGAGTATTTTTGTATGCTTATTTTCCACTAGTATGTCCTATAAGTTTTATGAATTACCTTTCCATATTGTTTGCTTGATTTTCAACTAGGATTCTCATTTAAAAAATATATTGATGCCTGTAATCCCAGCACTTTGGGAGGCCAAGGCGGGCAGATCATGAAGTCAGGAGTTCAAGACCAGCCTGGCCAACATAGTGAAACCCCGTCTCTACTAAAGATACAAAAAATTAGCCGGGCGTGGTGGCACGCGCCTGTAATCCCAGCTACTCGGGAGGCTGAGGCAGGAGAATCGCTTGAACCCGGGAGGCGGAGGTTGCAGTGAGCTAAGATCGCACCATTGCACTCTAGCCCAGGCAACAGTACAAGACTCCAACTGAAAAAAATATATATATATAATATATATACACATTTATATATTATATATAGTATAATAAGTGAAGGAGAAATAAAATACTTCACAGACAAGCAAATGCTGAGACATTTTGTCACCACCAGGCCTGCCCTAAAAAGTACATGTATATATAATATATATGTATATATAATACATAATATATAAATGTATATATATTATTTATATATATGAAATATATATATATATAGATTTTTAGGAGTTCTTTATGTATCTTCCATTCAAATTCTTTGTCACTGGAGAAAAATTGCAAATGTTTTCTCCAGTCTAGACATGTCTTTCTACCTGTCATAGTATTTTTTGTAATATAGAAGTGTCGGGCTCTGAAATAGTTGACTTTATCCGTTTTTCCTTTATAATTACAATTTTGAGCTTTTTGAAGAAAACTTTTCCAGCCTTGAGTACAAAATATTCTCCAATAATGTTTTCATAAATTATTGAAATTATTTTTCAAAAACAATGTAAAAGTACTTTTCGTTTTTCACACATTAATCTTGGATTTATCTGAAATTTACTTTTTATGTATATCTAATTATAATCTTTCAACAAGGATAAACAGCACTATTCATCAAAGCACTCTCCCACTGCTTCTTCAAGCCTTCTCTGCTACTTATGAAGTTTCCTTATGTTGTGGGTTTGTTTCTGGGCTGTCTACCCTTTTGCATTGGTCTATCCTGGTGACAGTTCTGCAAGACATTCATCACCATAGCTTTATAGCAGGTCTTGATATCTAGGAGGGCTAATGTAGCCACTCTTTTCTTCAGGAGTGTCTTGGCTAGATTTAGACCTTAGCATTTCCATATGAACACTTAAGTCAGTTTTAAAAGTTCCCTAAAAGGAATCCCATTGGGATTTTAGTTGAAATTGCATTGAATTGATAGGTAAATTTAGGCAACTGATATTTTACTGTATTGAGTATTTTCACGTATGATACACTATGTCTTTCCATTTACTTAAGTCTTTTCTGGTCTTTTTTTCAGTAGTACTGCATTTTCCCTCATCAATGTGCTCCATATCTTTTTAGATGAATTCCTATAAATATTAAACTCTTGCAGGTATTATAAAATGTATGCCTTTAAAAGTATGCTTTCTGTATGTTTGTTGCTGACATACAGGAGTACAATCAATTTTTATATCGATAATAGAGCTAGAAACTCTTTTGAGTTCTTTAGTCCTATTAATATATTTCTAGATTATCTTGAGTTTTTGGGCAAACTATGGTACTCTAGATGAGTATTCAAATTTTTGTTTCTTCCTTTCTAATCCTATGCATTCTATTTTTTCCATAATTTTTTATTGCTATATTGACTAGAATCTTCCACCCAATTTTGAGTAGAAGTAATGACAAAGAACATTCCTCTTGGTCTTGAATTTAAGTGGAATGATTTTAGCATTTCACAATTAAATTTGATATTTGCTGTCAAACTTATTAGATTGTCACATCAATACTGTGAGGCAAGTGTGGTCATTTTGCAGTTGAAAAAACTGAGGCTTAGTAACGTTAAATGATGTGCATAAGATAACTCAAAATGGCAAAAATAGGAAGAGAACCCAGAACGAATGACACTGATATGGTTTGGCTGTGTCCCCCCCAAATCTCATTTTTAATTACAACTTCCACAATTCCCATGTTTCACAGGAGGAACACGGGGGAGGTAATTTAATTGTGGGGGCGGGTCTTTCCCATGCTGTTCTCATGATAGTGAGTAACTCTCACGAGATCTGATGGTTTTAAAAATGGGAGTTTTCCTGCACAAACTCTCTCTCTTTGCCTGCTGCCATCCATGTAAGACGTGACTTGCTCCTCCTTGACTTCCACCATGATTGTGAGGCCTCTCCAGCCATGTAGAACTGTAAGTCCAATAAACCTCTTTCTTTTGTAAATTGCCCTGTCTTGGATATGTCTTTGTCAGCAGCATGAAAATGGACTAATACAGACCCTAAGGCCCTTTCCCTTTCCAAGACATAGTGCTGCCTTGCTAGAAAGCCTCCCTGGGCCAAGTGTTGTTCATGCATGGAATGCAGCAGTGTGTGCACAGTCTAGGTGTGAACTGTCAGCCCAAGCAGGCTCCAGATGAGCTCCACCAGGGACCAAGCATTCCCAGTCAGAGACACATTTCAGTGCACTGCTGGCTTCAAGGTAAACTCTTTCCCTCAGGTCAGGGGAGCAAGTGCAGCAGTTTCCATGCTGCCAAACATGATGCCACTGGGCACTGGGAAAGGGTTCTCCCTGTGATGTTTCTAATGAATTAGAAAGTCTTCCATCTTTTAAGTGTCATGTTCAGTGCTGGAGCAGGACTTTTAATAAAGAAATAAGCCAGCTGGGCAAGGTGGCTCACACCTGTAATCCCAGCACTTTGGGAGGCCGAGGCAGGCAGATCATCTGAGGTCAGGAGTTTGAGACCAGCCTGACCAACATGGTGAAACCCCATCTCTATTAAAAAGGCAAAAAATTGGCCAGGCATGGTGGCGCACACCCGTAATCCCAGCTACTTGGGAGGCTGAGACAGGATAATCTCTTGAACCCAGGAGGTGGAGGTTTCAGTGAGCCGAGATCACATCATTGCACTCCAGCCTAGGCAACAAGAGCAAAACTCCATCTCAAAAAAAAAAAAAAGAAAAGAAAAGAAAAAGAAAAAGAAAAAGAAAGAAACCAGTCTACTTACTTGGAGCTGCCCCATGCCTGTCATGAGCCCTACCCTCTGGCTGCTGTACTTAGGATTTTTTGTAAGCCTGAAAGGGAGAGTGAGAAGGCTCATTAATACTTTTGTAAGCTTTACTGTTTATTTATTTGTGTTGTTTCATTTAACCAAAGGATGCAGATATTGCTTTTTTTCCTTTGTTGCATGAATTTTAAATTCAGCTGTTGAACTCTTTATTAATATATATTTTTATAGACAGCCAGCTTATCTGTATTCATCTCAGCCTCTAATTGGCTGCCCATCTCTCCGCCTCTGCAAACTCTCATGGATGCTGATAGCATGAAAATCACTAGGTCTGCCAATTCCTACTTTTTCCCTCAGAAACATCGTCTGTATTGTGACACATGCTCAGTCTTCTATAACTTGACATTTCCAAGGTTTTATTTCTATTTCTAGACCAGATAAAATAAGAACAAAAACAGAAGGTTGAACAATGTCGACAATGCAGACACAGTTTAATTTCTTTCAGAGCATACAAAACAATACAAACTTTACCTTGAAGAATACTATTAGAATATGATTTTTAAACAAATGAAAAATAAACTATGTAATGAATATAGACAGGTTGAATGAGGCACCTGGGTTTCTGAGATATTGTTTTGAATACAAAGTTGAGTGTTTTTACCAAGCAATTAGTCGAGTTAATATTTTCTATGAAAATCATGTTTGCATTTCATTTATAAAAACCCCAGTTTATTATATGAAAATTGGAGTAAGAAATGACAAACCATGTCTGTACAAAAAGTAATTAAGTACAAATTAATAAGCATAAATTCAATAACTAGCAAAGCAAATGTAATGAATGAAATAAAAATAAAGTATAAGTCCCTCAGATTTCTCAAAGAACTTTGAACTACGGAACTACATTCAATTCAGTAATCCCATTACTGGATGTATATCAAAAAGAAAACAAATTGTTCTACCAAAAAAAGACATGCACTCACATGTTCATCACAGCACTATTCACAATAGCAAAGACATGGAATCAACCTAAGTGCCTATCAGTGATGGACTGGATAAAGAAAATGTGATATATACACACCATGTAATACTATGAAACCATAAAAAAGAATGAAATCATGTTCATTGCAGTAACATGGATGCAGCTGGAGGTCACTATCTTCAGCAAATTAATGCAGAAATAGAAACCAAATACTGCATGTTCTCACTTATAAGTGGAAGCTAAACATTGGGTACACATGGATGTAACAGGGCAATAATAGACACTGAAAACTACTAGAAGAGTGATATGGTTTGGCTGTGTCCCCACCCAAATTTCATCTTGAATTGTAGTTCACACAATACCCACACATTATGGGAGGGACCCAGTGGGAGGTAATTGAATCATGGGGGAAGTTACCCTCAGTTCACATGAGTGAGTGAGTTCTTACAAGATCTGATGATTTTATGAGGGACATTTCCCCTTTTGCTCAGCACTTCCGCCCCATGAAGGACTGCTTTTTTCCCCTTTCACCATTATTATATTAATAAGTTTCCTGAGGCCTCCGCAGCCCTGCGGAACTGTGAGTCAATTAAACCTCTTTCCTTTATAAATTACCCAGTCTTGGGTATGACTTTATTAGCAGTGTGAGCAGAGATTAATACAGTAAGTTGATACCAGGTATTGGGGTGCTGCTGTAAAGACACCTGAAAATGTGGAAGCAACTTTGGAACTGGGTAACAGGCAGAGGTTGGAACAGTTTAGAGGGCTCAGAAGAAGAAAGAAAAATGTGTGAATGTTTGGAGCTTCCTAGAGACTTGTTGAGTAGCTTTGACCAAAATGCTGCTAGTGATATGGACAATAAAGTCCAGGCTGAGGTGGTCTCAGATGGAGATGAGGAACTTGTTAGGAACTGGAGTAAAGGTCATTCTTGCTATGCAGAGACTGGTGGCATTTTGTCCCTGCCCTAGAGATCTTTGGAACTTTAAATTTGAGAGAGATAATTTAGGGTATCTGGCAGAAGAAATTTCTAAGTGCCAAAGGTTTCAAGAAGAACCAGAGCATAAAAGTTTGGAAAATTTGCAGCCTGCCCTGCAATAGAAACGAAAAACTCATTTTCTGGGGAGAAATTCAAGCCAGCTGCAGAAAATTCACATAAGTAACAAGAAGCCTAATGTTAATCACCAAGACAATGATGAAAATATCTCCAGGGCATGCCGGAGACCTTCACAGCAGCCCCTCCCATCACAGTCCAGGAAGCCTAGGAGTTAAAAATGGTTTAATGGGCAGTGCCTAAGTCTCCCTGTTGTGTGCAGCCTAGTGTGCAGCCTCAGGACTTGGTGCCCTGCACCCCAGCTGCTCCAGCCATGACTAAAAAGGGCCAAGGTACAGTTCAGGTTGTGGCTTCAGAGGGTGCAAGCTCCAAGACTTGGCAGCTTTCACATGTTGTTGAGCTTGCAATTGCACAGAAGTAAAAAATTGAGGTTTGGAAACCTCTGCCTAGATTTCAGATGATGTATGGAAATGCCTGGATGTCCAGGCAGAAATTTGCTGCAGTAGTGGAGCCCTCATGGAGACCCTCTGCTAGGGCAGGGCAGAGGGGAAATGTGAGGTTGGAGCTCCCACACAGAGTCCCCAATGGGGCATTGCCTAGTGAAGCTGTGAGAAGAGATCCACTGTCCTCCAGATCCCAGAATGGTAGATCCACTGACAGATTGCACCATGTACCTGGAAAACTCATAGATGCTCAATGTCAGCCCATGAAAGCAGCTGGAAGGGGGCCTATACCCTGCAAAGCCACTGAGGCTGCCCAAGGCTCTGGGAGCCCACCTCTTGCATCAGCATGACCTGGATGTGAGACATGGAGTCAAAGGAGATCATTTAGGAACTTTCAGGATTAATGATTGCCCTACTGGATTTCAGACTTATATGGGGCTTGTAGCCCTTTTGTTTTGGCCAATTTCTCTTATTTGGAACAGGCGCATTTACTAAATGCCTTTACTACCATTGTGTCTAGGAAATAACTAACTTGTTTTAGATTTTACAGGCTTATAGGCAGAAGGTGAGAGGTGAAGCCAGCTGGACTTCCTAGGTTGAGTGGGGACTTGGAGAACTTTTCTGTCTTACAAGAGGATTATAAAATGCACCAATCAGCACTCTGTAAAAACACAACAATCAGTGCTCTGTAGCTAGCAAGGAGATTGTAAAACGCACAAATCAGTGCTGTGTAGCTAGCAAGAGGATTGTAAAATGCACCAATCAGTGCTCTGTAAAATGCACCAATCAGCAGGATCCTAAAAGTAGCCAATCACAGGGAGGATTGAAAAAAGGGCATTCTGACAGGACAGAAATGGAACATGGGAGGGGATAAATAAGGGAATAAAAGCTGGCTACCCCCAGCCAGCATCAGCATCCCACTCTGGTCCCCTTCCATGCTGTGGAAGCTTTGTTCTTTTGCTCTTCACAATAAACCTTGCTACCGCTCACTCTTTGGGTCTGTGCCATCTTTAAGAGCTGTAACACTCACTGCAAAGATCCACAGCTTCACTCTTGAAGTCAGCAAGACCACGAACCCACCAGAAGGAACCAAATCCAGACACATCCTGGGGGCTTGTCCAAGGTATTGCCATGCAGTGAGTATCTTTGGACCCCTTTCACTTACTATTCTGTCCCATTTTCCCTTAGAATTTGGGGGCCAAACAACGGGAACCTGTTGGCCGCCAGACTAAAGACACGGGTGTCAGGCTTTCTGGGAAAGGGCGCTCTAACAATCCCCGACTCTTCAGAGTTAGGAGTGTTGGTTTGCATGGAACCAGCTTCCACTTTTCCTGTACTTCAGGGCTGAGATGGGGGTTGACAGAGAGGGAAGCCATTCAGCTTCGGGGTCCCGACAAAGTTGGTTGAACCTGCAGCCATGAGCAGAACTCTCAAAGTTACATTGCCCAAGCAAGACTCACCCACCTTTCTTATCTATCCTGACCCTTGCCTCCTGGGTCCTAACACTTGTCAGACAAACTTCCTCCCGCCCCTCTTCTCCGAGGCTAGTCCCACTTCTAAAAACCACTCCCTGTTTCTGGTGCTTTTCTAGTTTCTCCTATAAGAATGATTTCTAGTATAAATTTTGGGAATCTGTTCCCTTCCTTAGGCACCTAGGCTCACCAATCAGAAAGATAATTTTTGCCCAAAGCCCCATTGGGGAGGGTACTATCTGGAATTTTAGAATCCCTCCTCAGACTAGCAGGCCTAACAAAGGCTATTCCCAAAGCTAGGATATAGGAAGCCTCAGAAATCATACCCTTTCTATTCATATGATGAGAAGTGAGGACAAAAGGCATCATTCTTCCAACACTGGAGATCCCTTCCCTCCCTCAGGGTACAGCTCTCTGCTCCATTTTGAGGCATATCATCTTTATAGGACAAGGGTAAGGTCCCAATACCAACAGGAGAAAATGCTTAGGACTCTAACAGGTTTTCAAGAATGCATCAGTGGCTGGGCGTGGTGGCTCACGCTTGTAACCCCAGCACTTTGGGAGGCCAAGGTGGGTGGATCATGAGGTCAGGAGATCGAGACCATCCTGGCTAACACAGTGAAACCCTGTCTCCACTAAAAAAATTTAAAAAGTTAGCCAGATATGGTGGCAGGTGCCTGTAGTCCCAGCTACTTGGGAGGTTGAGGCAGGAGAATGGAGGTGGAGCTTGCAGTAAGCCGAGATCGTGCCACTGCACTCCAGCCTGGGCAACACAGTGAGACTCTGTCAAAAAAAAATGTATCTGTAAGGGCCACTAAATTAGATTTTTTCTTGATCCTCTTTGTGGTCTAAGAGGAAAGGCAAGGGGGCAGGTTTTTGAGAATGAGTTGGTAAAGGCCACTAAATCTGACCTTCCTCAGTCATCTTTGTGGTCTAGGAGGAAAACTAGTGTTTCTGCTGCTGCTTCAGTGAGCTCAATTATTCCAAACAGCAGGGTCCAGGGACTGTTGTGGGTTCTTGGGCAGGGAAAAAAAAAGCGGGTGTTTTTTTTTTTTTTCAGATGAGAAACACTCAGGCATCAACAGGCTCACCCACGAAATGCATCCTAAGCCATTGGGACCAATTTGACCCTCAAACCCTGAAAAAGAGGCAGCTCATTTTTTTCTGCACTATCGCCTGGCACCAATATTCTCTCTCTGATGGGGAAAAATGGCCACTTGATGGAAGTATAAATTACAATACTATCCTGCAGTTTGACCTTTTCTGTAAGAGGGAAGGCAAATGGAGTGAAATATCTTATGTCAAAGCTTTCTTTTCATTGAAGGAGAATCCACAGGTATGCAAAGCTTGCAATCTACATCCCACAGGAGGACCTCTCAGCTTACCTCCATATCCTAGCCTTCCTACAGCTCCCCTTCCTATTAATGATGAGCCTCCTCTAATCTCCCCCACCCAGAAGAAAACAAGCAAAGGAGTCTCCGAGGGACCACAGAAATCCCCAGGTTATTGGTTATGTCCCCTTCAAGCTGTAGGGGAAGAGGAATTTGGACCAACCTGGGTACATGTCACCTTCTCCCTTTCTGAATTAAAGCAGATCAAAGTAGACCTGGGGAAATTTTCAGATGATCCTGATAGGTATATACCTGTCCTACAAGGTCTAGGGCAAATCCTTGACCTCACTTGGAGAGATATCATGCTATTATTAGATCAAACACTGGCCTTTGATTAAAAGAATGTGACTTTAGCTGCAGCCTGAGAGTTTGGAGATACCTGGTTCTTAGTCAAGTAGATGATAGAACGATAGCTGAAGAAAAGGTCAAATTCCCTACTGGTTAGTAAGCTTTCCCTAGTATGGATCCCCACTAAGACCTCAACTCAGATCATGGGGACTGGAGTCACAAACATCTGTTCACCTGTGTTCTAGAAGGACTAAGAAGAATTAGGAAAAAGCCCATGAATTATTCAATGATGTCCACTATAACTCAGGGAAAGGAAGAAAATCCTTTCGCCTTCCTCGAGTGACTACGGGAGGCCTTAAGAAAATATACTCCACTGTCACCCGACTCCCTCGAAAGTCAATTGATCCTCAAATATAAGTTAATTACCAATCAGCTGCAGATATCAGGAGAAAGCTCCAAAAGCAAGCCTTGGGCCCTGAACAAAATCTGGAGGCATTATTAAAACTGGCAACCTTGGAGTTCTATAATAGGGACCAAGAAGAACAGGCCAAAAAAGGAAAAGTGACATAAAAGAAATGCTGCAGCCTCAGGCATGGCCCTCAGACAAACAAACCTTGCTGGTTCAGACAGGACAGAAAATGGAGCAGGCCAATTACCTGGTAGGGCTTGTTATCAGTGTGGTTTGCAAGGACACCTTAAAAAAAATTGTCCAATGAGAAACAAGCTGCCACCTTGCCCATGTCCACTATGCCGAGGCAATTACTGGAAGACATACTGCCCCAGAGGACAAAGGTTCCCTGGGCCAGAAGCTCCCAACCAGATGATCCAACAACAGGACTGAGGGTGCCTGGGCAAGCAACAGCTCATGTCATCACCCTCACTGAGCCCCAGGTAAGTTTAACCATTGAGGGCCAGGAAATTGACTTCCTCCTGGACACTGGTGCAGCCTTCTCAGTGTTAATCTCCTCCCCCAGATGGCTGTGCTCAAGGTCTGTTACCTTCCGAGGAATCCTGGAACAGCCTGTAACCAGGTATTTCTCCCACCTCCTCAGTTGTAATTCAGAGACTTTGCCTTTTTCACATGCCTGTCCTGTTATGCCTGAAAGTCCCACACCCTTAATAGGGAGAGACATATTAGCTGAAGCTGGAGCTATTATCTACATGAATATGGGGAACAAGTTACCCATTTGTTGTACTCTACTTGAGGAGGGAATCAACTCTGAAGTCTGGGCATTGGAAGGATAATTCAGAAGGGCAAAAAATACCCGCCTGGTTCAAATCAAGCTAAAAGACTCCACCACTTTTCCTTATCAAAGGCAATATCCCTTAAGGCCTGAAGCTCATAAAGGATTATGGGATATTGTTAGACATTTAAAAACTCAAGGCTTAGTAAGAAAATGCAGCAGTCCCTGCAACACTCCAATTCTAGGAGTACAAAAACCAAACAGTCAGTGGAGACTAGTGCAAGATCTTAGACTCATCAATGAGACAGTAATTCCTCTATACCCAGTTGTACTTAACCCCTATACCCTTCTCTCTCAAATACCAGAGGAAGCAAAATGGTTCACTGTTCTGGACCTAAAGGATGCCTTCTTTTGCATTCCCCTGCACTCTGGCTCCCAGTTTCTCTTTGCCTTTGAGGATCTCACAGAACACATGTTCCAACTTATATGGACGGTCTTGCCTCAAAGGTTTAGGGATAGTCCTCATCTGTTTGATCACCCACTGGCCCAAGCTCTAGGCCACTTCTCAAGTCCAGGCACTTTGGTCCTTCATTATGTGGATGATTTACTTTTGGCTACCTGTTTGGAAGTCTCATGCCAGCAGGCTAATCTAGATCTCTTGAACTTTCTAGCTAATCAAGGGAACAAGGTTTCTAAACCGAAGACCCAGCTCTGCCTAAAAGAAGTCAAATATGTAGGCCTAATCTTAGCCAGAGGAACTAGGGCCCTCAACAAAGAATGAATACAGCCTATACTGGCTTATCCTCACCCTAAGACATTAAAACAGTTGTGGGGGTTCCTTGGAATCACTGGCTTTTGCCGACTGTGGATCCCCAGATATAGCGAGATGGCCAGGCCACTCTGTACTCTAATCAAGGAGACACAGAGGGCAAATACTTATCTAGTAGAATGGGAACCAGAGGCAGAAACAGCCTTCAAAACCTTAAGGCAGGCCCTAGCACAAGCTCCAGCCTTAGCCTCCCCACAGAACAAAACTTCTCTTTATATGCCACAGAGAGAGTGCAGATAGCTCTTGGAGTCCTTACTCAGACTTGTGGGATAACCCCACAACCAGTGGCATACCTAAGTAAGGAAATTGATGTAATAGCAAAAGGCTGGCCTCACTGTTTACAGTTTGTTGTGGTGGTGGCCATCTTAGTGTCAGAGGCTATCAAAATAATACAAGGAAAGGATCTTTCCTTGTAACTGTCTGGACTACTCATGATGTAAATGGCATACTAGGTGCCAAAGGAAGTTCATGGCTATCAGATAACTGCCTGCTTAGATACCAGGTGCTACTCCTTGAGTGACTGGTGCTTCAAATACACACATGTGCAGCCCTCAACCCTGCCACTTTTCTCCCAGAGGATGGGGAACCAATTGAGCATGACTGCCAACAAATTGTAGACCAGACTCATGCCGCCCAAGAGGAACTCTTAGCAGTCCCTTTAGCTAACCCTGACCTTAAACTATATATAGATGGAAGTTCATTTGTGGAGAATGTGATACGAAGGGCTGGTTGTGTCATAGTCAGTGATGTAACAGTACTTGAAAATAAGCCTACTCCCCCAGGGACCAGAGCCCAGTTAGCAGAACTAGTGGCATTTACCTGAGCCTTAGAACTGGGAAAGGGAAAAAGAATAAATGTGTATACAGATAGCAAGTATGCTTATATAATCCTACATGCCCATGCTGCAATAGGGAAAGAAAGGGAGTTCCTAACCTCTGGGGGAAACCCCATTAAATACCACAAGGAAATCATGGAGTTTTTGCACCCAATGCAAAAACCCAAGTAGACAGCAGTCTTACACTGCCAAAGCCATCAAAAAGGTGAAGGAGAAATGGCAAAAGGAAACCGGTGGGCAGACGCTGAGGCCAAAATTGCTGCCAGGTGGAACTTCCCATTAGAAATACCTATGGAAGGACCCTTGGTATGGAACAACCCTCTCCAATAGATTAAGCCCCAGTATTCCCCGACCAAAACAGAATGGGGACTTTCACAGGGGCATAGTTTTCTCCCCTAGGGGTGGTTAACAACAGAAGAGGGAAAGGTACTCATACCTGAAGCCAGCCAGTGGAAAATACTTAAGACCCTCCATCAAACTTTTCATATAGGTATTGAGAACACTCATCAAATGGCCAAATCCCTATTTACAGGGCCAAATCTCCTCTGGACAATCCGACAAGTAGTCAAAGCCTCTGAGGTGTGCCAAAGGAATAACCCCTTGCTTCATCGTAAGGCCCCTCTGGAGGAACAAAAAATAGGTCACTATCCTGGAGAGGACTGGCAGTTAGACTTCACCCATATGCCTAAGTCAAGGGGATTTCAACACTTGTTGGTCTGTGCTGATACCTTTACAAATTGGATAGAAGCCTTCCCCTGCAAGACAGAGAAGGCTCAGGAAGTGGTTAAAGTCCTAATTCATGAAATAATTCCTAGATGTGGGCTTCCCCAAGGCTTACAAAGCTACAATGGTCTGGCTTTTAAAGCCACGGTAAATCAGGGAATTTCCAGGGCGCTAGGGATACAATACCACCTTCACTGCATCTGGAGGCCACAATCCTCAGGGAAGGTCAAGAAGGCAAATGAAACACTCATGAGGCATTTACAGAAGCTAACACAAGAAACTCATCTCTTATGGTCTACTCTCTTGCCCATGGCCTTGTTGAGAATCCGAAATTCTCCTTACAAAATGGGGCTCAGTGCATATGAAATGCTGTATGGACGACCTTTTCTCACCAATTACCTCCTACTTGATCAGGAAACAGCCAACTTGGTCAAATATATAACTTCTTTGGCAAAATATCGACAAAACCTTTAAAACCTACCCAAAGGATGTCACAGAGAAAAGAGAACAGAATTGTTTCAACCAAGAGAACTAGTGTTGGTCAGATCCCTCCCCTCTACCTCCCCATCTATGGATTCTTTGTGGGAAGGACCATACTCAGTAATCCTCTCTACCCCCACTGCAGTGATGGTGGCAGGAATGGAATCTTGGATTCACCACACCTGAGTTAAACTTTGGACATCCCCTGAGGAACCTGCAGGACTGACAGCTCAGGAGTCCCAAGTTCAGCCAGACCAGCCTTGATACACCTGTGAGCCATTGGAGGACTTCAATCTCCTATTTCAGAAGGAAACATCCCAGACTAAAAAGACTCCTACAGCTGATCCTCAGGAAAAACCTTTCCTACTTAAAAAGATAAGTGAAAACCTACAAAATCTTTAACACCTCTCCTTTCCCCTTGAATGGAATCCTTTTTCTGTTTCATTGCATTATTAAGCAGTATACTATCATATTCTTTGCAGTAGGACTATATACTGTAGCTTCTGCAGGGACAAAAATCCTAATCACGTCAACCTTTTTTCTATCATCCTTCCTGCTGACAGCAATTTACTGCTACCTTTAACTCAGACTGGATAAAATGATCTCATCTTCTAGGGCACCCTCTTTACCCTCCTACTTACTCTTTGCCTATCTATCCCTCCTTCTTCCTTGGACACCCCAGATAGTCACCCCTCCCCTTCCACTAGCTCCTAATTACCTCTACAAAACTCTCAACTTAACCCACTCTCTGTTAAACCAGTCCAACCCTTCTCTGGCAAACGACTGCTGGCTTTGTATCTCTCTATCAGCCACTGCGTGCGTTGCCACCGCTGTTCCTGCAAAAAACTCTGTCTTTACTAACTTAACCTACCACCCTCATTATGAAGGAAAAGACCCTTTCTGACTTCTCAATATGCAATCATTAGCCAACTTCCCCATCTTTGATAGGACGAAGAATACCCTAATAGGATGCACAATCCAACTTTTACGGTCTTACATTTCCAACTTCACTTATTACATGAGCAATGAAAAGCCTTGTAACCACGAATACCGTCTTAACTTTTCAAGCCCCCTTATGCATCCAACACAACCTTTTATCAGGCCTGCCCCTGGGGCACCTACTATCCCATCAGTGTAATTACACCCTTCAACTTCAAGCCCCAATTTATCATAGTAGCTTCTGAGTCACCCAAACAGCTCCATTCAGATGGCTTGTCTGCTTCTCAGGGCCTCCAAAAATCATCACCTTCTCCCTGCTTAACAAACAGTCTGGATTTTGTAATGGCAAAAATGCTCCCTGCATGACGATTCACCCCTGGACCCCCTGCAGCAGTGCCCCCACCACTAATGAATGATTTATCATCCCCTCTTTCAATCACTCCCTTGAATGGTTCCTAGCAGATACAGAACGATTTTTTCTCTAATGGGAAAATAGAACACAGGGAGCCACTCAGTTTGCTCCCAAAACTCCTTTCCAGCTGCTCACCGGAGCCACATTGGCAAGTACTCTAGGAGTATGGGAAAATGAAAACAACAAACTCACACACCTTTTTAACCTACACAACCAGTTCTGTCTACACAGCCAAGGCATATTCTTCTTATGTGGAACTTCAACTTATATCTGCCTCCCCACCAACTGGACAGGCACCTGCACCTTAGTCTTCCTGAGTCCCAACATTGACATTGCTCCAGGACATCAGACCCTATCAGTGCTTGTCAAAGCTCAAGTCCATCAGCACAGGGCCGTACAACTAATACCTCTACTTATAGGGTTATGAATGGCCACTGCTACAGGAGCCGGAATAGCAAATTTGTCCACTTCACTATCCTACTACCACTCACTCTCAAAGGATTTCTGACAGTTTGCAAGAAATAACAAAATCTGTCTTTACTCTACAACCCCAAATAGACTCTTTGACAGCAGTGACTTTCCAAAACCGCAGAGGCCTAGACCTCCTCACTGCTGAGAAGGGAGGACTTTGCATCTTCTTAGGGGAAGAGTTTTGCTTTTACACTAATCAGTCAGGGATAGTACAAGATCCTGCCTGGCATTTACAGGAAAAGGCTTCTGAAATCAGACAATGCCTTTCAAACTCTTATACCAACCTCTGGAGTTGGGTGACATGGCTTCTCCCCATTCTAGGTCCCGTGACAGCCATCTTGCTATTACTCACCTTTGGACCCTGTATTTTTAACCTCCTTATCAAATATGTTTCCTCCAGGAGTGAGGCCATCAAGCTACAGATGGTCTTACAGATGGAACCCCAAATGAGCCCAACTCACAACTTCTACTGAGGACCCCTGGATCAACCCACTGGCCATTTGACTGGAGGTTGCAGGAAGTCAGAGACCCCAAATGGAGGAACCAGCTGGAGCCATGGCAGAGGAACATAAATTGTGAAGATTTCATTTTAATATGGACATTTATCAATTCCCAAATAATACTTTTATAATTTCTTATGCCTGTCTTTAATCTCTTAATCTTGTTATCTTTGTAAGCTGAGAATATACATCACCTCAGGACTACTATGATATTTGAATTAACTGTACAAATTTATTATAAAGCATGTGTGTTTGAACAATATGAAATGAGTGCACCTTGAAAAATAACAGAGTAACAGTGATTTTCAGGGAACAAGGGAAGACAACCATAAGGTCTTCTTGCAGAGAGCCTATAAATGGATGTGCAAGTAGGGAAGATATCACTAAATTCTTTTCCTAGCAAGGAATATTAATAATTAATACCCTGGGGAAGGAATGCATTCCTGGGGAGAGGTCTATAAACGGCCACTCTGGGAGTGTCTGTCTTATGTGGTTGAGATAAGGACTGAAATATGCCCTGGTCTCCTGCAGTACCCTCAGGCTTACTAGGATTGGGAAACTCCACCCTGGTGAACTTGTGGTCAGACTGGTTCTCTGCCCTCAAACCCTGTTTTCTTTTGTTTAAGGTGTTTACCAAGACAATACATGCACAGCTGAACATAGACCCTTATCAGTAGTTCTGAATTTGCCCTTGTCCTGTTTCCTCAGAAGCATGTGATCTTTGTTCTCCTTTTTGCCCTTTGAAGCATGTGATCTTGTGAACCTACTTCCTGTTCTTGTACACCCTCCCCTTTTGAAATCCTTAACAAAACTTGCTGATTTTGTGGCTCAGGTGGGCATCACAGTCCTACCAATATGTGATGTCACCCCTGGAGGCCCAGCTGTAAAATTCTTCTCTTTGTACTCTTTCTGTTTATTTCTCAGCTGGCCGACACTTATGGAAAATAGAAAGAACCTACATTGAAATATTGGGGGCTGGTTCCCCCGATAACTGGCCTAGAGATTTCCCCTCCAGAGAACACTACAACTGCAGGGCCCCTTCTTGACCCCATCCAGCAGGAAGTAGCTAGAGCGGTCATCACCCAATTCCCAACAGCAGTTGGGGTGTCTTGTTTAGAGGGGGTATTGAGATGTGAAGCCAGCTTAACTTCCTGGGTCGAGTGGGGACTTGGAGAACTTTTCTGTCTTACAAGAGGATTGTAAAATGCACAAATCAGCACTCTGTATAAACGCACCAATCAACACTCTGTAAATGCAGCAATCAGTGTTCTGTAAAATGCACCAATCAGGCTGGGTTCCTGCCTGTAATCCCAGCACTTTGGGAGGCCGAGGTGGGCAGATCACAAGGTCAAGAGATCGAGACCATCCTGGCTAACATGGTGAAACCCCATCTCTACTAAAAATACAAAAAATTAGTTGGGTGTGGTGGTGGGCACCTGTAGTCCCAGCTACTTGGGAGACTGAGGTAGGAGAATAGCATGAACCCGGGAGGCAGAGATGGCAGTGAGCCAAGACTGTGTCACTACACTGCAGCCTGGGTGACAGAGTGAGACTCTGTCTCAAAAAAAAAAAATGCACCAATCAGCAGGATTCTAAAAGTAGCCAATCTCAGGGAGGATTGAAAAAAGGGTATTCTGATAGGACAGAAGCAGAACATGGTAGGGGACAAATAAGGGATTAAAAGTTGTCCACCCCCAGCCAGCAGTGGTAACCCACTTGGGTCACCTTCCGCACTGTGGAAGCTTTGTTCTTTTGCTGTTCACAATAAACCTTGCTACTGCTCACGCTTTGGGTCCGTGCCATCTTTAAGAGCTGTAACACTCACCGTGAAGGCCTGTGGCTTCATTCTTGAAGTCAGAGAGACCATGAACCCACCAGAAGGAACCAACTCCGGATACAAAGGGACTTGCCTTTTCTTAGATGAGACTTTGGACTTAGACTTCTGAGTTAATGCTGGAATGAGTTAAGACTTTGGGGGACCATTTGGAAGGCATGATTGGTTTTGAAATGTGAGGACATGAGATTTGGAAAGGTCTGGGACAGAATGATATGGTTTGGCTGTGTCCCCACCAAAACCTTATCTTGAATTGTAGTTCCCATAATCCCCACATGTCATGGGAGGGACTTAGTGAGAGGTAATTGAAACATGGGGTTGGTTACCCTAATGCTGTTCTTGGGATAGTGAGTTCCCACAAGATCTGATGGTTTTTATAATGGACTTTTCCCCCTTTTGCTCAACAGTTCTCTGTCCTGCAGCTCTTGAAGAAGGACGTGTTTGCTTCCCCTTCTGCCATAATTGTATTAATAAGTTTCCTGAGGCCTCCACAGCCCTGCAGAACTGTGAGTCAATTAAACCTCTTTCCTATATAAATTACTCAGTCTCGGGTATGTCTTTATTAGCAGCATGAGAACAGGCTAATATAAGAGGGGAGAAAGGGAAGGGGGAAAAATGTTGAAAAATTAAGTATTGAGTACTTAATTAAGTATTGAGTACTCAGTATCTGGGTGACAGCATCAATTGTATTCCAATCCTTAATATCACACAATATACTCAGGTAACAAACCTGCACATGTATCCCCTGAATCTAAAATAAAAGCTGAAAATAATTCATTCTTGCTTAAAATAATTTAAAAATACAAAATTTTTACTTAAAGGAAAGTATAATTCTCCAAATACTTCTCCTTGCCCTGACATGAAAACAATGGTGACTCTAAGCCTTGAGGTCCTCTCTGGCATCCATATAATGGAGTTGGGTGGATCTCAGAATTGTTGCAGGAAATCAAATTGGTGAATGTGCAAATAGTTTTAAAAATTAACAATATGAAATGTCCACAATTAAAATGTAAAGAAAAACTATAGATGTTGGCATAGATGTGGTGAAAAGGGAACACTTTTACATTGCTGGTGGGAATGTAAATTAGTACAATCACTCTGAAAAACAGTATGCAGACTCCTTAAAAATTAAAAGTAGAACTACCATTCAATCCAGCAATCTCACTACTGGGTCTCCACTCAAAGGAAAAGAAGTCATTCTATTAAAAAGACACATGCAAATGCATGTTTATAGCAGCAGAATTTGCAATTGCAAAGATATGGAACCAACCTAAGTGATCATTGACCAACAAATGGATAAAGAAAATGTAGGTCAGGTGCGGTGGTTCACATCTGTAATCTTTGCACTTTGGGAGGCTGAGGCAGGCAGACCGCCTGAGGTTGGGAGATTGAGACCAGCCCGACCAATATAGTGAAACCCTGTCTCTACTAAAAATACAAAAATTAGCCAGGCATGGTGGTGGGTGCCTGTAATCCCAGCTACTTGGGAGGCTGAGGCAGGAGAATCACTTGAACCCGGGAGATGGAGGTTGCAGTGAGCCGAGATGGCACCACTGCACTCCAGCCTGGGCGACAGAGTGAGACTTAGTCTCAAAAAAAAAAAAAAGAGGAAAATGTGGTATATATACACCATGGAATACTTCATTCCATAAAAAGGAATGAAATAATATTGTTTGCAGAAACTTAAATATAGTTGGAGGACATTATTCTAACTCAGAAGTAACTGAGAATGAAAAACCAAGTATCACATGTTCTCACTTATAAGTGAGAGCTAAGCTATGAGGACTCAGAAGCATATAGGGGGATGTGATGGACTTTGGGGACTTTGGGGGGTGGTTGGGAGTGGGCTGAGGGATAAAACACTACATATTGTGTACAGTGTACACTGCTTGGGTGACAGGTGCATGAAAAATCTTGTAACTCATCACTAAAGAACTCATCCATGTAATCAAAACCACCTGATCTTAAAAACTATTGAAATGCATAGAGACAGAAATATATTATTCCTCTTACTTTACTTACAACTTCTAAGAAAAATTGTCAAACAGCATTTACTTATACAAACTCATGTCAATTAGGTTTATTTCTTTTTTTTCAGACAGAGTCTTGCTCTGTCACCCAGGCTGGAGTGCAGTGGCTGATCTCGGCTCACTGCAATCTCCGCCTCCCAGGTTCATGCCATTCTCCTGCCTCAGCCTCCCAAGTAGCTGGGACTACAGGCACCCGCCACCATACCTGGCTAATTTTTTTTTGTATTTTTTAGAAGAGACAGGGTTTCACCATGTTAGCCAGGATGGTCTCGATCTCCTGACCTCATGATCCACCCGCCTCGGCCTCCCAAAGTGCTGGGATTACAGGGGTGAGCCGCTGCGCCTGGCCAGGTTTATTTCTTAATTGACCTCATTTGGTATCTGACAAAAGAGAGGCACAGAAGTAGTGCTGAAATCTAAGTTTAAATGGCCTGCTTACCAATATGCATTGGAAGTAAGGTCACTTCCATATTAGTAATCTTTATTTCATTAAATATTAAAATTACCATATAAGTAATCTTTATTTGACACAAAATCTGATCAAGTCCTCTCCCCTCCACCCCCATTCCTGGAATCCTTTAGCTTCTAGTTGCTTCCATTGTTTGAAAAGGGTTTTTTTGTTTTCAATTTTAGGTCAAAAACATGTTATATTGAAGTATTTTTTTCTGTTTCTCACTGGATTTGATACTAAAACATATTTACTAAGATAATAAGTGTAATTTTTCTTGTGGTCTCAGAAATTTAATTAAAGTCCCAAAGTTAAGGAGACTAGGTGATAAGTACCCACGTTCAAAGGAAAGGTGCTTGTGCTAGTCAGATTCTCCAGAGAAGCAGAGCACATAGGATGTGTATGTGTATGTGTGTGTGTGTATTTGTAAACATAATTTGTATATGTATATATGTATGTGTGTGTTTATATATGTATATATGTGCATATGTGTATATGTGTATATATAATGTGTATATGTATATATGTGTATGTGTGTATGTTTATATGTGTGTATGTATATGTGTATATATAGTGTTCATATGTATATAGGTGTGTATGTATATATGTGTGTATGTATATGTGTATATGTATATGTGTGTATGTGTATGTGTATATATAATGTATATATGTGTATATATAATGTATATATGTGTATATATGTGTGTATATATAATGTGTATATGTGTGTGTATGTGTATGTGTATATATAATGTGTGTATGAATATATGTGTGAGTGTGTGTACACATACATATAAAGGGATTTACTATAAGGAATTCATCACAGGATTTTGGATGCAGACTAACAAGTCCCAAAATCTGCAGGGTAGTTTGAAAGCTAGTGACCTCACAGAGATAATGGTATAGTTTCAGTTGGAATACAAAGCCTGAGGCCCAGGAGAACTGGCCATGGTGTGGTTCAAGTCTGAAAGTCATCAGGCTGAAGACCCAGGAAGAGACAATGTTTCAGTTCAAGGCAGGAAAAAGCCGGTGTCTCAGTTCGAAGGCAATCAAGCAACAGAAACTCCCTCCAGCCCAGGGGGATGGTTGGCCTTTCTTGTTTTATTCATTTTTTCAACTGATTGGATGAGGCCCGCCCATATCAGAGAGGGCAGTCTGCTTTACTCAGTCAACTGATTTAAATGTTGATCTCATCCAAAAACACCCTCACAGACACACCTAGAACAATATTTGAACAAATATTTGTGCACTGAGTTGATTAGACACATAAAATTAACCATCACAGTGCTGAATAGAGAACAGATTGAGGGAGTATTAATAACTCACCCCATCCCAGTCTAAATGTCTGAAAAGAATTATCCAAGCTAGAAAAAACTGGCTACCCAGTGTGGACGCAGTTGGCATTCTCCTTTCATTGGTCTTTCTCCAATGAGCAACATGTAAAACTCTAGGGGTACTGAGGGAGAGGCCAGGGTATGGAGGAAGTAAACACTGAGATCTCCCTTCTCACAGCATGTTTTGGAGCCAGGATGCACAGACTCTTTACTGTTTTCTGCCTGTAGAAATCAGAAAGTAGGAGGTTGGCAGTGCTATCTGCTTTGATTGAAAGAGCAGCTACATGGAGCAGTGCCTTCATTATTTGAAGTGGCAATGGTATGTAAATTTCTCTTGGATATCTTGGACAACTCAGGAGGTAGACAGGTCAGAATCCTTATGGTAAGATCTTTCCAAGAAGGTGCTTTCTGTCAGAATGAGGGAGACACAGCAGGAGCTGAAGGTAAGTCATAGTAGTTCAGTTGGACTATTAGAAAGGGAAATGTCTAAGCTAATAAAAAAGAGATCCTACAATACAATGGCCTACAGATTTTCTGAAATAACTGAATTTTCTGAAATTTTCAGAGGTTGGTAGTGCAGATTGAAGAGGCATCTCTGCTCCACATAATCATTCAGGGATCCAGGATCCTTCCATCTGTTTTTTCATCATCTCCTAGGACACTGTCCTCCTCAGTATGGTCAAAGCTGGCATGCGATACCTCTGAGTTCTAGCTGAGACTAGCTGAGTTCTATGTAAAAATGGCTTATATCATTTCCATTTCCCATCAGTGAGACCTTAGTCAGGCAGTCACTGAAAGCTACAGTTTATGCTGAGAATTATCTTGCTTAGCTTGGCTTCCATTTGTTCAGTTAATCTCTGTTACTACAGAAAAACTGGCAACAGGTAGTCTCCTTGGCAATTAGTGAATGTTCTGCTTGCATTGGGAAGCGCTGAAGACTTTCAAGAATCCATAAGATACTGCATGTGCGTACTGACATTTGGAGATATACTAAATAGGAAGCATGTTGACCATTGTCATATTGACAAGAGAGAACTCTAGTAACAGAATCCATGCCATGCCATGTACTACTTCATGTACGAGCCATCTCCTCTAATTGACTCTCCACTGCCCTATTCTTGAATTCATTGAAGAAAAGGAGCCATATAGAAAGAGGAAGACACTGGCACAATCTCTTTTCCCATTGCAGGCCACCCAGCCAAGGATCATGGCTAAGCAGGCAGGTGGGAAGAATTCTTGCATTGCATGTGAGATAGAGCTTCTGCACTAGCCTGCTCAGGACCAACAGAAAAGCTGTGAGATATGCCCTGGACGGGGGAAGAGGCTGGAGGTAGAAATGGGTTAGAAGCCATCTGAAGGCAATGAGGGTAAATAAACCAAGCTCTTTCCTATTCGTCTCCCATTTAGCTTAGACCATCAATAAACCTGTTAAAGTGTTTTAAATATCTAGCATTCTCCATTTTACTGCCAATATAGACTCAGATACAACTGGTGTGCTGGTGAAGCACTTCATATGTACCCCTCTGAGTAGGGCAAGGATGTTCACTCTGTCAAGAATTATTTTCTTTCTTTTTTTTTTTTTGACGGAGTCTTGCTCTGTCGCCCAAGCTGGAGGTGCAGTGGCGCAATCTCAGCTCACTGCAAGCTCTGTCTCCCGGGTTCATGCCATTCTCCTGCCTCAGCCTCCCAAGTAGCTGGGACTACAGGCATCCGCCACCACGTCCAGCTAATTTTTTAAATTTTTTTAGTGGAGACAGGGTTTCACTGTGTTAGCCAGGGTGGTCTTGATCTCCTGACTTCATGATCCGCCCACCTTGGTCTCCCAAAGTGCTGGGATTACAGGCGTGAGCCACCACGCCCAGCCAAGAATTCTTAATACGCAATAGATATGGGTAAACTTATTTAAAATTTCATAACTTTAATGTGTTATCAATTATCTTCTTAGGAATTATGCAGTTATTATTTTCCTAAGTGTGTATATATTTATAGAATCTAAATTATTAGAGATGACAGGAATTTATCAAGACAGAAACGTTATTAACACACTCCTGAAATTATGATATTCTTAAATATACAAAGTCATATTCAAATGAAAAACAAAAAAGCCAAAGGTTTGTCATTTAATCTTAGCACAATTTTACACTTACTAATGACTGCTGGCATTTTGAGTTATATTCAGTGTAACATTCGTATGTCAAATTATAGACAATATGTTTGTTGGGTAAATTCTCTCATCTCTATTGCAGCTGGAAGAGGAAAAAAACCTTTTGGTGTGATGGATTCTTTAGAAGCCATATTATCTTTATATTTTATTAAGTATTGTTACTGTAAATTTTTAGTTCAAAAAATCATATATATTTATATTGTCCTATAAATCTCTCATTTACTTCTTAAAGTTGTAATTTTAACCACATTTGTCAAAATCTCCTCTTTGAATAAAAATTTTCTATTCTTGTTCATTGCATCAATGAGGCTTTATTCAGTATTTCCGACACCTGAAACCCATCATAGAAATGATGCAAAAAACAAAAATACTCAAGATGTGACTGAGAATAAATGAAGAAAAAGCACAGGACTTTTTTTTGTAGGTAGGATGCAAATGGTTAAGGTCTTTGGAAGGGTGATTTTGATAGAGTAAGTGTGAAAGAACACATTTCACGACACTAACAAATTGTTGGTAAGGAAATAGTAGCTATGGGTATATAACATTTGTTTCACAATTATAACAATGGAAAAAAGCTCCTCTCAAGTGAGGAGGAGAAATGAGTTAAGCCTTTATTTATTTTTGTTTGCTTGTTTTTTTTTTAAGTTTATGTAGAGACCAACAAAAGTTTGGAGACATTGGAGACCCCACGGAGAGAGGAAGAGAGTGAAGATAAGAAATTAGGAGGTGACAGATATCTTGGCAAGTTTGCTGAAATGGCAAACACACAAAAGGAATTCTTAATTCAGTAGAGGAAAATAAAGAGCTCCCTTTTTGAGCTTCAAATTAAGAATTAGAGAATGCCAGGAGGTATAAAGTTTCTATCAACTTATTAATAATAATCATATTTCCAATATGTTCACAAATCTCCAAAAGAATTAAAAGCTGCCTTTTAGGTAAAGGCCCTGGTGGATTTCTTAGACTTCCCAGCCAGGGAAACTGGTAATTTTCTGAGTCAGGTGAAACCTCCTCCAGGTGGAGGCAGGTGACTCCCACTCAGCCCCTACGCAGCAGCTCTTGTCAGTGTCATGCACCCAGGCAGTCCTCTTCAATGCCATGGGATCTGTTGGTGATGGCTCACCTTGGATCTCTTTCAGGAGATCCACAGTTGGCCAGTAGAAAGCACACCCTGTGCCCTGCCATAGGGAGAACGCAACCCCTTCCAGTCATAGCCCTCTCTGTTCACTGTCTGAGCTCCACCTAGAGTCGTCTCCATGTGCCTCTTAAGTCCCTGTGTCCCACACAGGCCATGGGAGAAGTGGTTTTTGAGCCCCTCTTCTGTGACATTTATGCAGAGTGTGTGAGAACAGAACTCCAGCATTTTTTGTTGCCATAGCAGTCCCCCTTTTTATCTGTAACTTCTTACCGAATTCCCAACTTTGCTCTCCCTAGGCAGGAATGGATGGTGGACTAGTGACAGCAAAGCTGGATTCATGTCGTGGCCTGCTTGGCACAGAGCCTGCACCTGGTCAGTCCCCGGACACTCTTCATGGCCAACAGCATCGAGCCCCAGAGAAAGTCCTGACATTTTGTTCTTGTTGAGCAAGAGGCAACCTTCTGGAGCATCAGTTTGAGAGACCCAAGTTCTCAATAATAATAATATCTTGAGTAGCAAATGTTCTAGTTGATGTTGCCTTATCCTCGGAGTAAGTGTTACAGATAGGCCAGAATATCTTTGCATCCTTGAGAAGATAGATCTAAAAAAGTCTGGGAGTTGATTGTTCTCTGCAGCTAAGGCATCTAGATATTATTAGTGACTCAATTATCATCTACTCTATCTCTTCTCTAAAATGTTTTCAAGTTCAAAAAAAAAATATTTTTTTCTTACCGTCAAAGGCAGTTTTGCTCACTTTTCCAAGAGAAGGTATAACAATAAAAGCCAAGTCATTGTTGATCATTTATTTTTTTTTTTTGAGACAGTGTTTTGCTCTTGTCACCCAGGCTAGAGTGCAATGGTGCAATCTTTGCTCACTGCAACCTCTGCCTCACGGGTTCAAGCAATTCTCCTGCCTCAGCTTCCTGAGTAGCTGGGACTACAGGCATACACCAACACACCTGGAAAATTTTTGTATTTTTAGTAGAGACGGGGTTTCACCATGTTGGCCAAGCTAGTCTCAAACTCCTGACCTCAGGTGATCCACCCGCCTTGGCCTCCCAAAGTGCTGGGATTACAGGCATGAGCCACTGTGCTTGGCCTGATCATTTAAAATTCTTAAGATGCTAGAAATTCGGGTATATTTATCAAAAATATAATATGAACATTTAAAAAGAGTTCTAAAAACTTTGATAAAGAAACTTAGCAGTAAGTTTAATTTCATTACAAAATATACAAATAGATAAATTTCAAACATTTTAGGTTTATTTTAAAAATATTGACACTGTCTAAGGGAGAATCAACACCAAAGTGTTGGCTACATTTCAAACACAATTTTAAAAAACATTCTTATATGAAAGTTTACTTAGCATGCTTAACTGTTTCTGAATATTCATCTAGATTCTCTGAAGAACACTAATTTTTAAAAAATCTCTCAATGAAATTAGTGCTGCAGCTCTTGGTCTTTGCAAACTCTAAAAGCCTAGTTAAAAGCATATAAGCCATATGTAAGCTTCATTCTTAATTATTTTGCTTATTATTTTAATGTTTATTGTACAGTCATTAATTTGAAATTTTAGAATTTGGCAGCTGCAACACATGCAGCATTAAGGCTTTTAATAGCACATTCCATTTTGCTTCTCATGAAAATTGAGAAGTCAGATATTATTATCCGTTTCCTGAAATATATGAGACATACTGTTTATTTGTGCCTAAAGCCAATGAGTAATTTTTAGCATTTTCAAAATCTAATATATTCCAAAATATTCTTAGAAATGTTTAATTAAATTGAATTAGATTTGGCATCTGTTTTTATTGAGCACTATAGAAATCATAACTCGCTAAGGTGGTGTTTAACAAGTCTGTTAATTCTCTTTACTCATGACACTATACATATTTGCAAGTAATAAATGCTTTTTTATTATTCCTTAATTCATTATGTGATAATTTATTGAGTGATTCATATTAAAAATAATTGTAATATAAAAATGATTAAATATGCTCACAAATTGTGATTTATTATACATAAATTCAACCATTTACTCTAAAAAGCACCTTCAAATAGTAGGAAATGTGGAAAATCATTCCATTTTTGTAAAGTTGCTTTTCTAAGTATATTTTGGTGAAAAATTTTAAACTTTCATTTGCATTTAGTTTTATGTAATTGATAGAATGATGATGGAATTTATTGGTTTTGTTTAGTGACATAGTAAAAAAGGTTATCATGGGACAGTGGATTCTTTATGGAACTTAGAAGCTAATCAGTCAAGAAGGGAGAACTGGTATCCACATAAATAATCTGCACAAATATTTTTTCTTAAAATATATATATATATATATAATGTATTTGAATACATATATTCGAGGAAGAGTAAACACGTTTCTATCTGTAAGTTCCAAAATCAGTTTTCCCAGGATCGCGTAGAGTTGGGGTTGGTAAACGTTTTCCATAAAGAGCCAAAAGGTAAGTACTTTCAGCTTTGTGTATCATGCAGCCTTTGTCATAGCCTCTCAACTCTGTCCTAGGGAGGCAGCTCTGTCTGTCGGAGAAAGAGGCCATCCACAATGTGCAAACAAATGGGCCTGGCTGTGTTTCTGTACTTCATTTGCAAAAATGTTCATCTCTCAACCTCCCATGACTGACGTATCTTTGTCTTCTTTTTTCTTTTACCACAAAACATCTCATATGGCATATTTAGGTTTACCACCTTTTTTTCCTTAAGCCTATTATTACCTGTATTGTGTTCTCACTGCCTTGAAGATAGATAATTTTCAACCCATTCCACACTTGTTCAGTGTTCAGGTTATTGAAACTCTCCTCAGCATCTGGCAAGGTTCACTGCTCTTTCCTCTTTGACCCCTGTCCCTTCTTTTTCTCTGAGTTTTCCACTGCTGGCTCATCCTCCTTTGTCTTCTCAATTTGGGGAGCTGTCCCAGGTCAGTCTTAGCTTTCTCTCTCCTAATGCTTCATTTTGTCCTTGGGCAACTCTACATAGTCCTATATCCTTACCTACATCAGAATGGCCCCTCTTCAATATCCATTAGGACTTTAGAAGTAAATTCTTAACTGATTCATCACTACTACCAATAGTACCACCACTAACTACTATCACTGCTACTGTCACTAGGACGACTACTGCCATTACCCCTAATTATCACCTCTGGCACTACTAAGTTATCTCTCATGCTCACATTCCAGAGGGATGACAACCAATTATGCATCTATTTTACAAATGATATATTTCACTTAAGAGAGTTATAGTGACTTAAAAAATATATAGCCAAAATGTGGTCAGGGCAATATTTTAAGTCAGCTAATTCCAGGGATCATATTGACAAGCAAACAATTAAATAAGTGGTTCAAATACGTCATGTAACATTAATCTCCACTTGTAAAAATATTCAAAGAAGAAGCTACCTCTCAGTTTGTTAAATTCATAGTAACTGAAGAAGGGACTAATTCACATTTTTGAATTTTATTTTCAGTATTAGATGAGTTATTGTAAGCTCTGAGAAGATTATCAATTATCCTAAATTATGAATTATTCAATAACATGTGTCTGTGCATGTGTGTAAAGAGTTAGAGAGCAGGAGATACTGATAATACTAGGATATTTAATGAAGAATACTGAGTTGTTTGGAAGAAAAAACAGAAGCTCTTTGGAACATGAACACATGTTGGAAACTGTTATAAAATTGGGGGAAATAAACTTTCAAATAAACTTCCATCACCAAGACAGATATGAGAGATAAAGTAATGAATCAACTGAAGTAATGAACCTAATGAGTATACTGAAAACAAGAAAGTAGGTTCTTCAGGGTTTTTTTTTTTATGACAATGAGGTAGAGTTTTACTAATCTATTCTGAATCTCATATTTTTTTCTCTGCCTTGTGACAAACAGTACACCTTTCAGGGGATGAAGGCCAAGCTAACGTTTGTATTCATCTTCTAAAGGAATTACACATACACTCTCAGGCTCATTAGCAGCATTGTCTGACATCCTGAGCAACAAGGGCACAGATGCGGAATAACAGGACTGTTAACGAGGTCTACACTTTGCTGGTATAAATGTGAGCAGACAGAGGTATTGCCAAATTCCGCAGCTGTGTTGACATGCATATTTATTGAATGCCCCCTTCGAAATAAAGAGCAGAGTAATCTCCAGGCCAGAGTATCAAAACAACCTTACTTTATATTCTTTGCCTCAGCTCTCTCCGCTAAGAGCACAGCTTGCACGTTAGCTAGCTCTCACTCCAACTGCCAATCAGAAATTTCCAACTGCTAAGTGAGAATCCTACCAACATGTTCCACCATTGCATCAAAGAATATATCCAAACCAAACCAGCATTTTTTGTTTACTTCTTTCTTGAAATTATCATCTTCATTATCCTGATCACTTGAAAACCTGAGAGCTTTTTTATATTCTCTTTCTCACTTTACTAGTCTCATATGTAATCAATTGCTACGTTCTATAAATTCTATCTTTGTGATGCTTCTCAAACTCTTCCCTTCATTTTCTTCCCCACATCTGTGGCTCTATCTCTACACTTTAATTACCTCTCACTAGACTGAAAATAGCCTTTTATCTGGGCCACTCTACTTCCAGGTTTTCTGAAATGTAATCCAGCCAAAACACGTATGATAACTTTTAACTTGTAGCTTCCTTGCTCAAATGCATTCAGTGCATAGCCTGTCCCCACCAATCAAATGACATCCAAACCCCTCAGCATGGCAGTGAAGGGAGACCATCTGCTACCCTGTCTACATCATGTCACACTGAAAGCAAACTGTCCCCTATGCTCTGAATGGTCCCTGGATATTCTTGATTTTACAGTTTGTGCAAGCTAGTCTTTCTACCAAAATTGATGTGCAGTCTGCTTATCCAAACTCTTCACAATCTCCAGGACCCAATGCAAAACACAGCAACAACCACAACGAAAACCACAACAATCTCCACACCAGCATGTTTAGCATGTTTAAGGCACTCACACATTCTGCAGTCCTTAGCTCATTTAACATTAAAAACAATAACATTGTGGGTTCTGTTATATACCTTTTTAATTTTACTAAGGAAAACAATATTGCTGCTTGAAAGTGTTAAGAATTTTGAGGAGCTCTTCCTTTTTAACAGGTTATTTATATGTCCCTTGTAGCACTCATTAAATTCTGTGTGTAGTGTTAATTCTGTGGCTGTGTCATATTCCTTGTTAACTTGCAAGTCCATTGAGAGGAGAAGCAGTCATTTTTTTTATATTCCTCACAGGATGTAGCTAATTTTTTACACATGGTATGTGCTTAACACAGATTTGAATATGCACATAATAACTCATACTATAGTGTGTAAAACTGCTCAGCTACTCTTTTCTTTCCTCTGGATTTACACCTGACAACCTCTTGTCTGAACCAAATCTCCAGTCCAAATGTTACATTTTTCTGCCATGTCTTTTCTGATTTCCCCATGCACATTTGGCTCTTCCTATGATCTGCTTTAGAACTTGTATGAGAGTTCATATTCTAGTTATTTGTCTGGTTTTTTACTCTGTTATTTCTTCGGATACCTCCAATAACCTAAAGCTCCTTAAAACATTGATCATCTCTACCTGCCTGTGTTTTTTCTCTTCCCCACAGTACCTAGTGCATTCTGTAACAATAATAATTTCTAAACAATAATTTTAATTGAAGTGAACTATCTAAAATTCTTTTAAAATAAAAAGCTTAGCTTCCACAATAAGAGACTTCAAAAGAATAAGACAAAGGACAAAGTACTTTATTTTTCACATATATAAGAATTCACAGTGTGTCCTATACTTCACTGAGCAGCTCCATAGTGTCTTTGTCTTGAAAAATCATTCACAGACATCAACTGACAATGGTTCTTCTCTCTGGATCATGGAACTTTCAAGGTCTTTCTGCTTACTCCAGCCAGCAAGAAGGGAGAAATGGCATGGCAAGGTGCATGCTAAAGACTTTCCAAGACACACCTGTGCTGCATTCACTCACCATCCATTGGTTTTGAACAGTCATGTGGCCACAGCTAGCAGTAAAGGGACTGATAAATGCAGTCTCCATGTGGTCTATATCGTAACCACAAGCTATAATTCTGCTCTTCAGAAAGAAAGAACGTGTGTGTGTGTGTGTGTGTGTGTGTGTGTGTGTGTACTAGCGGTTTCTACCAGGTGGCCCCATTTACCTTTCTTCATGCAATAGATAGTCATCCCTTACTCAGTCAAGATAATTAGGGTGGAACCACTAAATCTAGGATTTGTGTGTGATGTGCAGTATTTTTCATGAGATTGGGAGGTAGCTCCCTATAACTTTTAAATTAAAGGCAAATTATGACAAAGTGAGACCATGCCTCTTAAAAATACAAAGAAAAATTGCCTGCTCCCCTTCAACCTTCTCCTGCATCCACACACTTGGATACTTCCAGTGCTGAAGCACACTCAAGTTATTTATGATGTGATGTTACCAAAAACACCAGGGCTTCAGCCTAGGCCCTGCTGCTCACCGCACAGAAAGCCAATCACTGAGATGACAAGTATTACCAAGGGAGAAGGCTTTAATCTGGTGCTGCAGCAGGGAAGACGCGAGCTCAGTCTCAAATCCATCTCCCTGACAGACTAAAAGTAGGGGTTTCCATGCAGGGAAGAAATGTAACAATGTGTAAGAAAACAGGAACTAGGGAGGAGTAAGGAAGCAATCATGATGAATGAAGGGTCTGGCATATTATATTGTCTGGATGTGGTGATTTGGTGAGTTTCAGTTCTTTAATACTTTTTTTGAGACCTGAAGGTGGTTTCCTGAGGAAGGAACTCAGATGAAACAAATGTGAGCTTCAAGCTTTAAGACCAGAGGGTCAATTTCTGTTTATCCAAAAAACTATCTATGGGACTGTTGCGTCAGTTTCAGTAACCCCCCACTAAGAGCAAGAAAGGATGGAAAACACGAAGATGGCATTACTTTATAGCAACTATTAAATCCTGCTGGACAGGATTACAAATATTCTCTGCCCCAGCTATAGCATCTTTTCAGGTTTAGCCTATCCATCTTTCCCTAGTGCTGAAACATGGAAAAATTCCCTTATCTTATTCTCCATGGCCTCCAACTCAGTCCCTTGGAAGATTATTCATTGACCTTTGTACTTCTGGCCACATTTACAGTGGATGTTAGAGAGTATTCGTTTTTTGAAGACTGTTGCATTTAACAACCTATTCCTGTAGTGTATTAAATAGTGGCTTCCCAAAATAGCTTTATGTCCCAATTCCTGGAATCCCTGAATGTTACCTTATCTGAAAAACGATTCTGGATATATAACTAAGGATTGTGAGATGAGATAATCCTGTATTACCTGAATGAGCCTTAAAGGCAAAGACGACTGTCCTTTTCAGAGAAAGAGAGCGACCTGGGCACAAGCAGAAAGTGGCAAAGTTGGAGGCAGGAAATGGAGTTAGACAGCCACAAGGTAAGCAATGGAGCTACCAGGAGTCTCAATATACATGGAAGTTTCTCTCCTAGAGCCTTCAGAGGTAGCATGGCCTTGCCAACACCTTGATTTTGGACTTCTGGTCTCCAGAAATATGAGAAAATAAATTTATATTTTTAAGCCACTCAATCTGTGGTAACTTGTTAAGGCAGGCATACAAAATTAATAGACTGGATAAGTTTGAGAGCATGAATATCAGTTTGAGACTTGAAAACTCACAGACGTTTTCAGTCCAGGCTTGTAGTATCATAGGTAACGCACCATAACAGATATTTCTGATTCAGCTATTGCTTCCTTCACAGCGGCACCACGCACAGCCCAGGCGATGCTGCCATCACCCTTGCTGAGCTTCCTAAGCCGGCTGGAGTCCTCATGAAGGCCCACACCTTGTGGCTTACATGCCACCTGCATGCCACACCTCAGATTGAGTCACGCTCCCATTCCTTGGCTTGGCTGAGAAGCCACATGAGAGAGTATGTGGCATGCTTTCTGCATACCAACATGCGACAGGGGGACACAACCTGGAATGACCCACCATGAGAAACTCTCCACTGACAGGAAACGGGCATGGGAAGGAGTGAAGCCGATGCACCCCCTTCCTCTGTCCCTTCTGTAAACTACTTTGAGATGGGATTACAGCCCTGCCTGAGAAATCTTCCGTGTCTCTGAGGCTCATCATGAAACTTTCATCTCTGTGTGCTTCACTTCCATTTTTTCATTGCATTCACAGCCCTGGGCCTGCACTTTCCAAATAAAGCAACACTTGAATCCTGGCCTCAGGCTCTAGGTTCTAGAGGCCCTGACCTAGATGGTAAACTTTTGATCTGTTGCCTCCACCCAATTCCATCGGCCAGCAGCCAAAATCAAAGTGTTCTTCTGAAATTAGTTTGTGCCACTGCTTAGTTTCTTTACTTCCTTGTTCAACTCAAGCTTTTCTCTCAATTTAATGACAGATGGCTGGAGGCCATCTGAAGAGCTTGTTCAAGGCCTCCTTCCTGTTCCGTAGGTTTCTGAAACATCTGGCTTTCCATCCACACAGTTCCCAATTTCGGATCTTTCCTGTTTTCCTTTCATTTCTGTTTGCAATTTGGCTAATTCATACCTGAGATCCTCTCAGATTCCTCTATTTCACCTGAGCGACATATAATCTTTTGAATTAAGAGCATATTTTTTCCCTTGTGGAGGTAAAATAGATGATAAAGAATATCACCTACTTGGTAGATGTGTTTAAATTCTGACTTTCTACTGAGTTGCATTACTTGAACAAATTAATAAACTTGTCAAAGTATCATTTTTATTTCTAAACTATGGTCATATATTATATATCCTATATAATTGATGTCAGAATTGAATTGAGAATGGCTATTAAGTATTCAGTAAATTAAGTATCCTGTAAATTAGAAGAATTTAGTGAACTTAAAGTAGTAGTAAATAAATAGTAGTTTTTGTTGTCAAGTCTCAAGGAACATAACAGGTCAAAGAGTTTTCCATACGTTATTAACCACCTGAATGAAGTAGAGTTGGAAATAATTGGTATGTGTAATCCATAAATTTAATCACCAGTAAACATTTTGAGTCACTATCATTTGTTCAATCTCTATCCAAATGAAGTAGCTATTTTTTCAGCGATTTCAGGGGAATAAATAGTTATATGAAATAAAAATAAAGTATATATTAAAGCAAGAAGAATAAAGGTCATTGAAAAATAACAGGCCCAGGGCAGTGGCTCATGCCTGTAATCCCAGCGTGTCCGGAATTGGTGGGTTCTTGGTCTGACTGACTTCAAGAATGCAGCTGTGGACCCTCGCGGTGCGTGTTAGAGTTCTTAAAGATGATGTGTCCAGAGTTTGTTCCTTCTGATGTTCGGACGTCTTTGGAGTTTCTTCCTTCTGGCGGGCTCGTGGTCTTGCTGGCTTCAGGAGTGAAGCTGCAGATCTTGGCGGTGAGTGCTACAGCTCTTAAGGCGTTGTGTCTGGAGTTGTTCTGTTGGTTCCTCCCATCTTGAGTTGCTCATTCCTCCCGGTGGGTTCAGGGTCTTGCTGGCCTCAGGAGTGCTGGCCTCAGGAGTGAAGCTGCAGACCTTCGCGGTGATTGTTACAGCTCATAAAGGCAGTGCGCACCCAAAGAGTGAGCAGCAGCAAGATTTATTACAAACAGTGAAAAACAAAGTTTCCACAGTGTGGAACTGGACCCCAGTGGGTTGCCACTGCTGGCTCGGGCAGCCTGCTTTTATTCCCTTATCTGGCCCCACCCAGTTCCTGCTGATTGGTCCATTTTACAGAGAGCTGATTGGTCTGTTTTACAGAGAGCTGATTGGTCTGGTTTGACAGGGTGCTGATTGGTGCATTTACAATCCCTGAGCTAGACACAAAAATTCTCCAAGTCCCCACTAGATTAGCTAGACACACAGCACTGACTGGTGCATTTACAAACCTTGAGCTAGACACAGGGTGTGGATTGGTGCATTTACAAAACTTGAGCTAGACACAGAGTGCTGACTGGTGTATCTACAATCCCTTAGCTAGACATAAAGGTCCTCCAAGTCCCCACTAGACTCAGGAGCCCAGCTGGCTTCACCTAGTGGATCCTGCACTGGGGCCGCAGGCGGAGCTTCCCACCAGTCGCTGTGCACCCGCACTCCTCAGCTCTTGGGTGGTTGATGGGACCAGGTGCTGTGGAGCAGGAGGTGGCGCTCATCGGGGAGGCTCGGGCTGCGCAGGAGCCGACAGCGTCGGGGGAGGCTCGGGTATGGTGGGCTGCAGGTCCTGAGCCCTGCCCTGCGGGGAGGCAGCTGAGGTCTGTCGAGAATTAGAGCACAGAACCAGCAGGCCGGCACTGCTGGGGGACCCAGTGCACCCTCTGCAGCCAGTGGCCAGGGTGCTAAGCTCCTCACTGCCCAGGGCCGGCGGCGCCGGCTGGCTGCTCCAAGTGCAGGGCCCACTGAGCCCATGCCCACCCGGAACTTTTTCTGGCCCACAAGTGCTGCACAGCCCTGGTTCCCGCCTGCGCCTCTCCCTCCACACCTCGCCTCTCCCTCCACACCTCCCTGCAAGCTGAGGGAGCCGGCTCTGGCCTCAGCCAGCCCAGAGAGGGGCTCCCACAGTGCAGTGGCAGGCTGAAGGGCTCCTCAAGCATGACCAGAGTGGGCGCTGAGGCTGAGAGTGAGCGAGCACTGCCAGGGCTGCCAGCACACTGTCACGACTCACCAGCACTTTGGGAGGCCGAGACGGGCGGATCACAAGGTCAAGAGACCAAGACCATCCTGGCCAACATGGTGAAACTCCATCTCTACTAAAAACACAAAAATTAGCAGTGAGTGGTGGTGCGCTCCTGTAGTCCCAGCAACTCGGTAGGCTGAGGCAAAAGAATCACTTGAACCAGGGAGGCGGACGTTGCAGTGAGCCCAGATCACGCCACTGTACTTCTGCCTGGCAACACAGTGAGATTCCATCTCAAAAAAAGGGAAAAAAAAAAAAAGAAAAATAATAAAAGAGTAAAACAGCAAGGTGTCTTTGAAGGAGAAAAGGAATGAAATTTAATAACCATTTTGGCGATAAGATAATAATAGAATAAGAATATAGAAGAATAGGAGTGTATTACTTAAAATTTAATAGTAGAGACATATTATGTGGCATAAAAACAAAATCAGCCAATTCTTGCAAAATACCTTGCTTAAAAAATTTATATTATTTATTTGAGGTCTGAGTCTTAAAATTTACTATAAAGACAGCATTAGATAAAGTAAATTGGGTAGAAATTTAATTCCAAGGGCCCTATTAATCCCTATGCTATGGTTAGTTTACAATTTATTTCAGTTGCCACATTTTTCCTAAGGGCATTTCTGCTCTGGCCGGTGCTGATACTTTTCTATCTCTCTTCCTGGTAGAGATTGCCTTTGCTTTCTCCTCTCCACCTTCAATTTCATTACAGAACTTTGCACTGTAGCATATATTACGTTTATTTTGCTGCAAATATAAAATGTGTCATACGAATAACAGAAATGAAATAATTTTCTTCTATTAGTTACAGTAAAGTTTCATCTTTTACTATTATGACTACTTTAGTAAAAAGTAGAAAGAAAAGAAAGATATTTTGTAAACACATCAGCTGATATCCCTCCATTTCTACTTTTTATAGTAAAAGTTGCATAATCATTAATTAGATATTATAATTTCTAAAGATTAGCTAAAGTTCATACTGGACAACCATAAATCTTTCTCATCTGAATTCTGTTCATATATACAATTGAAATGGACAGATGGAGCCTTAAGCCCTTTGCAACTTATACGAATATAACAAGTTTATTATGGTATAATTATATTTCTCCACACCTGTCTGCTATAAAATACTGTAGTGTTTATAATAACAAAACACCTTTTATCTTCTTCCATTCTCAGTCTAACACAGTGCCTATTTCTTAGTAGGCATTTCACAAATATATGTTGACTAGGTTACAAACTGACTAAATAACAAAGTTTAAAACATTGTGACTTTAAAGTATAAAACATTTAATCTGCAGTTTACAAAATAAGGTTATTGAAGATGGGTTTAACCTATAAGAGTAGCTTAAGGTGCCTGAAATTTGTTTTCTGTATAAGAATATGGAAAGTGTATAAAATGCTTATTTTCCTGAATCTGTTAAGGCATTTTTTAAATAGTTGATGAGGATGAAGATGTAGAAAAGTCATTTACTTATGTTTTATTAAAAATCTTAGAAAAAAAGAATTGGTCAGAAATATAAAAATTTTAATCCATATTAAAAGTCAGTTGGTCAGGTTCCACATGACCTCAGATGTTGCTCTTTTCTTAATCACAGGAAAAAAGGTAAACACAATAAAAAATCAGCAACTCTTCTGAGATTCATAAGGGAAGTGAGGTCACAAGGCAAACTACTGCTACCAAAATTGAAGAGATAGACAGGTAGAGAAAAATAATTACAACATGCTAGAGTAGAAACCTCCACAAGAACCTGTGTTGGAGTAGGAGAACCTGAAATGTAATTGGGAATTGCTGGAGTCCAAGTGTGGACAAATCTAAGAATTAAAATCTCCAGGTTTCCACCAAGCTTTTGTGAGTTTTACCTTCAGGAGCTCCACAGTGTTCTCACAGTAAAACCAGAAAAATCCCCTCATACTTCCAGCAGGAGAAAAGGAAAATGAACCGTTTTGAAATATGCTGGGGCACTCTGTTCGTAACAAGTTTTGCCCTCTTAACTTGAGAAATAAGTACTCTAGAAGGCTGTGTATACCCTGAATGGTGCCAATATATGGTACTGTTTCTCCTATAGCCAGGATTCATGGTTCCGGGAATCAAGGGGTAGAAGTGGAAATGGCACCACTCACCATCACCCGTAGGGACCCACTAGCAAAATTTTGCTTCGTGTTCCCAAGACATTATGTTCTGCTGGCCAAGAGGTCTTAGTTTCAGTGGGAGGAATGCTGCCACCAGGAGACACAACAACAATTCCATTAAACTGGAAATTAAGATTGCCACCTGGCCATTTTGGGCTCCTCTTACCTCTAAGTCAACAGGCTAAGAAGGGAGGTACAGTGTTGGCTGTAGTGATTGATCTGAACTAGCAAGATGAAATCAGTCTACTACCCACAATGGAGGTAAGGAACAATGTGTGAAATACAGGAGATTCCTTAGGGCATCTCTTAGTATTACCATGCACTGTGATTAAGGTCAATGAGACACTGCAACAACCCAATCCAGGCAGGACTACTAATGGCCCAGACTCTTCAGGAATGAAGGTTTGGTTTACCCTACCAGGTAAAAAATCCATGACCCACTGAGGTGCTTGCTAAAAGCAAAGGGAATACAGAATGAGTAGTAGAACAAGGTAGTCATCAATACCAGCTATAACCACATGACCAGTTGCAGAAACAAGGACTGTAATTGTGATGAGTATTTCCTCCTTATTTTGTTAAGAACATGTTTGTGCATGTATACACTTGTAGTAAGAAAATATCTTCATTTTCATTTTTTTCTTTATCATGTGGCATAATGTTTACTGACTTCATATCAGCATTTAAGTGTTTGTTAACTTTATGTAATAGCATTTAGGTTAAGGATTAGTGTGTTTCTGGTTGTATGAAGGATAGCCATATTATGTTAGGCATAATTATGACCTTACTATTGTCTTTATTTGAAGATTATATATGATTTCTGGAGATGTGTATGGATTCAAGTTGACAAGGGGTGGACTTGTGATGGTTAATATTGTCAACTTGATTGAATTGAAGGGTGCAAAATGTTGTTCCTGGGTGTGTCTTTGAGGCTGTTGTCAAAGGAGGTTAACATTTGAGTCAGTGGACTGGGAGAGGCAGACCCACCCTCTACCTGGGTGGGCACCATCTAAGCTGCCAGCATGGCTAGAATATAGCAGGCAGAAGAAGTTGGAAGGAGTAAACATGCTAAGTCTTCCGGCCTTCATCTTTCTCCCGTGCTAGATACTTCCTGCCTTGGAACATCAGACTACAAGTTCTCCAGATTTTAGACTCTTGGACCTACACCAGTGATTTGCCAGGGCTCTCCAGCCTTTGGCCACAGATTGAAGGCTGCACTGTCAGCTTCCCTACTTTTGAGGTTTTAAGACTCAGACTGACTTCCTTGCTCCTCAGGTTGCAGATGGCCAATTGGGGACTTCACCTTGTGATTCTGCGAGACAATACTCCTTAATAAACCCTCCTTCATATATACATCTATCCTATTAGTTCTGTCCCTCTAGAGAATTCTGACTAATACAGTTAACCAGAGCCAAACCAGCTGGAGTTATGTCAGAGCATAACTTACTGGAGAAAAGGGAAATACCCAGGTCTAGCCTACTTCAGCCTTGCATGCGGAATAAGAGAAAAAGAAGAAGAAAAAATGGAGAATCAGTTGTGAAAGTCACAGCTCAGAAGCAGAGACTTACTGAAAAACAGATACCTAATCATAAGACTATAGAATTATTCCCAGCCCCACACCTTACCACCACATTACTAAAGACCTATTCATTGAAGTTCCTCTTATACAGTACATCTTATCTGACTATCAACAAAAAAATGCAAGCATACTAAAAGGCACGCTCTCTCTCTCTCTCTCTCTCTCTCTCTCTATATATATATACACACACACACACACACACACATTTTGAAGAGACAGATCAAGCACCAGAACCAGACATGGCAGGGATATTGGAATTATCAGACAAGGAATTTAAAACAACTGTGATTAATGTGCTAAGGACTCTGATGTCTAAAGTAGGCAATATACAAGAACAGATGGGCAATTCAAACAGAATGATAGAAATCCAAAGAATGAAACAACAGATGCTAAGGATCAAAACACTGTAAAAGAAATGAAGAATACCTTTGATGCGCTTTTTGGTAGACTGGACACTGCTGAGGGAAAAAAATTTATGACCTTGAGCATATATCAATGGAAACCCCCAAAACTGAAAAGCAAAGAGAACAAAGAATGAAAAAAAAGAACAAAATATTCAAGGGTTGTGAAACAACTACAAACGATGCAACATACATGTAATGAGAATACCAGAAGGGAAAGAAAGAAAAAATGAACAGAATAAATATTTGAAACAGTGATGACTGAGGATTCCTCCAAATTAATGTCAAACACCAAACTGAAGATTCAGGAAATTGAGGGAACATAACACAAGATAAATGTCAAAATAACCCTACACTTAGGTGTATCATTTTCAAAGTAAAAAAAGTCAAACATAAATAACAAAACCTGAAAGAGTCCAGAGAAAAACACATATTACTTATAGAGAAGAAAAATATCATAGCTATATCTGACTTTTCCTCAGAAGCCATATAAGCAAGAAAAAAATGAAGTGAAATACTTGAGTGTTAACAGAAAAAAACAACCCTGCCAAGATGATTGTTGTATTACCAATCGATCATCTAAGTTTCCACCTTAGCAAATTAGAAAAGAAAGAACAAATTACATCAAAAATTGGCAATATAAAATAAATAATGAAATAGCAGAAATCAATAAATTGAAAACAGGAAATTAATAAGAATAAGTAATGAAACAAAAAGCTGCTGCTGCACAAAGATTAATAAAATTGACAAGCCTCTAGCTAGGCTAACTAAGAAAACAAGAGAGAGAACATAAAATACTAATGTCAGAAATGAACAAGGAGACATCAGTACATTAAGTGGACATTAATGGACCTTGAAAAGATAACAAAGGAATACTATGAACAACTCTATGCTCACAAATTTGATAACAGATGAAATGGACAAATTCCTTGAAAGAAACAATCTGATAAAGCTTACACAAGAAGAAATAGACAATCAGAATAGGCCTATATCTATTAAATAAATTGAATCAATAATTAATAACATTCCAAAACAGGATGAATCTGGCTCAGATGAGTTCACTGGAAAATTCTACCAAACAATTTAAGAAATAAATTATACCAAATTCTCTACAATCTCTTTATTTGTGATGGAAGCAGTGAAAATACTTTCTAGCTCATTCTATGAAGCTAGAATCACCCTAATACCAAAATCAGATGAAGATATTATGAGAAAGGAAAACTATAGACCAAGATTGATCATGAACACAGGTGCAAAAACCCAGAATTAGAAAATTGAATTCAACAACTTATAAAAAGAATTATACACCATGATAAAAAATGGGATTTATTTGAAGTATGCAAGCTGGTTCAACATTCAGATATCAACTAATGTAATTTATCACATCAATGGGTTAAGAAGAAAAATCAAATGATCTCAACAATAGATGCAGAAAAATAATTTGACAAAATCCAACACTCATTCATGATACAAACTCTCAGTAAATTAGCAATAGAGGTGAACTTACTCAACTTGATAAAGAATATCTACAGGAAATCTAAGCTAACATCATGCTTAATGTGAGAAATTAGAAACTTTCCCACTAAGATCAGAAACAAAACAAGTATGTCCTCTCACCACTGGTTTTCAACATTGTATTGGAAGTCCTAGCTATACAATGAGATAAGAAAAGGAAATAAATGATAGACATTTTGGTAAGAAAGAAAACTTTTCATTTGCAGATGACTTGATCATCTGTGCAGAAAAATGGAATGAATCAACAAAGTAGTCCTTGGACTAATAAGCAATTATAGCAAGTTTACAGGATGTAAGTTTAATAAATAGGAGATAACAACTTTCCTATATTCCATCAATGAACAAGTGGAATTTGAAATAAAAAACATAATACATTTATATTAACACTTCACCTCAAATTAAATACTTATGTATAAATCTAATGAAACGTACAAAATCTATACAAGGAAACCTCCAAAACACTGATAAAATAAATCAAAGAAGAACTAACAAAACAGATATATTTCATGTTAATGAATAGGAAGACTCAATATTGTCAGTTCTTCTCAATTTATGAAGTAAATGCAATCCCCATAAAAATCTCAGAAAAGTGGTATATGAATACTGACAAACTGATTGTAAAGCTTACATGGAGAGGCAGAAGACCCAGAATTGATGACTTTTTTGAAGAAGGACAAAGTGGGAGGACAAGTATTACCCAATTTTAAGACTTACTATGAAGCTAGAATAGTGAAGACAATATTGTATTGGTGAACAAATAGACAATTAATTAATGGAACAGGATAGAGAGCCCAGAAATAGACCCAGATAAATATAGTCCACTGATCTTTGACAAGGAAGCAAAGGCAAGACGATAAAGCAAAGATTATGTTTTTCCCAAATGGTGCTGGAACAAGTGGACATTCATATGCCAAAAAAAGGAATCTAGACACAGATCTTACACTTTTCACAAAAATTAACTGCAAATGGATAACATACCTAAATGTAAAACACAACACTATCAAACTCCTAGATGATAACATAGAATAAAATCTAGATTACCTTGAGTTTGATGATGACTTTTCAGTTATGACACCAAAGGCACAATCCATGAAGTAATTGATAAGTGGACCCTCATTAAAATTAAATATTTCTACTCTGCAAAAGATACTGTCAAGAGAGTGAAAACACAAGCTGCAGACTGAAAGAAAGCATGTGCAGAAAACATACCTAATAAAGGACAGCTATCCAAAATATAGAAAAAACTCTTAAAATGTAACAATATTGAAACATTCAACTAAAAATAGGCCAAAGACCTTAACAGAAACCTCACCAAAGAAGATATAGAGATGGCAAATAGGGAGAGAAAAAGTGCTCCACATCATATATATGTCATCAGGTAAATGAAAATCAAAACAACAATGAAATACCACTACAAACCTATTAAAATAGGCCAAATTCATAACACCGGCAAGTGCTGGTGAGAATGTGGAGCAGCAGAAATCCTTATTAATGGCTGGAAGGAATACAAAGCAGTACAGACACTTTAGGAGATGGTTTGATGATTTCTTACAAAACTAAACATACTGTCACCATCTGGTCTAGCAACCATGCTCCTTGGTATTTTCCCAAAGGAGTTTAAAACTTATGTCCACACAAAAACCTGAACATGGATATTTGTAGCCTTTTTATTCATAATTGATGAACTTTAAAGCCCCCAAGATGACCCTCAATAGGTAAATGGATAAACAGATACATCCAGACAATGGGATAATATTTAACACTAAAAGGAAATAAGCTCTTAAGCCACGAAGAAATCTTAAAAGCATATTATTAAGTGAAAAAAGCCCGTCTGAAAAGGCTGCATACTGTGTGATTCAAACTACATTACATTCTGAAAAAGGCAAAACTATGGAGACAGTAAAAAGATCAGTGGTTGCCAATGATTAGAAGAGACAGATGAATAGGTAGAGAACAGAGGACTTTAAAGGCACTGAAACAATTCTATATGATAACTACATGTCATTATACATTTACCCAAACCCAGAAAATGTACAACACCAAGAGTAACCACAATGTAAACTATTGTCTTTTCAGTGATAATGATGTGCCAATATAAGTTCATCAGTTAGAAAAAATGTACCACCTTTGTGGTGATATTGATAATGGAGGAAGCTATGCATGCATGAGGGTAGGAAGTTATGGGATATCCCTGTATCTTCCTTTCAACTTTGCTCCTAACCTAAAATTGTTTTTGTAAAAATAAGTCTAAAAAAGAAACCTTATAATAAAAGTGAAACTTTTAATAATATATATATTTCCAAAGTGAGCATCTCATTTTATATTATAGCTGCCCTGCTTATTTATTTAAATAGATGCCTATGTAATAGAATAGAATTTTTTTTTTCGGTTGTACTCACAGCTCTAATTTACTATAGCTGAAGGATATCAAGAAAAATCAGCAAAGGAAAAAGGTGCGTGAAAGTCTCAGGAAATCAGGCACAAGCTTCCAAAAATTCTCTCCCAGTAATTACACAGGACGTGGATGGCAACACATATGAAATGCTGTCTGCCAGGGGTTTGAAAAATTATTTTTAACTAACAAACAATAATTATGTATATTTTTGAGGGTAGTGTGATGTTTTGATCTATGTATATATTATTAAAAGATAAATCGAGCTAATGAACATATATGTCACCTCCCCAGTTTATCTTTTTCTGTGGTGAAAACATTAAAAATAAATTTTAGCAATTTTGAAATATGCAATACAGTATTATTAACAGTGGTGAACACGGAGTGCAATAGATCACTAAAACTTCTTCCTCCAGTCTAACTGAAACTTTGTACCCTTGGATCAGCATCTTCTCTTTCTCTCTCCTCCCCTTACCACTGTCAGGCTCTGGTAACTACCTTTTTACTTTCTGTTTCTATGAGATCTACTTTGACAGAATCCATGTATGAGTGAGAACGTGTAGTATTTGCCTTTCTGTGCCTGTCTTTTTTCACATAATGTAATATCCTCCAGTTTCATTCATATTGTCTCAAATGACAGGATTTCCTTCTATATTAAGGATGCATAGTACTCCATTGCCTCTGTGTGTGTGTCTATGTGTGTGTGTATGTATTTTTTATATATTTTTATATTACATACATACAAAATTAGAGCTGTGAACAACTAACAAAATCCAGATAGTTCAATTCTATTATATAGGCATCTATTTAAATAAATAAACAGGGCAGCTATAATATAAAATGAGATGCTCACTTTGGAAATACTATATACTATTAAAAGTTTCACTTTTATTGTAAGGCTTTTTTTTTTTTAGACTTATTTTGTAAAAAACAATTTTAAGTTAGGAGCAAAATTGAATGGAAGGTATAGGAATATCCCATAACTTCCTACCCTGATGCATGCATAGCCTCCCCCATTATCAATACATACATATATATATATATCTATATATATATATATAAAATCACCCTTTCTTTATCCATTCATCCATTGATGGACACTTAGATTGCTTCTCTTTCTTGGCTAAAGTAAAAAAATGCTGAAATGAATATGGAAGTGCAGATATTCTTTAACATACTAATTAAATCCCTTTGGATATATACGCAGAAGCACTGGATTATATGGCAATTATATTTTAAGCTTTTTGAGAAACCTCTATATTATTTTCCATAATAGATGTACTAATTTACACTCCCACCAACAGTGTACAAGGATTGCCTTTTCTCCACATTCTCACCAACACGTCATCATTCATCTTTTTGATAATAGCATTCTAACAGGCAGGATGAGATATCTTGTGGTTTTAACTTCCATTTCTCTAACGATTAGAGAGGTTGAAATTTTTTTAAATAGCTGTTGGCCAATCATTAATCAACATTCAAAAATCTGTAACATATCTATATGGTAAAAATAAACTATTCAATAAAGAAATCCAGAAAACAATCCCATTTATAATTTAGCTGCAGAAAATAAAATATGTTGGAGTAAATTTATCCAAGAAAGTGAAGTATCTGTATACTGAAAACTATATAATATCATGAAAGAAATTGAAGAAGACACAATTAAATAAAAAGATATCTCATGTTCATAGATTGGAAGAATTAATCTTGTTAAAATATGCATACTACCCAAAATAATCTGCAGATTCAATACAGTTCCTATGAAAATTCTAATGCAATTTTTCACAGAAATATGAAAAACAATCCTAAAATTCATATGAAACCAAAAAAGTCCCAAAATAGGCAAAACAATCTTGAGCAAAAATAACAAAGCCAGAGACATCACACACCTTTATTTAAAATGCACTGTGAAGCTATTGTAACCCAAAACAGCATTGCACTGACATAAAAAGTAGATACATCAACCAATGGAATAGGATGGAAACCCACAAATGAACCCAACTTTTCTCAGTCAATTGATTCTTGATAAAGGTGTTAAGAACACAATGGTGAAAGGATTGTTTCTTTAATAAATGGTGCTGGGAAAACTGGATATGCACAAGCTGAAGAATTAAATTAGAAATTATCTCACATTGTATTTTAAAAATCAGCTCAAAATGGATAAATGACTTACATGTAAGACTTTAAACTGTAAAGCCACTAGAAGAAAATAGGAGAAATGATCCACAACATTGTTCTGGGCAATGATTTCTTAGATAGGACTCCAAAAGTACAGGCAACGAAAGCAAAAACAAACAAATGGGATTGCATCAAACTAAAAATCTTCCACACAGCAAAGGAAATAACAAAGTGAAGAGACAACCTGTGAGTTGGGAGAAAATATTTGCAAACCATACATCTGATGAGGGACTAATATTAAAATTATATGAGGAACTAAAACAACTCAAAAGCAAGAAAACAAGTAACCAAATTAAAAAATGGGCAAAGGATCTGAACAGACATTTCTCAAAGGAAGAAATATAAATAGATCATTTTTTTTGAAATAGACAAACCAAAAACGTTTTTGGTTTGCTAATTCATTTTTCTTTCTTCTTATTATCAGTATTGATTTCTACAAGAGTTTATATTTATTTGGGACACACAAGATAGTGTGGACTAGAAGGACTAGATGACTTTCCTCATGTGTGGATGTTGTGATATTATTACACTGCATGTACTTCCTTGATCTGATGGAAAAAAGACACTGCCAGAGAGCAGAACATTTATTTTTTCTTTCACAGGGAAGACCACATCCATTATACATGGCTTATTGGAATGCGGTGGAAAAATGCTCTACAAAAATTAAATGTGAATATTTATATTTCTAATAGATGGAATAAAATGAAATTTATTATTTTTCTAAATGAACTATTTCAAAAATAGCAGCTCTTTAGTATCATATTTAGATATTCATTGGTTAGGTCAGTGAGTGACAAATTAGTCACTGAAAAAAATCACTAAAATTTTGGAGATGATGAATATCTACTTTGTGTACTGCAGAGAAGTGGACTACCCAGTGGAAAAGAGATCTGTAGTATCCTACTTTGAGGCAAATAAAACCAAAACCAAATCAAACTAAATCAAACCAATCACAACAACAAATGGAGTAATTGAAGAATTCTGACATGAGACAGCAATGGCAAGCTATAGAAAACAAACTGAGCACATCAGGAATTTCAAGTGCCATCCAGCAAAACTTTGAGGATCCAAAGGCTTTTTAAAGATTTCACTTAATTAACCAGCAATTCTTAGAGACTGAAAGAAGGCTCAGAGAGAAATTGTCATTCTTCAGAAAGTACAAGTAACAACTTGAATGTTTAGTTTTCTTTTCTGGCTACTAGTTATTCTGTATATAGAATAATGTCACCTAAAATCATTGTTAAATTTGTATATTTCATATTGTGAATATTAACATATTTCTCATTGTTTTGATACATTTGTAATGCAATGCAGATGGAGACTATTACTTAAAAATTGCAAAAGAGCATTTTGGCTTATTTAAATTACTAAATTATTATTAAGCCAAACATGTAAAGAGTTCGGTCAAATGAAAGTTCTTAAAGTAAAAATTTCAAAACGAGCCATAATAATAAATTGGCTTCTTGTAAAATACTAACATGTAAAAATGATAGAAACAAGGAAAGCAGATGATTGGTTTGTGGAAATCCATTTTTAAAACAATCCCAGGTAACAAAGTTTAGATTTATGTTCTTGAAGAATATAGAATATATTTAATAATTTATCAGATCATTCTTATATTTTTCAATTTTGATATGCTTTCAAAACAACTGAGATTAAGATGAATAAAAGATCAAAATATATTGAGATAAATGCATATATAATAGAATAGATATATGCATCATTTCAGTTTGAATAGATTGGAACAGTTGGCATTTATCTGAAATTTTTTTAAAACACTAAAATGAGAGAAAATAAATTTTCTAAAAAAAGTTAAGGTTGTAATACGGGATCTAGGACAACAATTGGATGCCTGTTTTTCCATGCATCCTTTGCCCCCCAATATCTTTGAGAAACAACACATTACACTTCATTGGTAACTATCCTGTTCTAGGTCTGCCATATAACTATAGAACGCGAATTTGAGATAATTAAAATTGTTTAATAAATATTTATTTAACTTCCTTACACATGTGTACACTTAAAGAGGCTTTTACATTAATTATGCACGTGATCATATTAATTCTTTTCAGTGTATTAAAATTATTTTTCTGCTTGGATCCTCTTCTCATTCTTCTTTCCATTCCCAGTACCATTTCCTTTCTCTCTTTAAGTTGTCTTTGTAACAACTTCATGTATATCCTTCAGCATTCTTTTTTTGTAAACATAGAAGTATTTATAAAGTGATATTTTTTTTCTTGAACCAGAGTCTTGCTGTGTCACCCATGCTGCTGCAATCTTGGCTCACTGCAACCTCCACTTCCCAGGTTCAAGCGATTCTCCTGCCTCAGCCTCCCGAGTAGCTGGGACTACAGAGGCCTGCAACCAAGCCCGGCTAATTTTTTTGTATTTTAGGTAGAGACGGGGTTTCACCGTGTTGCCCAGGCTGATGTTGAACTCCTGAGCTCAGGCAATCCACCCGCTTCGGCCTCCCAAAGTGCTGGGATTACAGGTGTTGGCCACCACACCCGCCCCATAAAGTGATGTTTTTTTAAAGTTAATGTTGCCGTTTTTCTTTTTTAACGACACTTCATTAAACACACTTTCCCACTTTTTGTTTTTCTTCTTCATTCCAAGGATGAGACACTATGGAAATCATTTCAACTCACCGATTCTAATTTATTCTTTTGAATAACTGAATGATGTATCTTGATGTGGATATATCATTGTATCTATAGCAAAGCCCCGAATTATAAAACTTCTATTTGTTCGAAGTCCACAGACTTCAAAATAATATTATTTTTCATATGTTCTTTGTATTTTCATCTTTATTTCTACAGTGTTGATTCTAAGAGGCAACTGAAGGATTTACTTCTATTTTTGTGATCATGAAACTTACTGACAAATATGCTCTATCTTTGCGGCAGGTGAACCAGGCAGCAGGCAGTTTTCCCTGTAGCTTGTCATCACATCTGACGATTCTTCTACCAGCTGAAGTGTGCTTTACAAAGTTGCCTTAGGAGTGGCTTCCATTCCATCTACCGTGCGTGTAAAAAGAGAACATGAAGAGCTTTCATAATTTTCCATGGCCCAGGTATGCAAGTGGCATACCTTTCAGAATTTATTAGCAAAAATTATTCATCTGTGGCTACATCTACTTTCAAAGAAAACTGGAAAATGTAGACTAGTTGTTGTATACTCAGGAAGATCCCCTGTTGTCTGTGTGTGTGTATGTGTGTAAATATGTATGTATATAAATTGTGTGTGTGTATGTGTATTTTCCTCAATATAGATTGGAACTCTATGAACCCATTTGATTTTCAGACTTCGATGTTTCTATTACATTGTTTCCATCATGTAAAAAGAATTATTTTTCTGTTAATTATTTGATTACTGTGTCTCCATGATCTTCTATTTCTTTTATCCTGTGTGTGTTTTCGACCCCTAAGACTCCAGGTTATCATACATTAGGTCTTCTGACTCCATCACTCAGTTCCCTGACCTTCCCCTCATGATTTTAACCTCTTAATTTTTGATCTCTGACTTGATCTATTTCTTGCTCATTATAGGTCTCAGTGATGACCCAATTCCTTTAATTTAGTTACATTTTTCATAATTTTGTTTGTCAGACAGACTCTAAGATAATGTCTAGTAACTTCTCCTCTCTGGTGTTTACTTCCCGCACAATCTCCTCCTTTGAATGGGGGCAGGACTGGGACTTATTTCTAATCAATAGAATATGACAGTGTCGATGGATGTTACTCCTCCTGGCCCTGAAGAAGAAAAATGCCACATCAGAGAGGTCCCATGTCAACTGAAGTAGCTCTCAGACAATAGCCAGCAAGAAGCTGGGGCCCTAAATTCTATACCTGGGAGGAAATGAATTTTGCCAACAACCTGGACGTGTTTGGAAATGGCTGCATGTCCAGATGGGAATGCAGCTCGGCTGGTACCTTCATTGCAGCCTTGCAGACCCTGAACATAGGACCTGGTACTCCTAACCTGTATTCCTAAACCATGGAAACTGTAGAAAACAAACATCTGCTTTTTAAACTGCAGTGTTGCCATTGTTACAGAGCAGTAGAAAACGATCAGTGCAGTTTGAAGTTTTTTGTTTGTTTCAATGTCTTTTTAAAATTTCTTTCTCTTTTTTGAAAGAAACTTTACTTGAAAGTTGAGTAATTTATTTTATTTCACTTTACTCCATTTTCAAAATCTAAGTCCGATTGTTCTCATCTTTCGAATGATTTGTGGTAAGTTCTTGTGAATTCAGATTGGCACTCCGCTTCTCTGTTGTCAGCTCCTGTGTACCTAGGCAAGGTGGCTGCAGCATTCTAAATAGCAGAGGTTCAGTGGGGACAAAATGCAAATGGGCTTCCCATTTCTGTCCCTGCACTTGAGGTCTAAAAGCAGGTTCTGTTTTGAAGTTCTTGAAGAAAGGCTCTTTGTTTCACTATGGCCTCATTCTTACATTTTGGGAGTCCCAAAAGACATCATCCTTATACTCACTCTTGCTTTCTGGGACTCTGGGGATTCAGAATGGTCAACAGTTTCCTTCTTTCATGGAGTCCCCAGATATCAGCAAAGACAGATCTTCTTAATATCAACTCCTTTCCAATTCCTATTGTTAGGCTCCCACCCGAGTGGATGGACTCTCACACCAGTTATCTCCATCAAAACCCCCAATATAATCCAAAGCATCAAACGCTGTCCCCTCTAAGTCCTGGTATTTATTTGAAGAGGTAGTGCCATGCATTTCACAGTAAAGGGAGATGAGGGCTCAATCAACTGGCTGTGTTTTCAAAATCTTCTTGTAAATATAATCCTCAATATTTTATAGATATACATTTTCTTAATTTCCCAAGTGATACACATTATTATAGAATATATTTAAACAAATAAGCTCAAATAAGATTAAAATTAACTTTTCTCCAATACTTAAATTATTACTGTTAACATATTAATGTATATATTCCATTTTTTACATGTTTGGTTATTTATTATTTCTCATACATTCAGAATTATACTGTGGAAACTTTTATAAAGTTTTTTCATTTACTAGTATATATTATATATTATCACATCAATAAATTTACTCTTGAATCCATTATTTCATTTACTCCATGTAAGAAACTTTATTAAACACATTTCACATTGTTCATGTCATTTTAATATCTCACATTATCATTAACAGCACTACAATAAATATCTGTATAAATCTGACATTATTAGCTGTTTGTTTTTTTATTTCAAATAATTGCTAACCACCCATCAGATCAAAGGATGAGAACAATAGCACTTAGATTTTGAAAAAGGAGTAAAGCGAATTAAAATAAGTCACTCAACTTTCAAATAATTGCTAAAGGTGAGATTGCTAGATTGAAGGTATATATAAAATTTGAAGATGAACAAAAAAATCTGGCATTTGGATTGCAGGAGACAAGGAGAAGAGAAGTTGAGACTAGAGAGGTAGGCAGAGGCTATATCGTGATGGATCTAAGAAGTTGGATTTTATTCTAAGTATTATTAACAGCCAGTGGTAGGTTCGAGCAAGAGAACTTCTGCATTTTTGGAAGAGTTTTCTGAATGCTGCATGAAGAATTGCTTATGAATGTGACAAGAAAGTCACCATGGAGACCTGTTTGGAAGGCATTACCAGTAAAAAGTGATAGAATAAAGTGGACACATTCAAGGTGTAATTTCAAAGTAGGATTTTCTGATTGATTGAATGTAGGTTTACTGGAAAGTAAAGTGTATTGAGTTAGACTGTTCTTGCATTGCTATAAAGAAATACCTGTGACTGGATAATTTATAAAGAAAAGAGGTTTAATTGACTCATGGTTGGAAGCATGATGCTGGCATCTGCTTGGCTTCTGGGGAGGCCTCAAGAAACTGACAATCATGGTGGAAGGTGAAGGAGAGCAGATATGTTACTTGGCTGGAGCAGGAACAAGAGATGGTACACACTTTTAAACTACCAGAACTCATGAGAACTCACTCACTATTTCATGGATGGCACCCAGGGGATGGTGCTAAGCCATTCGTGAGAAATCCACCCCCATGATCCAATCACCTCCCACCATCCCATCGCCAACACTGGGGATTACAATTGAACATGAGATTTGGGTGGGGACAGAGATCCAAACCATATTATGTATGTTTTGGCCTAATTACTCAAACGGTCATTCTGAGTTTGGAAAGACCAAAAAGGAAGGTATTTTTAAGGAGTGGAGTCATCACGATTCAGACATTTCCTTTTGCTCATGTAAATTTTGGTGTGATTGGGCATGTCAATAGAAAACTGAACAAGTAACATAGAACTCTAGGGGAAAGTCCAGAACTAGAGGTACATATTTTGTAGTCATAACAGTGACAGCCATGATACAGCATGACATCACAAATAGAGGGAGTGCAGTTTGAAAAGGAAAAAAAGGCAAAAAACTGAGGTTTAGGGCAATCCAAGATTTAGGTAAGGGGAAAAGGGAGACAGCAAATGAGATTGAGAAGAATGTCTAGTGGGGTCAGCAGAAAAGCAAGGAAGTCCATTCTCTAAGACTAAGTGAAAAACGGCAGTTTCCAGTAGAACAGTCAACAGTTGAATAGTGATTTGACCATGTCAATCATTCCTAAGGGTTTGAGTAGATGAAGAATAGTAAGATGTTAGGTCATTTGATTTGAAGAAAGGAAGGCTCTCAGAGGCCTTGATGAGAATGATTTTAGTACAGTGATGGTGGGAAAACTCACATTAGAGTGTTTTGTGGGAGATGAAAAAGGGGAGACTGTGATTAGGCACCTCTTTAAAAGAATTTTGCCATTACAATGAGCAGAGAAATGAGGGCAAATTTATATGGTTAGGCTTTGTGTTCCCACCAAAATCTCATCTTGAATTGTAATCCCCATGAACCCCACGTGGCTGGGGAGAATCCAGATGGAGGTAATTGAATCATGGGGGCGGTTTGCTTCTTGCTGTTCTTATGATAGTGAATGAGTTCTCACAAGATCTGATGATTTTATTAATATAAGGGGTTCTTCCCTCTTCTTTTGCCATTCTCTCTCTCATCTGCTGCCATGTAAGAAATGCCTGTTCCCCTTACACCATGATTGTAAGTTTCCTGAGGCTTCCCCAGCCCTGCAGAACTGTGAGTCAATTAAACCTCTTTCATTTATAAATTACCCAGTCTTGGGTATGTCTTTACAGCAGTATGAAAATGGGCTAATACACAAATGAAAAAGCTTAAAGTGTTAAGGATATACTTTTTTTTTTTTTAAGATGGAGCCTCACTCTGTTGTCTAGGCTAGAGTGCCGTGGTGCAATCTTGGCTCACTACAACCTCTGCCTTGGTTAAGGATATACGTTGAATAAATGGAAGCAATTTCATCCAATTTCTTGGATGTGATTATACAGAGGGAAATTTATGATTTAAGAGAAAGAAGAAATAATTTTAGGAGTTAAGCTTTAGGAAGATAAGAGAAGGTAAAATCCGTTCACATGTAGAAGGGTTGTTCTTATGTTGGACAAGATACAGCTTTCACATATTATCAAGAAGATTTGTAGTTAGTTGGATGGTAGAAAAAATTGGTAATTTTATTCTTAGAGCTTGTATTTTCTCAGGAAATACAAATGAAGATGATTCACTAAGAGAAAATAATAAATGGGGTGCTGGCAGTTGTAGAAGACAGAAAGGGAGAGAAATAGTTCATTCAGCACAGTGAGTAGCAGGGCTATTGGGAAAGCTTAATAGAATTTTGGGGGTTGAGCGTGTGGAAGCTGAAGACCCACTTGAGAAGTGTGGTCATAAATTAAAAGCTAGATCAGAAAGCACAGTTGATATGCTTTATGATAATACTAATTTTTACTTAATACTGCCAATTTCCATAGAGGGGATTTGTGGATTCTATGCTTATTTGCCATAATCGGTGCCATAATCAGTGATGATTTTATTAATATAATGGGTATAATAATTTAAATTAGCATGAGGCATAGAAGTTCAAAAGTTAATCACAATCAGAAAACAGAAAGTAAATGTTCACCAAAACCTTAATGAAGTGAAATTGACAGCTCATTCCAAAAGTTTGCCTTGGTTAAATTCTCACATTATTTGTAATTTACTTTAACATTGGATACGTTTTACAGTTAAATTAACTACTTATTGAACTATGTGTAATGAGTATGAAACCAATATACTATTAATCATCTCTATGTATGATTATTGACAATGAATCTTAATGATCAGGCACAAGGGACTTTAAGAAGTATGTGAGTGATCATGAATAGCTTCCTGGAATTTATTAAATGTAAGCCGAACTTTAATGGAAAGCAGGATTAGGGAAATGTTTGACTGAAAAGAATTTCAATTGAATTCCTGAAGGATCTTAATGAGTAACTGTATGTAGGTGAAAATTAGCAGATTAGGTGGAGACACAGGGAATGATTTGCATCAGACAAATAGTCTAATACAGTGGAGATAAAGTTTTAGTATCCAAGTTGTAATCTGGACTTTTCTTCTTCTGCCTCGTGTGGACTTGGTTAGTTTCTTCATTTGTGAAATGGAGGAGTGATGGTGAAGAAATTGTTTAAGATTCCTTACATTTGTGGTGAAGTGTTCCATACAAGTGGGCTGAGGACAGAGGACGGCTTACCTTAAATTATTTAAATAATCTCAGGGAGATTTTGCTGTTGTTGTTTTGTTTTAAGTAGAGTGTTTTGAAAAAAATCAATATTAGTATATCTTTTAAATGTGAATCATCTGAAACTTATGTAATGCTTATTGTTTGTAAACATAATTTTCTTCCCTTCTAATTTTTATCTTTCTATTACACCCCCCACCACACAGACACACAGACACACACACACACACACACACACACACAGACACACTGGCTTCTACATTTCATTCTCTTGTAATGACATTGCTGGTATATCAAATTATATATTTTGTTCTCTCCTCGTGGCTTGACAGGCATGTCAAATTTAAGGACCAGCTACATTAAGACAAACCAGCTGTCTATTCTGGTGGAAAATAGCAGTTTTCATATTATAAAAACTTGCTAAAACATAAGCAGAAGCAGATGGCTTTTAGTTATAATTTTGTATTATGGAATGGCATGCCTCTCTAACACATGCATAATCAAATGCTAAATGTGTGATGGTTGTTAGGTGAGTATTTGTTGGACAAAGCAAACTTATTCCTGACTTTATTTGCTGCATTTAAGAATCAGCTTTCTTCCTCTGTATTGTTTATAATTATTTAGAAATTGACATTGTTGTATTAGTGAACCATCTCAAAACTGATAGACGTGCTTTTATTAAAACTGGTAGAAGTGAAGTTTTGATCAAGCTGTTGGCATTTAAAAATAATATTTCTTGATTCATTATTTAGTAAAATAGTTATTTCATAATTGACATATTTATCACTTTATTATTAAGTATTCTAATATTGTCTTTATTGAAGCATGAACACATTACTAATGTACCTATTTATGAAAAGTACAAGTGTTTTGTTATATTGTATTTGCTCATTATAGACTCATGTGAACCAAACACAGGTCAAAGCTAATTTCCTAGGCAAGATGTAATGCCTAGAGTCCCAGGATACCACACACACTGGCAGTGGATGCATGCAAAATACAAATGACCTACCTGAAGACTTGAAAATTAGGAACTTTTCTTCTTTCTAGATCTCTGTGCTTAGGAAGTACAGTTGGTAGTGTGGCTATTTCTCCAAAATGCTTCCATGTGTCCTTCTCTCTTTAGTAGCTCTGTGCTTTGAGAAGAGATTGATCATTTTTCCTGCTTCATGATAGGCATTGATTATTTTACCTAAATTAGATTACTCCCATCTCCCTTCACACAGTGATTTCTTCAGACAATGTTAGTTGCTCCAATTTTCTTGGCCAAAAGCATTATTTCAGAAATGAGCACTTGGCCAGCTATAAGCCAATAAGACACAGTGGTTGTTGTGAGGGCTGACTAGGGAGTCTTGCTTTTGACTCTTAAGAGTGAGCTGGCTGGGCATGGTGGTTCATGCCTGTAATTCCAGCACTTTGGGTGGCCGAAGCGGGCAGATCACTTGAGGTCAGGAGTTCTAGACCAGCCTGTCCAACATGGCAAATCCCTGTCTCTACTAAAATACAAAAATTAGCCAGGGGTGGTCGTGGGCCACTGTAATCCCAGCTACTCATGTGGTTGAAGCCAGAGAACAGCTCGAACCCAGGAAGTGGAGGTTGCGGTGAGCTGAGATCGTGCCACTGCACTCCAGCCTGGATGACAGTGCCAGGCTCTGTCTCAAACAAACAACAAAAAAAGAGTGATCTGCAGAAAGTCGGTTCCCTCTTCCTCTGGGCCTTGAACAGATGTAAAACTTGAAGCATAAAAGCAACACAGAGAGGTGAGAAGACTGAGAGAACTTCAGAGACGTTGAGCTGAGTCCTATTTGAATAACTTCTTTTTAAATTAAATTATTTTATTTTATTTTAAGTTCTAGGATACATGTGCAGAATGTGCAGGTTTGTTACATAGATATGCATGTGCCATAGTGGTTTGCTGCACCTATCAACTGCCATCTAGGTTTTAAGCCCCACATGCATTAGGTATTTGTCCTGATGTTCTCCCTCCCCTTGACCTGCCCCCCGACAGGCCCTGGTAGGTGATGCTACCCTCCTTGTGTCCATGTGTTCTCGTTGTTCACCTCCCACTTATGAGTGAGAACATGCAGTGTTTGGTTTTCTGTTCCTGTATTAGTTTGCTGAGAATGATAGCTTCCAGCTTCATCCATGTCCCTGCAAAGGACCAGAACTCATTCTTTTTAATGGCGCATAGTATTCCACAGCATATATGTGCCACATTTTGTTTATCCAGTCTTTCACTGATAGGCATTTGGGTTGGTCCCAAGTCTTTGCTATTGTAAATAGCAATAAACATACCTGTGCATGTGTCTTTATAGTAGAATGATTTATAATCCTTTGGGTATATACCCAGTAATAGGATTGCTGGGTCAAATGGTATTTGGTCAAATGGTATTTCTGGTTCTAAATCCTTGAGGAATCGCCACACTGTCTTCCACAATGTTTGAAGTAATTTGCACTCCCACCAACAGTGTAAAAGCGTTCCTATTTCTCCAGAGCCTCTCCAACATCTGTTGTTTTCTGACTTTTTAATAATTGCCATTCTGACTGGCATAAGATGGTAGTTCATTGTGGTTTTGATTTGCATTTCTCTAATACCAGTGATGATGAGCTTTTTTTCATATGTTTGTTGGCCGCATAAAGGTCTTCTTTTGAGAAGTGTCTGTTCATATCCTTCACCTACTTTTGGATGGAGTTGTTTGTTTGCTTTGCACTGTTATTTTTAAAGGTTCACATTAATAGATGTTTTTAATCAAATTATGTGGAATCGATGCTTTTCAAGCTCTAGATAAAAACGCTTCCTTCAAGCTTTTTACAAAATGCTGGTTTTGCCCATGAGGTAAGCTTTCCCACAGGCTGCCTCTGCACACTGATGGGTGGGCAGCACTTGACAGCACAGAGCGCAGAGGCTGAGCTTGTCAGGGAGAGTGTTCTACACGTCCACTTCAGACTTGTGAGACATGTCAAAAGACATTACTGTTCTGCATGATCCTTTTGTTACCTCATTTTTTCTCTCATTAAAATAATATTGACTCTTCACTGGCATTTCTGTTTTACCTAATTTTCATTCAGTTACAGGGAGGCAGCATATACATTGCTTTGTTAATTTCCTTGAAATATTTAGAAGACTCATAATTTAGAGTAGGTGTATCAGGATAATTTAATGGATACACTTCATTAAAATTTGAGCCAAATGAACCACATAATGTAACTAGGTGCTTTAGATTCATGCAAAGACAAGTAATATTTTGTAAACAAACAAACCAACAAAAAACTGGAAAAGGGATGGTAAGTCACTATGGCATAGTTGCATTTTTGATAATTGACAGGCAATTAGTAAATGCTTTTCTCTCAAAGTAGGGAGATTGAATATTACAAAAATTTTGAAACTAAAGAGCATTTACATTTATGTTGGGTAATGAGTTATTACACATAATTATTTATAGTGATATTTCATTAACCTGTGCCACTAATGAATATCTCATTATTAATAATATTAAGCACTATAAATCAGTTTTCTGCTAATGTCTATATATCAAACATACACTGTTCAGTAAAATACAGGGCAGAATTGATTGCCCCGGATAACTGCACTTCATATGTAAACTTCTATGACAATTTAATTGGTTATGAGTTGTTTACCGCCTTCCTACTAATAAGACAACAAAACAAAACCAAAGCTCAGGTACCAGCTCAGATGCCTCAGTCTGTTTCCTAAGCTTGCTAGTTGACTTCATGAAATACAAAGGCAGATAGTCGCTTAAGCCACTCATCAATGGGCAGAGAGATAACACTTTTCTTTGCATCACTGAAAACCACCAATGTGATTTAAAAAATGACACCTATCACTCATAGGAAATAAATGCTTGAGAACAGCTGTGAATACAATTCCTTAATAAAAGGTTTGAGTTCATTGCTGGCCTTTCAGATCTCTTTGAGGTATAATAAATGGGTGTTAACTGAGATGAACACTTATTCTAACCCATTTCTCAATTAACTTGTAACGCAAGTAGTCTCAGAGAATACAATCAAAGGTTTGAAACAGCAAATTCTTGATTGAAGCTGAAATTATTTTTTTGGTAAGAAATGCAAACAAACAAACAAACAAAAAAGCAGGCAATAAAACATAACATGAACATACCCCATCCCTGTCAGCCTTAGTGCAGTTATCTCATTGGAAATTGGAATGAACAACTGAAACATATGCTCCTTAAGCAGATAGGAAAAAAAAGTTTGAAAGGTTGACTTAATTGTGTAGATGATCTTGTCTTTATAATGACTATGAGGGAACATAAGGAATGGAAGTAAGGTTTATTGGGTTGAGAAGAGTGAGAATCACAAGTGAAGAATGCAATTACAAAAATTTATATTTTCCTTCTCCTAAAATGTTTCATTTTTCCCAATTCAGTGGTTCTAGGCCCGTGTTTAATCTTAAGCATATCCATGCAAGGTACTATTAGTTCATGAGTGATAACATTCATACCATTAAGTTTGACATCAAATTGCTATTGTTAAACTTCTTAAAGGTACAGTAGAGTAGGTAATACCTTCACCCCAGGTACCGATTTATAGGTAATTGTGAAAATAGTTCCAAAAATAAGCTCTGAATCCTATGGCACCTCCTTAGGGGTGAAGCCAAGGAGAAATAAATGTCCTCAAGGCTGCTACTACTGCAGGCTCTATGGTGTGAATGTATGTTTTCCTTCAAAATGTATATGCTGGAACAAAAACCCCAACATGATAGTATTAAGAGGTGAGGTCTTTGAGGAAGTGATTAAGTCATGAGGTATCTGTCTTCATGAATAGGATTAAAGCCTCATAAAAGGGTCTTCAGAGAGCTACCAACCCTTTTTCCCCTTTCACCATATGAGGACACAGTGTTTGTTCCCTCTAGAGAACACAGTGACAAGACACCATCTTGGGAGCAGAAAGAGAGAGTCCTTATCAGACAATGAATCTGCCAGCACCTTGATCTTGGACTTCCCAGCCTTCAGACTGTGGACAAATTAATTGCTATTATTTATAAATTTACCAGTTTCAAGTATTTTGTTATTGCAGCACAATTAGACTAATAAAATGTAAATATGACTTCCTGACCTATATAATTTTTCTTCTTTCTGAAGTATTTGCTTTAACATTTCTTGCAAGGCGGGTCTAATAGTAACAAATTCTCTCAATTTTTGTTTATCTCAGAAAATCTGTATTTTTCTTTTACCTTTGAAGGATAATTTTATAGAAAACAGAAATTTAGGTTGGTCACATTTTCTTCTTTCACTGTTTTAAATATTTTGTCATACTCTTTCCTTACTTGCATGGTGTCTGAAGTCAGATATAATCTTATCCTGGCTTCTCTATAGGTAAAGTGTATTTTTGCTTTTGACTTCTTTGAATATTCTCTCATCTTGATTTTCTGCAGTTTGAATCTGATATGACTAGGGGTAGATTTTTATCTTGTCCACACTAAGCCTTCAACACTTTTTAAATTACAGTTAAATTTTCTTACCTCACTACTGGCTCTAGCAGCAGTTTTTGCTCCTTGACTTCTGCTCTGATACATTGTGATACTTTGTATGTGCCTGTCTGTCTCTCCAATTTTTTTTAACTTTTATTTTAGGTTCAAGTGCCCATGTGCAGGTTTGTTATATAGGTAAATTGCATATCATGGGGATTTGGTGTATAGGTTATTTTATCACCAATGTAATTAGCATAGTACCTGATAGGTGTTTTTTGATCCTCACCTTCCTCCATCCTCTGCTCTCAAGAAGGCCCTGGTGTGGGTTTTTCCTTCTTTGTGTCTATATGTACTTGATGTTTAGTTCCCACTTACAAGTGAGAACATGCAGTATTTTGTTTTTGTATTCCTGTGTTAGTTTGCTCTGTCTCTCTAATTTTGGGAGACAGTGATTGACTTTGTGACTTCAATTATCAGATAGATGTAAAAGGAATTGACGATTTTCAATTTGTTCAGTTTCCTTTATCTTCTTGTAGAGATGGAAGTGATAACTTTTGGAGCCCTTAGATGCCAGACTGGAAACTGGAAGTTACCCTAAGCCATTTTTATCTTAACTTCATTTTTATTTCATCTTGTAATCATGAATGATGGACGTACAATTTTATCTAAAAATTTTATTTAAATGAACTCCTCTAAGAGCAACTAGTATGATAATTTTTTCCTCAAACATCTTTTGTCTTATTTTATCTTTTGAAGAAATACATATAGGTGACATTCACCAGGCTGGAATGCAGTGGCGTAGTCTCGGCTCACTGCAACCTCTGCTTCCTGGGTTCAAGCAATTCTCCTGCCTCAGCCTCCCGAGTTGCTAGGACTACAGCCACATGCCACCAAGCCCAGCTAATTTTTGTATTTTTAGTAGGGACGAGGTTTCACCATGTTGGCCAGGATGGTCTTGATCTCTTGACCTTGTATTCCGCCTGCCTCGGCTTCTCAAAGTGCTGGATTACAGGCATGAGCCACGGCACCCAGTTGATGATAAGTATGTTATATTGAATTTGTCTACATGCTGTGTCTTTAGAATGCTGAGCAACTATGCATAACTCAGTCGTCTTTAATCTCCAAAATTTCAAATATTTCTAAGGCAAAATATTCATAGGTCAATACTCAATTCCAAATACTTCCACTTAAATATATATTTAGAGACATAGATATAAAGGCATTGCTATTATTGATTTTTATAATCCACTAGAGTTTAAAATTGAGATTCTAATTAAGTTGGTTGTTGTACTCTAACTCAAGTGTTGGCAAACTAAGACCAGGAAGTCAGATTTAACCCATCACTTGTTTTTATAAATAAAGTTGTATTGTTTCACAAACAAAAATTTATCTACATATTATCTACGGCTGCATTCACATTACAGTAGTAGAGTTGAGTAATTGCCATAGAGCCTGCATGTCCTATAAAACTTAAGACATTTACTCTCTTACCCTTTACAGAAAAAAAGATTACCAACTTACTTGAAGATTTAGAGAAGATTTTGAGTTTTTTCAGTATACATATATTTAACAAGCTAAACACTCTATAGGGGTGAATTTGCATTAGTTTTGTTGGTTTTTTTAAAACCTGTATTTGTTATAGGCCATCTATATTTCTATGGCTATAAGGTGGTAATTTAAAAGGAAGAAAATTTGATATTTATATACTTCATTGAAAAATTTACAAATATAGAGTATAGAAATGGCAAATTTTTTAGTTACTATTCCCTTTTATTAAGTCTTCATTCTGAATTTTAAACTTTCATGTTGCCTCTGCTACCTCTTCTTGTTACTTATAATTTACTTGTCTCCTAGTCATTTCTATTTCATTCATTTGTGACTTTAACATCCTGCTTAACATCTCCCCTCCCATTTCCCTTTCTATCACTATTCCTTGTGACTTCAACAATTGTAGATAATATTTGCCTTCATTGCATCTCCTCACTGACAACATTTTTACTTAGCAGCACCACCCAGTCCATTTCCGTATTATATCATTAACCTCATCGCCAACAACAAAACTGCATCACCACTTCTTTTTCTCATTGTCAGTTGCCCTGTTGTGCTGTCAAACCCTCCCTGGCCAGCCTGGATTTCATGGTACATTGCTATAATTTATCTTTTGCAGACATTCTTAGTTCTCTCACTTCTTTCTCCGGTTAAATTACTTTGACAGAAAATCGAAGATTGCAGGCTTCATCTAGCCCCTATTCTGCCTGAGAACATGACAAGATAGTGCTAAAGAGTCTAACTCAAATTCATGATCACAGATTTCAAATGGATATTTGGAATCTTTCAAATATGACCAAGCAATCTGGTCATATTTTCTTACTATATTTCTTACTCCCTATTTTCTATTTTCTTGTTATAAAAATAAACTGTTCTAGTTCCTACCAAACATCCTACCAAAGATCCACCTCTACTTGAGTACTAGATCTCATTTGGTCTTACTTCTCAAATATTAAATTATTGCCAGTTATCTCTTCTTTCCCCTGCATAAGCGTATCTCTATTTTTACTGTTTTAGTTATATCAGCATAAAATCATGTGTTCTTTTAAAACTAAACTGTCTCCTGACCCCTTGATGCCACATAGGTTTCTAGATATTGTCTCGTCTCTCTACTAGACTAACAAGAATAACAAGATAATGTGTATTTGTTGAAAGAATTTTCTACAGACACTATCATAATTTCCTTACTTCATATTCTCTTCTCAGTTCTCTCTAGTCAGGCTCTGACCTTACTTCTGTGTTGTCAAATCCAATGTTCACTTCTCTGTTTATATCTCACCCAGCTGATTTTCAGTATTTGACACTGTTGACCATACCTCCCATCTTGAACTCTTTTTTCCCTGGGCTTCTAAGAAAACAAAATGCTCAGTATTTCCTTCTATAAAACATTTCACCATCTACTTTCTTTTTTTTTTTTTTCTTCCTGGCTCGCCTTTCTTTTTTTCTCATCTACAAAATATCGCATCACTTGCTCCCAGGCCCTTTGATCTTGTTCTCTCTACCTACTCTTTTTATTATCTCAGCTCTTTCATGGCTTTAAATACACCTATATGTCAATAACTCTAAAATATGTTTCTTAGCCCTGATTTTTCTCCATTACCCCAGACGTATATCAAATGGTGCCTTTCACATCACCATTTGGATGTTAAATTGACATTTCTAACTTAACATGTCCAAAATAGAACTGTCACAACCATGATTCTCAAACTCCAAATTTCAGAGTAATACATCAACAGTAATAATTGATTTTCCCTTCTACCCTCAAAGTCCAGATTCAGTCCCTCAGCAATACTTATTCTAACCCTAAAATATATCCTGAGTCGGACCATTTCTTACCACCTTCATGTTTATTTCCTTGGTTGAGTTCCCAAAAACTGGCACCTGATTAATTGCACTCTTATCTCACTACTTCACAATCTAGCTTCTTAAAATTAGTTTACACATGGTAATCAGTAGGGTTTTTATTTTTTAATGCACCCATGCTCACCCTTGCTTAAAACTATCCAGTGACTTTTTTATTCCATTTATCCTTGCCTAAAATTGTTTGAAAGATCTGACCTGCAGGTATCTGTCCAACCCTTTCCTCCTTAATTTACTATGTTCTGGCCTGCTTGCCTGATTTTGAGGCACTTAAATACGTTATGTTCAATCCTAATGCATAGCAGTTCCTTCTATTCAGTCACATTTCTTCCCTGATCTTGAAGTTTCTGCGCATTTTCTATTGGGAAAAGGCTTATCTGACCAACTAATGAAAGAAGTTACTTGGTTACTATTCCGTAATCTTATTTAATTTTCTATGTAAGCCCTAATCAGATGCTGACCCCATGAGAATGTAAGCCTCATGGGAGAATGAATTTTGTGTCTCTTGGTTCTACATCAGTGCCTAGGGCAGTACCTGATACTAATGTATGTCAAATGTGAATTATGTGACAAACTTATGAGAGATGAAAAAAATCTAATGGGATGTAATAAAAATAGCTATATAAATTGTGGTCCTATCACATAGGAGAAAGAGGAACAATATTTTAGAATAGAATTTGGCAGTAAATTGATTAGTTGAATTCAATGAACAGATTAGAAAATTTGGTTGGTAGGTTCTGATTTAAATCAGGTGAATATGTAGGATTATAGTTCTTAGTAAATCATAGAAATTTGTTTTTGTGACTATAGGGGTTCATGGTCTCAATTAGTATATTAAGCAAGAATTGACACCAGCATTCTGATCAAATATCTCTATGGATGATGTAAAAATACTGAAAAGAGAATCCTGATTTTTTTGGAATAATACAATTGGTAGTAGATAAGCACTGAATATGAATTTTAGAATAGTCAGAAATTATTCAAAATTTCGAAGCCAATCAAACTCATCATTTGAATATTTTTGTGTTATATTTGTAACAACTATTTATATTTAGTATTGTGGTATTTGTTATGTTTAAAAGAATTTGGTAGACTAGAGACCTAACAGATAAGCCTCATTTTTCTGTTTGAAATGTATAAAGAGATTAATTATGTTTACACTTAATATTAAAAAGTATAAAGGGATTTTCATTAAGATTGTAAGCAACACTGAAATGCTTATGTGAATTTAAAATTTATCAACTTTATGAGTTTAACTCATTAGATTTATAGGACATTTAATAATTGGTAATGTTTTGTTAGACATTTAGGTATTTAAAAAATTTAATATGTTAAATTTATAATGTAATAATATATAAGGGATTTTAGCTAAGATACAAAAATGTTGTAAAGAATTGATAAAATATAGTATATTTATACATAGAGTAATAATATTTAAACATTTGACTAACTAAAATTGTTTTTCTACTTGTACTTCAACAAACTGAATAATAGTTAATAAGAAGTTTAGAAAAGTCTTTACTATGAATAGAAGCCACCCTAGTGAAACTAGAAATACTCCAGTTCTCATATTTATTCTCTAACATTTCCATTTCATTTGCTCTTTATAAATAAATCCCTGTAGGGTAGGTGTAACAAGCATTATGGTTCCCATTTTGAGAGAAAATATAGAAATTCACACTGGTTTCATCAATGAACTCTATGTCATCTGTCCACCTTATGTCCATGTTTTTTTCTATCGGAAAGAATTTGTTTATCCTTTATCTCCCTCCTTCTTTTGGCTGATTTCTGCTGTATTTCTCGAAATACTCCTACCTTGATCCCCCAAAATACAATAGACATGGTTTCCATTTATCCCCCTGGCTTTCTGTACAAACCTCATGACTGTATTTATTGCCCTGTTTGTAGTTATTTAGGTGTTCCTAGACCCTAAGCTCATTGTTGATACGGTGCCTATTGTTTCAGAGTTATGTCTTAAATGTCTTGTATGTCTTTTTAGTGCATGGTAGGTATTAAGTAAACATTGCTGTGATTGAAGGAGTTACATGAATAAAGCCATGCAGCTAGAACAGAACCAATTATTTTTTACTGTAGAGACTCTGCTCCTTCCAAGTGCATTTTTCCTTTTCCCAAATCATTGCTTATATTTTAGAAGTCCTTGAATTAAACATATTATGAAAATTGTCCCTAATGATTGGAATTGAAAAGTTGGATATTAAAATATTGACATATCTTTTGCAATTAAGTAAATCAGGATATTTTCCTGTGAAGTTCAAATTTATTTTCAGTAGGAAATGAGCCAGTCAGCTCAAATAGCTCATTGGGAAATAGAGCTAGAAGACACTATACGTGAGTTGGAAGTCAAAGAATATACATGCGTAAAACACGTGTTCAATCTCTAGACCTGCTGCATACTGCCCAGAATACTCAGCATCCCATCAGCATCCTCTAAACTTCACAGTGGGACATTGATCAGTGCTGTATGTAGAATAAAATCGCCCCCTGTAGTAGCTGACACACCATGGGTGGAGGAGGTGTCTATCCTGTGCAATATACAATACAAAGCAGTTCAGGCTGAGTGACACTAGGTGGGATAAGTAGTGAGAGCTACTTTGCAGCTCTCCCAAGGGTCCTTTGCAGGCCACAGCAGAGCAGAATGCTCCCCTGGTACATGTGCCTGAATGGTTACTATACCAAGAATAGTGTCTGGCCCATACAAGGAAATATTTGTGAATGAATTAATTAACGTGGAATTAAGTTTCAAACTTTATGAATAAAAGTTATTCGTAAAACCCTTAAAAATACTTTCAAAATTTTTGGATTAATCTAGTCTCCCTCTACCTGCCACCCCGTTGCCAATTAATTCATATGTATTTTAATGGGGACATTTTAAGGCCTTAACCTAAAGCATGATTATTGTGAACTATGAAAGTTGGATAAGTGGCTTGTAGAGGAAAGCTTTCAGAACCATTCACAGCTGGGCACAGGAGCAGCTGCTCACTCTAGTCTGAATAATACACTTTAAAAGAGGCATCAGAGGTCTCCTGGGGGAAGCCTTGGAGCTTCATATTAGCACTTCTTCTCCAATCAGAGGCTAAGTCCATAAGAAAAGAATGTAAAGAAGCTTGGAAACACATTTTAGTGTTTATTTTCAATGTTTATTTGTGATTGTCTGCATTTTTGCTACTTTTACCTTTAAATGTATTTGTGCTCAACAAGCAAACACTTGCAAATTCTGAGACTATTTGCAGATGGGAATTTGAAGAAATCCTTCAAGATAATAACACATCTCAGGCAAAATTATCATAAGATCAAATGCAGTTCTTAAGCTATCAAAGTTATTAAAATGAAATGCAAAATCAAGATTAATTTTATCATATTAAATAAACTAATGAATTAATTAAAACCCTCAAATATACAACAGTTTGAAGGAAAATTCGATTTTTGAAGCTATGTCTTGGGGGATCATTTCTTTTGAGTAGGTCAAAAGATTTAATTATTTTGAATTCACAAATGCTTTTAACAACATTTTGCAACAATAATGGAAAACAATAATTAATGGCAACATTCTCATTGTGCTTGATATTGCTCTCATAACATGAGGAAATTCATTTGCTGTGTTTTATCTATGGTACTTAGGTTTTCATTACCATTACAAGTGTTTTCTGATGGAGTTAGATCAATGTATTTCCACAAGTACCATTAGCTTCTATAAAAAAAAAGTGTAGGAGATAATTTACTATCTAGATTCATCAAATCAGGTTAATACATTATTTATAAGAATTCCAGCTAGTTTTTGAAAATAATTGTGAAAATTTCATAATTAATAGCACCCTGTCAAACCCTTTCTATCTCTAAAGCCATGGTGCTTTGAAAAAGATGTCATTTAAATGTGTGGAGAATATTCCAAAGTAGTTTGGAATCTATAACGCAAATTTGAAATTCTTGTAATTCAACTTTACTCAAGAATATCAAGTTAAATATTAACTATCTTATCTATGAAAACTATAAATGAAAAGAAAAATTAAAACCTTTATTTCTTGGGTGACAAAGACCATATTTTTTACTTCCCATTTTCTGATATCACTTATCTTTGTAGTTTTATCACATAATTAGAATTTTCCATTTTCCTTCATAATATTCAATATACCCAATATGTTTAATGTGAAACATTGTGCTTATCATGAAGTACTCACGTTATTATTATGAGTCTTAACTGAGCTAACCAGGTTTCCTACTCATGCTTTTTTTCATCACTGACAGCAGGTAGAGGCATTATTATTAATACAGGCATTAGTGGGGTAATCTTATGTAATTATCCTATATCGAGTTTTATTCAATCATTACTACATCCTACAGTATAATGTACATTATTTGCAATTATAGTTATTTAAAAAAAAAATGTGGACGACTAATCCTTCTAAACTTTAAATTTTTCAATTTGGCATCATGAATTTACAGTGTATACATTTGGGGATGAGTCATGTTTCTATTGGGTTTACCTTCTCCATGTCAAAGTGTATTTAAGAATGACCGCACCGGCCGTGCACGGTGGCTCACGCCTGTAATCCCAGCACTTTGGGAGGCCGAGGGAGGTGGATCACGAGGTCAGGAGATGGAGAACATCCTGCCTAACACGGTGAAACCCCGTCTCTACTAAAAATACAAAAAATTAGCCGGCGCCGTGGCGGGCGCCTGTAGTCCCAGCTACTCAGGAGGCTGAGGCAGGAGAATGGCGTGAACCCGGGAGGCGTAGTTTGCAGTGAGCCGAGATCGAGCCACTGCACTCCAGCCTGGGCGATAGAGCGAGACTCCGTCTCAAAAAAAAAAAAGGATGACCACACCTCATATGTGGTTGGTAAATATAGTTTTGCTCAGGTGCAGCAAAGAAAAATGACAACAAAGAAAAAAAACAAAACCCAAAGTATGTTTATAGCAGAACTTGGCCATATTTCTAATTGCTCAATTGAATCATTTACCTCCATTCACCACCTTTTTCCTGTTGCTTCTAATTTCAATGTATCATAAACATGGAGAGGTTGTATTTACCTGTTGAAATATCTTTCTATCTTCAGGGGTTCTGCTGAACATGCTAACCAGCCAAGAAGAGTTGAGATTTGTATGATTCTTATCATATGGCCAAAATATAATTAATGTAAGTATTTTTGTTTATTTAGATCATCTTGATTAATCATAAAAAATCATTTAAAACTCCAGATGATCATGTTAGAAATCTGAATACCTGGATTTATATTTTTGGTCGTATGTTTCTGGTTGGTAGAGTTACATGGAGATCAGGGAGCCAGACTCTTCTTAAGCTCTGCTCTTCCTGAGGGGCTGCAGGCATAAATGTAATGAGAGGCAGGGAAAGTGTCCCATCCATTGTGATAACAGGTAAATAACTCAAACTCTGTGGACTGTTATTTCTTCGTGTACGTGTGTGTGTGTGTGTGTGTGTGTGTGTTTGGGTGGGGGTGGGGGGAGAGAGAGAGAGGGACAGAGAAGAATTTGGCTTTTACACACTTCAATTCTTAAAATTCCTTTCTCTTTATGTCAGTTAAAGGGCTTGGGACAAAGTAGATGGCAGACTTCACTAACTGCATCAGAAATTAAGCGCATTTGCCTTGCAAATATGGAAGTCAATATTTAAAAATTCAGGGCAAAGGCAATGATTGGCAACACTGATTTAAACAGGCAAGTGTACCAAGGCACTGCACATTTTCCCTCATCACTGCCAAATCCCAGGACAATGTACTAAGCCTCCTGGGTCAAGTCATGCTCCTGAGACCTGTTCGTGAGAAAGGCATCTGTTGCTTTTCTAATTTTAGTCAAATTTCTCATATAATGCTCTAATCTCTCAGGCTGTCATTCCTCTCCAGGATTAGGGTGCTCTCCCTGTCTTCACATGAGTGTATTAAAACAATTGATTTGTGGTGAGAAGAAATATATTTAGAAGGGAGAGTAAAATTGTAAAGACGTTAATAAATGGGTAAGTGAGGTAAAAAGAAATTGGGAGAAGTTATAAATCATGTTAAGGATTCTTAAACTAGGGCCAGGGAGAGACAAAAACCTCAAAGCAAAATTTATATTTTGTGATTTGTGTGATGAGCCATTCACCAAATCCAAGCTGTTATGTTTTGTGGAAAACCTACAAATGAGGTCAAGCAATAGGAAGAAAAAAGAATAAACATTGATGATACCTTTCTAAAAGGATATTTAAGGAAAAAACAAATAATTAGCTCTCTGAGAAAGAGATAAATACATTTTACGGACATCAAAAGAAATGTCAGAGGACTCACTCGCCATTTGTGTTCTAATGGATTTAAAGAGATGTAAGAGATTATTTTCAGGAGCTTAACAACTTAGCAGCATCTGTAGCTATAGTGGTTAAAATGAAAATACCTTTATAATCCACTTATTTGATTATTTCAAGTACAGCTGGATTTTAAAAATATAATTATTTGTAAACAAGATGCAAGCACACATATAAAACCAAACCACTGTAATTTAGAACAAAGTAAAAAAAAATGTTCATCTAGAATGAGTTGAAATGGGTTGTATTAATCCATTCTTGCACTGCTATAAAGAAATACCTGAAACTGAGTACTTTATAAAGAAAAGAGGTTTAATTGGCTCATGATTGTGCAGGCTGTACAGGAAGCCTAGCAGTTTCTGCTTCTCGGGAAGCCTCAGGAAACTTAGGAAGGCAAACGGGGAGCAAGGAAGTCATCTCACATGGCCAGGAAAAAGAGACAGGGAGGGTGGAGGTGCTACCCACTTTTAAACAACCAGATCTCATGAGAATTCTATCATGAGACAGTACAAGGGGGATGGTGCTAAACCATTAGAAACCGCCCCCATGATCTAATCACCTCCCACCAGGCAGCACCCCCAACATTGGTGATTACAATTTGACATGAGATTTGGGTGGGGACACAGATCTAAATCATATCATGGGTAAAGTTCACATATCTATCTATCTATCTATCTATCTATCTATCTATCTATCTATCTATCCATCCATCTTACTGCTAAAGAAAATCATTAAAATAGTCAAAAGTTATTAAACTAAAAAAAAAAGGGAGATCAAAATCCAGGTCTGCAGAAAGCAAATCAATTGGATCATTTACAATGATTTGGCTCATTCAGGCATTTCTTCAGCAAACATTAAGTGGCTAATCCACACCCTTGGTTAGGCAGTGAGAATTGAATAGTGAAAAGAAAGACAGTTTTGTGCTTGTATCTTATATTCCAGGTGGAGATACTGGCAAAAACTTACTAAACACTCATGAGCAAACTTTCATTGTGGTAAGTTATAAAGAAGAAAACATAGGGCTGGGACACAAAATATTTGTGGCAGGACATGACTACTAATATCATGCCATGTCCAATCACAAAACTAAAAACATACCATGTATGTTTGTATTATACATTCATAAGGAAGTTGATTAAAAGTAATTCAATTGTCATAAAATTCAAAGTAACAGGTAAGCAAATATTTCTAGTAAAAAATTAGTGACATCAAGGCAGAATACCATGGAAGTTAATTCAGGTTATTGAAATCAAATGCCTCATCTCTGTCACAGTGACCTGGTAAAAAGAAAGAAAGTGCTTCATTCTAGAAACATGTTTCTTCATTGGGATTCACATTTTTAATGAGATGGTAACTATGCTATTACCCAAAATGCTGGATGACTAGGAAGCTTAATTATAGAGAAAAGTAACACCTGGATTAACAACTTCCACTGACATACATAAACATATTTAAAAAGTTTCAGAAGCATACAAAGATGTCCTACCACCACTGGCAAAAAACCAAGAGTCCAAGAGTCAACCATGTTAGCAGAACCGAAGCTTCAACCTGGAATCTTTGCTTTAAAATTTTCGATTTGATGGCTCTTTCCTTAAACCATCTATAGCTTATTTATATGTATGTGGCAGTTCATTTGAAATGGATTACATTAGTAATGTTTTAGTCACTTTATCATAGTTTTGAGATTTGGAATTCTGAAGACAAGACTATCCCCATGTATTGGAAGTAGTAATAATTGCCCAATTCAACTTGAAGGCCTGATACTGATAGGAATGTTTGAGATTCAACATTACAGAGGATCTTTCTGTCATCCCCTTTCTGCTACACTTTGGAGTATGCAGACTACCCTAATGATTACTAATATCATGCAGTGTCCAATCACAAAACTAAGAACCATACCGTGTATATTTGTGTAATACATTCATAAGGAAGTTGATTAAAAATAATTCAATTGTCATAAAATTCAAAGTAACAGGTAGACAAATATTGGTAGTAAAAAATTAGTGACATCAAAGCAGAATACCATGGAAGTTAATTAAGGTTATTGAAATCAAATGTCTTTTTGATTGAAATCAAGTGTTTTTTGTCTAAATTAAGCCTACACTCTTGTTTCTTGATCCTATTCTCTCCTTTTTCTTTAGAACACTCTTTCCAAATTCCCTTCGTCAGTTGCTCCTTCATCTCCGCCTTTTGCTTCTCAAGTCAACAAATATCCTCAAGTTTCTGTCATCTTATTAGAAACATACTAACCTAACAAACTAAGCAATTAAACTAATAAAGTTTCATGCTGATTTGATCTTATTTGTGCATCTAGATACTCTCAAACCTTTCCTTGACTTTGGTCTGCAAAATCCTTGAAAACCCTTGTCTTCTATCTCACCTCCAATTTCTATTCGCTCAATTGATACAATAATCATTGATTTTTCTTCTTCCTCAAACATGCTATGCCTAATTTAGGTGGCATTACCACTCAGGAAGTTACCCAGGGTCAGAAACTGGGCACTGTCTTTGTCCACCTCATCTCTACTCCACTCATATTTGGAATAACAGTGTTCATATATTGGCTCTGCAATTTACCTACTTTTTACCTTGGAAAGCTAGCTTCAATCTTTCTAGTTTTCAGGTTCTCATCAATGTGATGGAGATTGTATCCCCTTACATGTATGTTGCACATGTTAGACAAAAACTTATGGAAGGAAAATGAAATAATACCATTTCTGTAAAAGGCAGTATACTTTATTATCTGAGAGCGGCAGCTTTGAAATCGGAAAGATTCAAGTTTGAACTTAAGGAGGGATTCTTGTTAACAACAGGAATTATTTCTTATTGACACCCAACACATATTTGTTTAATTAGTATATGGCCACAGAGAATGGAAAGAAAAGACAAATCAGTTTCCTAGTTAACAGGACAAGGGAATATTTTGGGTGTGGAATGTGGGTCAAGAGGTATGTCTCTGACTCTGGACTTTCTGTGAGAAGCAGAGGCTTTGTTTAACTTTCCTTTATTACAACCTTTGAATGTGCTATTAGTCTGATGATGTGGTCACTGAGTGTCTCTTGAATCATTGACAAATGGAATGATTGCTTGGGAACCCTATGGGGAGGCATCCATTTGGAAGCCTCTTCATGGGTAATGAAACCAGAAATACTCTCCTGCCTACCACAAGAGGTAAGCACACTGGAAACAGCTACAAGGATCCTGCTCATTTTCTTCCTTAGAGCCCCTACATCTTCTTCCCCTTAAATGCCATCTTAATTTCCATTTCCCTTATTTCAAGGAAATAAAGGAGACCATAAAATTAGAATATTGAGGTGGAGCCTCAAATTACTTCACAGCTTTCTTTCTTTTGTGTTGACACATGTTGTTTACTTTATGATATATAAACATTATATGTCCAAAAAAAGCCAAAGCTTAGATAAATTTAGGTAAATTTCTTGCCTTCTGCTATGAAAGACGAAGATCATGTAAAATAAAAGCACAGAGCTTTTAAGGGTACATTGGGATGGATTTCTTTATTTTAAAAAATAGTGACATGTTTGAATTTGAATTTGAGAAAAAAGATTTATTTTATTTATGAGAATTATAATTAGCAATACAGTAGCAAAATTTTCTGGTTTCTACACTTATCATAGTCAAAGGCAATTTCACTCTTTGCGTTCATAAAACACACATATCTACATTTAAAATTGTTTCAATTGGCATAGGGTTTTTGCCTCAATTGTTGGAACCTGAAGTGATTATTTATTGTATGCTTATCTGTATTTTATAGTTTTTCCACAACAAATATGAATTAGTTGAGCAATATATTCATTTAAAAAGAAATAGCTCCTAGACTTTAATAATCACCTTCTAGGATCTGTAGACCTGAAAACCTTTGGCTGGGAAAAATCTGAACAAAAGAATAAACAAATAACAGCACCACTTACCTTCTAATGCTGGGGGGCCCTCACTAATCTTGTGACCTCTATGATCCTCCTTCTCATTGACTTCCTCATGAATATGGAGGAAAAAATGCAAGGAAACTTAACATTAACAATTGTGTTTTGTTTGTCTTTTCAGTGTATATGAATAATGTTTTGGCAATAGAAATAATAAGTATTGATATAGGTGATGGTAACAGTCCAACAAAATGTATTTAATAATACATGTATTACCTATTTGTCAATTTTTCTTCTTTTTATTTTTAAGAACTTTAAAGCTGATCAGCGGCAGTCTGCAATACCACTCTGCCCAGTTGTGTGTAATCCTAATGAAAACTTCTTGTATGTTGTTGGGATCACATTGCTAGTGCCTGTGGAATCTCTGACAAACCAATCTCATAGATTCTCATACTTTCATGCCTCATATTTTTAAAACATACTTACATTGCTCTCACATTTTGTCAGCAAATTAGAATGTTTCTAAAATATGTGAGTTTTTAAATTGGTTGTGTAGAGAAAAGATTGAAGGCTAAATGTTTTCTTTCTTTCTTTCTTTCTTTTTTTTGAGACGGAGTCTCGCTCTGTCACCCAGGCTAGAGTGCAGTGGTGCGATCTGGGCTCACTGCAAGCTCTGCTCCCGGGTTTACGCCACTCTCCTGCCTCAGCCTCCCCAGTAGCTAGGACTACAGGCGCCCGCCACCATGCCTGGCTAATTTTTTTTTTCGTATTTTTAGTACAGACCAGGTTTCACAGTGTTGGCCAGGATGGTCTCGATCTCCTGACTTCGTGATCCGCTTGCCTCACTCTCCCAAAGTGCCGGTGTGTCTGGAATTGCTGGGTTCTTGGTCTCACTGACTTCAAGAATGAAGCCACGGACCCTCGCGGTTAGTGTTACAGTTCTTAAAGGCGGCATGTCTGGAGTTTGTTCCTTCTGATATTCAGATGTGTTCCGAGTTTCTTCCTTCTGGTGGGGTTCATGGTCTGGCTGGCTCAGGAGTGATGCTGCCCACCTTCGCGGTGAGTGTTGCAGCTCTTAAGGCGGGGCGTCTGGAGTTGTTCCTTCCTCCCGGTGGGTTCGTGGTCTCGCTGGCTTCAGGAGTGAAGCTGCAGACCTTGGAGGTGAGTGTTACAGCTTATAAAGGCAGTGTGGACCCAAAGAGTGAGCAGCAGCAAAGAGCGAAAGAATAAGGCTTCCACAGTGTGGAAGGGGACCCGAGCAGGTTGCCACTGCTGGCTAAGGGCAGCCTGCTTTTATTTTCTTATCTGGCCCCACCCACATCCTGCTGATTGGTTCATTTTACAGAGAGCCCAGCGGTCTGTTTTGACAGGGCGCTGATTGCTACGTTTACAATCCCTGAGCTACAAACAAAGGTTCTCCATGTCCCCACTAGATTAGCTAGATACAGTGTGGACACAAAGGTTCTCTAAGTCCCCACCAGAGTAGCTAGATACAGAGTGTCGAATGGTGCATTCACAAACCCTGAGCTAGACACAGGATGCTGATTTGTGCATTTACAATCCCTGAGCTAGACACAAAGGTTCTCCAGGGCCCCACCAGAGTAGTTGGATACAGGGTGTGGATTGGTGCATTCACAAACCCTGAGCTAGACACAGGGTGCTGAATGGTGTGCTTACAAACCTTGAGCTAGATACAGAGTGCCGATTGGTGTATTTACAATCCCTTAGCTAGACATAAAGGTTCTCCAAGTCCCCACTATACTCAGGAGCCCAGCTGGCTTCACCCAGTGGATCTCGCACCGGGCTGCAGGTGGAGCTGCCTGCCAGTCCCGCGCGGTGTGCCCACACTCCTCAGCCCTTGGGCAGTGGATGGGGACTGGGTGCCATGGAGCAGGGAGCGGCGCTCATCGGGGAGGCTGGGGCTGCCCAGGAGCGCAAGGTTGGGGGAGGCTCAGGCATGGCAGGCTGCAGGTCCCGAGCCCTGCCCTGCAGGGAGGTAGCTAAGGCCTGGCGAGAAGTAGAGCACAGCAGCTGCTGGCCCAGGTGCTAAGCCCCTCACCGCCCGGGGCGGCTGGCGGCTCCAAGTGCGGGCCAGCCCAGCCCACGCGCACCCGGAAGTCGCGCTGGCGAGGGAGGGCTGCGAGGGCTGCCAGCATGCTGTCACCTCTCACTGGGATTACAGGCGTGAGCCATGGCACCCGGCCGAAGGCTAAATGTTATCTTAAAGATAATCACTTTTAATTTTATAATAAGGTTTACTGAAAAATGAGCTTGAAATTTAAAAAATTATTTTGATACAAATTTTTTCAGAGACATCTATTTCATTTGTAATGTACTCAGTGATTAAATTGAGCTTATCAATATACCTTCAGGCATAACAAAAGCAAAGAAGAAAACATGAGCTGTTATGTGTGTAGTCTACAATGGCTAATCTCAGGATTCAAAAAACAGTAATTACATTCTATAACAAAAATTGTAAGCTGTAGCAAAGCTTAGGAAAGCAATTGTTTAATGCCACATAATAGAATTTCCTTGAAGGTGAAAACATACTACAGTATATTACAGTATAGGTGACTTGGAATTTTGAAAATGTGATACAAGAAACATTTTAGCGATTTTATAAGAAATGCATAGCAAATATGACTATCTTGCTTTGACAGAGTTGTGGGGTGGTATGTATGGTATTTATTTAGAAGTTATTAAATATCTTAAAATAGTCTCCACACCACTCCCCCTTAGAAATATGCTCAGAACTTTCTGTCTTAGAGGATTATAATCTGAGATATAAAATATCTCAAATTATCTCAACTATTTCAAATATCAAAAAATAAAATCATTTTAAAATAGTGAATTTTTATACTAAAAATAAGCTGAACGTTGAGTGACATAAGATGTTTTAACCGTATGTGTTCTGAGGAACTGCTGATGCTTGCCTATATCTTCAGCGAAAGAATGAGTATCAAAACATCTCCCCATTGGTGTAAAGAAGCAACAAGATCAAGTTCATCTGCCTCATCTGGGCACTGGGTGGACAAATTTCATCCAGCAGATTCATAATCATATGTCATCAGTCATGAGTTTGAATTTATATTCACTTCATTGTCCTGAAAACTAGAGGCTTATATATAATACAAAATGGTAATGACAGCAAGACAGTGCACTCACATATCTAGTAAAATAAATCTCAAAACATCTCTGGAGTCAGTATCTTAGAGTGGTAGTAGGAATCCATAAAGAATGGAGTATTTAATTAATTATACTGGAGCTGTTGATTATCTATACGGAAAAAATACATCCTTACCTAAAACATAGAAAGATGTTTTGGTTTAAGAAAAATCAAAGTATGAAAATAAAATATTAACAATTATATAAAATGCACACCAATTTTAAAGACAACCATTATTTCTCCTCCATTAGAACAGAGACTTTAGGAATCTAAAAAAGACTTTACAAACAACAAAAATAGGCATATCAGAAGCTGGGAAAGGATATTTGCAATAAAGATTCCTACAATTACTATACAAATATAAAAGGAAAATGCTGCAATTAAAATAATAGAAAATGGGTAAATCATATAATGATTTTTTTCTGATTTGTAAATGTAAAATAAATAAGCATTTAAAAACCTACTCTATTTTACTAGAAATTAGGAAAATGCAAAGTAACATCACAATGAAGTGCAATTTAAAAGCAATTCACTAAAAAATAAAGTCTGACAATAACAAGTATAGGAAACAGCCTCAAAAACAGGGATGACGTAGTGTCAGTAGGAGAGTAATTGGTCCATTGCTTCCTAGAAAAATATGCCTTCATCTAAAAAGTTTAAGATAGGCTCATGTCATAACACAAAAATTGTTCTCTTCAATATAAAATTCCCCTTTATGAGTATAAGGAGAAATACACAAATTACTCATGTATAGAAATAAGAATACATAAACATTGTGTATTCATACAATGGAATGCCATGCAAAGGTTAAAAATAATTAATTAGAGCTTTATCTGTATTTTCAAAGTATATAGTGCCTATGAAATACAGCAAGTTGCAGAACCATCTAGTTTCAGTGGATCCTGATGATGCCAGTTTCTCAGCTCAAGGCCAAGGCTAGGGGTTCAGTAAACCTCAGGGACTTTCAGATATTCTTCATTTTTTTCAGTTGTATGGAGTTATGGTTTACACACTATAAAGTTCATCTGTTTAAAGTACACAATTCAATGGGGTGTAGTATATTCAGAGAGTTGTGCAAATATGATCATAGTATAATTTTTGAGTATTTTTATCACTCCAAAAAAAAATATTTGTACCTACTACCACTTCTTCACCATTGTCCCTCCCCACCTCACCTCCAGTCCTTGGCAACCACTCGCAGACTGTCTTTCTCTATAGTTGCCTATTTTGGCCTTTTCTTATAAATGTTATCATACAATAAATAGTATTTTTGACTGGTGTATTTCACGTAGTATTATGTTTTTTAGATAAAACTGTGTTGTGAATTTCTTTCTCTTGTTAAATTTTTATTTTGAAGTAATTATATAACCACAGAAAGTTGGATAGATATTCCAGAAAAGACCTGCATCCTTTACCCAGCTTCCCTCCATATATCTTGCATAATTCTAATACATCATCAAAACAGGAAACTGATATTGGCTCAATGTGTAAATATAACTCTATGTCATTTTATTTCATGCTCATATTTGTGTAACCACCACTGCAATCTAGATACAGAACTATTTCACCTTCACAAAGATCACCTTTGTGCAACCCGTTTAGTCGCAGCCCTCCCCCAACCCCATTTGCCATTGCTTACCCTGGTGAATCTTTAATCTTTTCTCCAGTCCTATGATTGTGTCGTATTAAGAATGTTATATAAGTGGTATCACATAGTATGCAACATTTTGAGATAAACTTTTTTCACTCGGCATAATGCCCTTGAGATCCATACAAGTTGTGTGTATTCATAGTTAATTCTATTGAGTGGTGAGTAGTAGTCCATATAAACATAGAAGTATATCTCATCATTCACCTATTGAGAAACATTTTAATTGTTTCCAGTTTGGGGCTATTTTAAATAAAGTTTCTGTGAGATATTATGTACATATTTCTGCATGCACATAACTTTTTGTTTCTCTGGGATGAATACCCAGTAAGGCGATTGCTGGATTATCTACTAAATGTGTGATTACTTATGTTTTCAATTAAGAAACTGAAAAATTATTTTACAGAGTGTCTGTACAATTCTAAATTTCTACCACCGATGATTGAGAACACCAGTTTCTAAAAATCCTGGTCAGCATTTTTGTATTGTCAATACTATATATAATATTTTTGCCTTGCTCTTTTAATATGCACAAAGTGACATCTCATCATCGTGTTAATTTGCACTTTGCTAATGACTGGTGATGTTGAACATCTTTTCATTTGCTTATTTGGCAGCAGGTATCCTTGGTGAAATAAATCTTGATGACTTTGTCCATTTTTGGATTAGAGTAGATTGTATTTTTCTGTTGTGTTCTTTATATATTATAGATACTAGATTTCTGTCAGATAACACGTTTGCAAATATTTTCTCCCAGTCTGTCAATTGTTTTTGCATCTTCTTAACAGGATCTTTTCCAGAGGAAAAGTTATGTATCTTGCTTTTGGGTGTCATGGCTAAGAACTCTTTGCCAAAGATCCATTGATCATAGATATTCAGGTTAACTTCTCAACTCTTAGTTTTAATACATTTATCCATATGTTTATTCTTATTCCAGCACCATATTGTCTTATTCCAGCACATACCTTTCTTGTAGCTTTTGATAGAGAGAACTGTGACTCCTCCAACTTTTTCTATTTCAACATTGTTTTAACTAATTATTCTGGTTCTTTGACTTCCATGTGAATTTTAGGAAGAGCTTGTTAACTTCTCCAAAAAATCTAGCTGGAATTTTGGATTTCATGGTATATGTATAAAATTTGAGGGAGTATTTTCACTTTAATAATCTTAACTCATTGCTCTATGAATAATTTATAACTTAATTTCTTTCAACAATGTTTTGTTGTTTTCAGTTTACAAATACTGCACTTATTTTGATAAATGTTTCTATGTATTTTATTATCCTTTTGATGCTATTATAAATAAAATCATTTCTTAACTTCATTTTTACTTTATTCATTGCTAATGTATAGAAAGATGATTAATTTTTGTATGTGGAATTTGTATCATTTAATCTCCGTGAACCCATTTATTAGTATTTTAGTAAATTTGGGGGGTTGTAGATATAAAATACTATGTCATCTGTAAATAGACATTGTTTTACTTCTTCCTTTCTAATCTGGACTTCTTTTCTCTAGCTTAACTTTTCTGGCTAGAACGTGTAGTATGCAATGGAACAGAAGCAGTGAGAGCAAACATCGTTATCCTCATTATTTTAGAGGGAAAACATTGTTTTTCTTTATTTATTATGATATTAGCTCTGGGTGTTTCATACATGCCGTGTGTCAGATTGAGGAAGGTCACTTTTACTTCTAGTTTGTCTAGTGTTTCTATTATGAATGGATGTTGGATTTTGTTTGATGGTTTTTCTGGGTCTCTTCAGATTAACTAGTGTGGTTTTAGTCCTTTATTCTATCAATATGGCATATTGCATTGATTTATTTTCACATGTTACACTTATCTTTCATTTCTGAGCTATATCTTACTTGTTGAAGGTGTGTAATCTGTTTTGCATATAGCTGGTTTCAGGTAATTAATAGTTGAGAATTTTCATGTTTATTTTAATAAGAGGCATTGGTCTGCAGTTTTTCTTGTGATGTTTTTTTCTTGTTCTAATATCAGGGAATTCTAGTTTCACAGAATTAAGTTTGAATGTGTTGTCTATTTTCAACTTTTTGAAAGTGTATGAGGCATTAGCCTTAAGTTTTCTTTAAATGTCTGGTAGAATTCATCAGTGAAGCCATTGGAATTGAATTTTTCTTTGTGGGAAATTTAAAAATGACTAATTCAACCTCTGTGCCTTGTAAATAAGTGAGGAAAAAAAAGACCATTTATCATATAGTTATTTTATCTTTTGTCATTATCTACAAAATTACCTTTACTGACGCTATTTTGTGTGTGGGAGTGTGTATAGTTATATTACTGTCTGTTGTCATATTCACATCGAAGAATTTCCTTTATTATGTTTTTAAGGCAGGTGTGTTAGCAACAATTTTCTGTTTTTCTTGTTTTGGTACATCTTTATTTCTTCTTCATTTTTGAATAATATATATACTTGGGAATAAGATTTTTGGTTGACTATCTTTTTGTCTTCAGGATTTTTAATATGCCATCTCAGAACCTCTTGCACCTATTGTTTCTTTCTTTCTTTTTTTGGGGGTGGGGTGGGTGGATTTTTGCTCTTGTTGACCAGACTGGAGTGCAATGGTGAGATCTCGGCTCACTGCAACCTCCGCCTCCTGGGTTCAAGCGATTATCCTGCCTCAGCCTCCCGAGTAGCTGTGATTACAGGCACCAGCCATGACCCCAGCTATTTTTTTTTTGTATTTTTTAGTAGAGACAGGGTTTCACCATGTTGGTCAGGCTGGTCTCGAACTCCTGACCTCAGGTGATCCATCCGCCTCAGCCTTACAAAGTGCTGGGATTACAGGCCTGAGCCACCGTGCCCAGCCTGAGTTTTTATTCTCTTGCTGCTTTCACAGTTTTCTTTTTATATTTGGCTTTTAACCTTTTGACTATGATGTTTCTTGGTGGGGATGTTTCTGTATTTATCCTACTTAGGGATTGTTTATTTTCATAAATATGTAGAATATTTGTGTTTTTTCATCAAACTTGCAGTCTCTGCCACTATTTTGTAATGGTATTTTGTTCCTTTCTCTCTCTCTTCTTCTGTATTCCTATTATGCATATTTTGGCCTGCTTAAGTTGTACCACATTTATCTGTGGTTTTGTTAACTTTTTCTTCATTCTTATCTGTTTTTCTGATCATGAATTAGCTATTAATTTTATCAAGCTTATTTGTTCTTTCTTCTGTCAACTCAAATCCACTGATGAGCCCTTCAGTAATTTTTTATTATTGTACTTGTCAACTTTAAAATTCCATTTGATTCTTCTTTATCATTTCTATTTATGTGTTGATATTCTCTAGTTGATAAAAACTTGTCATTATACTTTAATTCTTTAGATATGGTCCCTGGTAGTCCTTTGAAAAAATTTATAATAGCTGTTTTGAAGTTTTTGTTCACTAAATCTAAGATCTGAGCTCTCTTTAAGGCAGCTTCTGGCACCTGCTTTTCTTTTTTTCTCTCTATAGCTTACATTTTTCAGGTGTTTTGATTCTTATATTTTTCTTTTCAAGAGTGACACCACTGTTCCATGAGTGGGCATGGGAGTGGAGGAGAGGGTTGATAGCCCCTGGTCTCCCCATCATTCTTTCCTAGTATGAACTCCTGTCATACCAGTTAGCTGTGGCAGGAAAGATATGGGCCCTAGTATTATTTTAACATGTCTGGATAGAGATTCTGCCCTATGCGTGTCAGCTGGGTGAGGGAAGGGAACCCTAATCCTCTTGCTATGCCTTCTTGGATTAAGACTTCTAAGATTAAGACAGAGAGCTGGGGTATGGAAGATAATAGTTACCAGTGCCATGCTCCTACTTGAGCGAAATACTATTCAGGCTACCACCAGTGGGAAAAGGGAGGCTTCTTTCTTGGTTGTACTGTCAGGGTAGAGACTCCTTACAACATGCATGGGAAGATAGTTGAAGCAGATTGTGGTTCAAACGCTACAGATTCTTGCTGTTCTTACAGAAAGTTAGCAGGTGTTTTTGAATAACTGTTTCTCCATTTACTACATGCAATTAGATCAATTTTCAGAGACTTTAAGTTAAGTGAATGTTTCTTATATATTTTACCAGTTAACGGTTGTTTTACTGGGAAAAGAATTGCCAAGCCCCTCATGTAACCATTCTGGAAATCATTCCATTATGCTTGTCAGCTCATTCCTGTGAAACACTTGGGATAGTCCCAAACATCATGACCATTATAAAGATGGGAAGCTTGGGAAGGAGAATGGAGAAATGGCACCAGCTGTGAATGCCTCCTTACTCTAAAAGCATCAAGACCTTCTATACCCTACTGTTATAATTCTGTACATCCTTTTTTGACCAAAATGATGTCACAGGGTTGTCCTTAACTACAAAACCATAATTATACATGGATGTTTTATTTATTTTTTATCCTTTCCAGTGGAAGTGACCATTGAGAAAATAGCTGGAAATATGTTTGTTTCGTCAATAAATTATGTTTGAAACAAGCAATTCAGGTATATTAAACATTGCTTTTATACATGTAATTGCAACTTTGATGAAATTGGCACTCCAAAGAAAAATACAAATGTTTATTGCCTCAGAGTAAAATAATGATTGCATAAAAAACTGGATAATATATTAATGGATATGGGTACAAAACTTGGGGTCAATTTTGAAGTAAAATAAGTAAATATTTTCTGAATCAGACTGCTAATTCAGCAACAGGTTTCTTTGTTTTTTTGTTTTTTTGTTTGAGATGGAGTCTCGCTCTGTCACCCAGGCTGGAGTGCCGTGGCGCCATCTCGGCTCACTGCAACATCCGCCTCCCGGGTTCAAGTGATTCTCCTGCCTCAGCCTCCTGAGTAGCTGAGATTACGGGCACGTGCCACCAAGCCTGGCTAATTTTTGTATTTTTAGTACAGACGGGGTTTCACCATGTTGATGAGGCTGGTCTTGAACTCCTGACCTTGTGATTTGCCTGCCTCCTCCTCCCAAAGTGTTGGGATTACAGGCGTGAGCCACTGCGCCCAGCCACAACAGGTTTTTTTTTTTAACTGTAAAGTTTTATTTTGTTTTATGTTATTTTATTTTAATCCAGAAGGTACATGTGCTTTTTTGTTACGTGAGTATATAGCGTACTGGTGGGGATTAGGATTCTAGTGTATCCAGTATCCAAATAGTGAAACTGTGCTTGTTAGTTTTTCAACTTCCCCTTGCTTTTGGAGTCCCCAATGTCTATTATTTTCTTATTTATGACCATATTTACCCATCGTTTAGCTCCAACTTATAAGTGAGAACATGTAGTATCTGGTTTTCTGAGTTTGTTCACTTAGGATGATGACCTCTAGCTCCACCTCCATTGCTGCAAAGGACATGATTTACTTTGATTTTATATCTGCATACTATTCTATGGTGGATATGTACCACATTTTCTTTATCCAGTCAAACACTGATGGACACTTAGGTTGGTCAACTTTACTATTGTGAATAGTGTCATGATGAACATGCAAGTGTAGCTGCCCTTTTGATATAACAATTTATTTTCCGTTGGATAAATGCTTAATAGTGGGATTGCTGTGTTGAATGGTAGTTTTGTCCTTAGTTCTTTGAGAAATTTCCATACTATTTTCCATAGAGGTTAAATTAATTTACATTCCCAGCGACAGTATATGTTTACTTTTCTCCATATCCGCATCAATATCTGTTGTTTTTGGTGTTTTACTAATAGCCTTTATTGATAGTATAAAATGATATATCACTGTGGTTTTAATTTGCATTTCTCTGGTGATTAGTGATGTTGAACACTTTTTTCATGTGTTTGTTGGATGTTTGTATTTCTTCTTTTGAGAAGTGTCTGTTCATGTCCTTTGCTCAGCTTTTAGTGAAGTTGTTTGTTTTTTTCTTGTTGAGTTGTTTGTGTTGCTTTTAAGATTCTGGATATTAGTCCTTTGTCAGAGTCATAATTTGCAAATATTTTCTCCCATTCTGTAGGTTGTCTGTTTATTCTGTTAATTATTTCTGTTGTTGTACAGAAGTTTATGTGCAGGTCTTATGTCAAGATGGTCATTAATCCATTTTGACTTAATTTTTGTATATGGTGAGAGATAGAGGTCCAGCTTCGTTCTTCTGCCTATGGCTAATTTTCCAAGCACTATTTATTGAATAGGATGTCTTTTCCCCATTGTTTATTTTTGCCAACTTTGTTGAAGATTAGCTGGTTGTAGATATGTGGTATTATATCCAGGTTCTCTATTCTGTTCCGTTGATCTATGTGCCTATTTTTTTGGAACAGGATCACGCTGTTTTAGTTACTCTAGCCTTACAGTATAATTTGAAGTCAGGCAGTGTGATGCCCCTAGATTTGTTCTTTTTATTTACAATTGCTTTGGATCTTTGGGGTCTTTTTAGTTCCATATAAACTTTAGTGTTGTTTTTTCTAATTCTGTGAAAAATGATGTTGATAATTTGATAGGGATTGCATTGAATGTATAGATTGTTTTGAGCAGTGTGGCCATTTTAATAATATTGATTCTTCCCTTCCATGAGCATGGGATATTTTGCTATTTGCTTGTGTCGTCTATGATTTCTTTCACAAGTGTTTTATAGTTTCTCCTTGTAGAGATCTTTCACCTCCTTGGTTAAATGTATTCCTAGGTATTTTATCTTTCTTGTGACTATTGTAAATAGAATTGGGTTATTTATTTGTTTCTCATCTTGAATGTCATTGGTGTATAGAAATGCTACTGATGTTTGTACATTGACTTTGTATCATGAAGCCTTATTTAATTTGTTTGTTAAATCTAGGAGGCTTTTGGAGGAGAATCTGGGGTTTTCTAGGTATACATTCATGTAATCACCAAACAAAGACAATTTGACTTCCTCATTGACTTGAATGCTTTTTATTTCTTTCTTTTGCCTGATTGCCCTGGCTAGTACTTCTCGTACTATGTTGAATAGAACTGGTGAGAATGGACATACTTGTCTTGTTCCAGTTCTTAGGGTAAATGCTTTCAACTATTCCCCATTCAGTATAATGTTGACTCTGGGTTTTTCATAGATGGCTCTTATTATTTTGAGGTATGTTCTTTCAATGCCTAGTTTATTGAGAGTTTTTAATTATGAAGTAAAGTCAGATTTTATTGAACACCTTGCCTATGTCTATGTCTATTGAGATGATCTTATGCTTTTTAAGTTCATTTATGAGATGCACCACATTTATTGACTTGTAAATATTGAACTATTCTTGCATCCCTGGGAGAAAACCAACTTGAAAGTGATGAATTATCTTTTTGATTTGCTATTAGATTCAGCTTGCTAGTGTTTTGTTGAGGACTTTTGCATCTCTGTTCCTCAGGGATATCGGCTTGTAGTTTTCTTTCTTTCTTTCTTTCTTTTTTGGTAGTATGCTTGACTGATTTTTGGTATCAGTGTGATATTGGTTTCATAGAATGAGTTGGGGAAGAATCACTTCTGGAATTTTTGAAATAGTTTCAGTGGGATTGTTACCAGCTCTTATTTATATGTCTGGTAAAATTCAGATCTGGTCTTGGCTGGTTCGTTTCCCCACCTTGGAAGATTTTTTATTACTGATTCAATTTCATTACTCATCGTTAGTCTGTTAAGGGTTTCTGTTTCTACCTGGTTCAATCTTGGGGATCTGCTGTATGTTTAAAGGAATTCATCCATCTCCTCTAGGTTTTCTTTTTTATTTATTTATTTTTTATTATTATACTTTGAGTTCTAGGGTACATGTGCACAACGTGCAGGTTTGTTACATATGTATACATGTGCCATGTTGGTGTGCTGCACCCATTAACTTGTCATTTACATTAGGCATGTCTCCTAATACTATCCCTCCCCCACCCACCCCACAACAGGCCCTGGTGTGTGATGTCCCCCTTCCTGTGTCCAAGTGTTCTCATTATTCAATCCCCACCTATGAGTGAGAACCTGCGATGTTTGGTTTTTTGTCCTTGCAATAGTTTGCTCTGAATGATGGTTTGCCAAGTCAATCCTAAGCCAAAAGAACAAAGCTGGAGGCATCACGCTACCTGACTTCAAACTATACTACAAGGCTACAGTAACCAAAACAGCATGGTACTGGTACCAAAACAGAGATAGAGACCAGTGGAACAGAATAGAGCCCTCAGAAATAATACCACACATCTACAACTATCTGATCTTTGACAAACCTGACAAAAACAAGAAATGGGGAAAGAATTCCCTATTTAACAAATGGTGCTGGGAAAACTGGCTAGCCATATGTAGAAAGCTGAAACTGGATCCCTTCCTTACACCTTATACAAAAATTAATTCAAGATGGACTAAAGACTTAAATGTTAGACCTAAAACCATAAAAAGGGAAAAAGAAAAAAACATAGGCAATACCATTCAGGACATAGGCATGGGCAAGGACTTCACGTCTAAAACACCAAAAGCAATGGCAACAAAAGCCAAAATTGACAAATGGGATCTAATTAAACTAAAGAGCTTCTGCACAGCAAAAGAAACTACCATTAGAGTGAAAAGGCAACCTACAGAATGGGAGAAAATGTTTGCAATCTACTCATCTGACAAAGGGCTAATATCCAGAATCTACAAAGAACTCCAATACATTTACAAGAAAAAACAAACAGTCCCATCCTCTAGGTTTTCTAGTTTGTGTGCTTAGAGCTGATGATCTTTTGTTTTTCTGTAGCATCAGTTTAAATGCCTCTCTTTCTCATTTTTGATTGCACTTATTTGACTCTTCTCTCATTTTTTCTTGGTTAATCTAGCTAGTGGTCTGCCAATTTTGTTTAACCTTTTAAAAAACCAATATTTTGTTTAATTAATTCATTGTATCATTTTTTTGGTCTCCACGTCATTTAGTTCTATGCTGATCTTTGTATTTCTTTCCTTACCTTTGGGTTGAAATTGTTTTTGTTTTTCTAGTTACTTGAGATTTGATATTAGGTTAGTAATTTGAGATCTTTCTATTTTTTTGATGTGGACATTTATTGTTATACACTTTCCTCTTAGCACTGCCTTTGCCATATTTCAGAGCTTTTGGTATGTTTTGTCTCTATTTTTATTCATTTCAACAATATTTTTGATTTCTATTTTAATTTCATCATTTACCCAAAAGTCATGCAGGACCAATGTGTTTACCTTCCATGTACTTATGTAGTTTTGAGAGTTCCTCTTAGTTTCAATTTTAAATTTTATTCAGTTGTGGTCCAAGAAGATACTTGATGTGATTTTGATTTTTTGGCATTTATAGATACTTGCTTTATGACTCAGCATATGCTAAATTTTAGATAGTGCTCCATGCAGAGGTGAGAAGAATGTATATTTTGCACTTATTGTATAGAGTGTTATGTAAATGTCTATTAGGTTCATTTGATCTATAGTACAGTTTAAATCCAGAGTTTCCTTATAAATTTTCTGTCTCAATGATCTCTCTAGTGATGTCAGTGAGGTGTTGAAGTTGCTCCTCCCCCACCATTTTCCTATTGCTATCCATATGTTTTCTTAGGTCTAGTAGCATTTGTTTTATCAATATGTGTGCTCCATTGTTGGGTGCATATATATTTAAGATACATATATCTTCTTGTATTGAAACTTGCCCTTCTTTGTCTTCTTTTACTGTTTTTGGTTTAAAGTATTTTATCTGGGGCCAGGCGCAGTGTCTCAAGTCTGTAATCCCAGCACTTTGGAAGGCCGAGGTGGGCAGATTGCCTGAGGTCAGGAGTTCGAGACCAGTGTAGCCAACATGGTGAAACTCCGTCTCCAATAAAAATACCAAAAATTAGCCGGGCTGTGGTGGTGTGCGCCTGTAATCCCAGCTACTCAGGAGGGAGGCTGAAGCAGGGGAATTGCTTGAACCAGGAGGGTGGAGCTTTCAGTGAGTTGAAATCGTGCCACTGCCCTCCAGCCTGGGCACAGACTGAGACTCCATCTCAAAAAAAAAGGAAAAGTATTTTTCTGATATGAGGATGGCTACTCCTAGTTGCTTTTGTTTTACATTTGCATGATATATCTTTTTCCACCCTTTTACTTTGAATATGTAGCTGTCTTTAGCCAGAAGTCTGTCTCTTGTAGGGAGCTAAATATTCTTTAGTGGTTATTTGACAACTTACAATGGCTTTCAAGAGCAGATTCTTGATATATTTTCTCTAATCCTGTACATCATTTCTATTTGGCATTATCTTGGTTAAAAATTATATTTTTTCACATATAATTAATCATTTGGGGATCTATACTGAATTCACCTAAATAAGATTTTATACAACACTCTTGACCTTTGCAAATCATAATATTTATGTTATATATTTGCATAGCATATGTAATTTCTTAGCAGTTTTTAGTACCAAAGTGTCATAGATAGAAGTTATAGTATAAGTTATCTGAGAGCATATAGAAAGATAGCTTGCAAGTAATAGATTTGTAGAAATGTAAGGAAGAGAAAATATAACCTTGTTTGTAAGAAAAGTGGATGTTTTCATCAACTTTCCAACTTCTATCATTAGTAGCCTAGAATATAAATCCAACATAGTTGTATTCTGAGGATAAGGAGATAGTCTCAAAGATTCTATGCATCATTTATTTATGCCTGTATCTCTGTACATGGCTGGTTTAAATTTATAAACTGATTTAGCGCATTGATCTGTACAAGTGTCTGTTTGTCAATCACTTACATCAAAGTAGTTAAGTCATAAATTTATGTACATCTAGATCATAAATCCCTGGGAGTATGTCTCATGAGTAGTTGAAGCCATAAATCATTCAGGATGGTCAGTATTTGGCCAAGGGCCTGAGGCTAAATCTGCTAGGCAAGGTGCAGGGAGATAATAAAAAAGTACCTAAGTATGCCTGACTCTTTTCAGAATTAGGATTTATCATCGTGCATCACTTAATAATAAGGATATGATCTGACAAATGCATAATTAAACCCCAGATGGTAGAGCCTGCCACACTCCTAGGATTCATGGTAAAACCCATTGCTTCTATGCTACAAAGCTATACAGTATGTTACTCTACTGAATACTGTAGGCAATTGTAACACAATGATAAGTGTCTGTGTATCTAAACATAGAAAATGTACAGTAAAAATAGAGTATAAAAGATGAAAAATGGTACCCCAGTATAGGGAACTTATCATGAATGGAGTCTGTAGGACTGAAAGTTGCTCTGGGCCACTGAGTGAGTGGTGACTAAATGTGAAGGCCTAGGACATTACTGTGCATTACTTTATAAAACTGTACATTCAAGCTACACTACACTTAATTTTTAAAAATTTTCTTTTCTTAATAATAAATTAATCGTAGCTTAGTGTAACTTTTTTACCTCATAAATTTTTTTTTATACTCCTTTACTCTTTTATAATAATACTTGGCTTAAAACCAAAACATGGTTGAGCGCGGTGGCTCATGCCTGTAATCCCAGCACTTTGGGAGGCCAAGGCAGGTGGATCACCTGAGGTCAGGAGTTTGAGACCAGCCTGGCCAACATGGTGAAACCCCGTCTCTACTAAAAATACAAAAATTAGCTGGATGTGGTGGCGGTTGCCTGTAATCCTAGCTACTTGGGAGGCTGAGGCATGAGAATCGCTTACCCGGGAGGTGGAGGTTGCAGTGAGCTGTGATCATGCCACTGCACTCCAGCCTAGGCAACAGAGTGATACTATGTCTCAAAAAAAAAAAAAGAAGAAACCAAAACAAAACACATTGTACAACTGTACAAAACATTTTCTTTCTATCATTTGTCTATATGCTTTTTTCTTTTTAAAAATTTTTTACTTATTAAAATTTTAATTGCAAACTAAGATACAAACACACACTTTAGGCTAGACCTACCTGCAGGATCAGGATCATCAATATCACGGTCTTCCAACTCCACATCTTATCCCACTGGAAGGTCTTTAGGGACGGTAACAGTTCCATTATCTTTTTTTTTTTTTTTTAGACGGAGTCTCACTCTGTCACCCAGGCTGAAGTGCAGTGGCACTGGGTTCACTGCAGCCTCGACTCCCTGGGCTCAAGCAATCCTCCCACCTTAGCTC